>NC_142439.1:123225000-123585000 GCF_059453495.1 Arachis ipaensis | reverse complement strand
ATTAAAATTTAGATTGAGTGTGTTTAACTTAATTCCAAAAGATAGTTAGATGAGAGTTGTTTCATGTTTATAAACTATCTAGACTGGAACTATATTCTTAAGAGATGGACGAATTATAATAGTAATGTTTCATTCTTTCTATTAGAATGAAAATGAGATCAAGACTAGTTTCTTTTAGCATAATAAGATTTATACTTCTTTTTTTTTTGTTGCCTATTTAAGGATCTGCCGCTGGTCAATGGGTTACCGCATGCACAAGGCGGGATTCGAACTCCTGACACTTGCTTAAGCGAACGAGTGAGCTGACCACTCGACCAACCCAAGCTGGTTATAAGATTTATACTTCTAAACAGATGGTTCTACTTCTACCGGAAAATCAAACTAGAGTCCTTTGTTCCTTTAATAATTTAGTACGGTTACACATTTTCTATTTTATTATTATTATTATTATTATTATTATTATTATTATTATTATTATTATTATTATTATTATTATCATAGTGATGATATTCGTACAAGTCTATATATTTTCTCTTTTTTTTTGTTTTTTATTTTGGGTGCATTTCATAAGCTATTATTAATATATCGGACGTCCTTTTACAAATAATGCTGCATGTATACACAATTGAGAATGAAATAAATATCAAAAGGAAACATATGGTAGCCATTTAAATATGACCTAGAAAATTAATTGAGATATTAAAAATATCATAAACGAAAATATCTTTTCCATATGGATAAACCATATATATGTGATCAACAAATAAATATTGAATGCAGTGTTAAGTGTTAAAGTCGGCTACATTTATGAGCTTTTTTGGATAGAAAGAAAATGAGAAGATGGAAAACAAGATATGCCATTTACTTTTAGGATTTGATCTTCTAAAGTTTGAATTTCAACTTTAGAGAAGTATGATTTTCTACCCTTGAATAGTTTTTCTTTCATATTTATTTTTTGTTTCACCTATAAAATAAATGGTGAGAGATCATACTTTACTCTTTTAAAGTGAAATTTAAACTTTAGAAAATCCAAATCCTTACTTTTATATATATTCTTGACCGTCATTCACTATGATTGGGATGAGAAAAAAGAGACACAATTTTATTATAATGAAAAAAAATATTAAAATAAAAAGAGAAAAATATTTTTGTTTGTAGAGAACAAAGGAGAAAAGATAGAATAAAACGCAAAACAAAATTATTGTTTATAATTCAAGCATTTGATTTGTTAGAGATATAATTATTTATGTTGTCTTTTTTTATCAGCTTAAACTTTTGAAATGAATAATTTTATGACATAATATCAAAATTCATTAAAAAATTATTAGAGACATAATTATTCATGTTGTCATCTTCTATCAATTTAAATTTTTAGAATGCATAATTTTATGACATATTTCTTCATTTTTATGTTTAAATATTCCAAATGACAAACATATACATATGACTTACACATTTTAATCTATGTAAAATTTGTATATGATTAGAATCTTGATTTAACTTTTAAAATTTTTTGATATTATAGTTTTGAATAAATTGATTAATTTTTTTACTAAGTTTTTACTAAATTTAATAATAATATAGGCCAATTCTTTAGAATTTATGAGTTGGTGTTTAAAATTTATTTAATTTATTTTTTATAGTAAATTTTTTAAAATTATTTATTTTTATAATTTTTGAACTAAATATTAATTATTAATTTTATTTTGATAAATTATATACCATTTTAGACATCATATATAACAATCACTTTAATAATAGTTTACATTTTATGTATTAATTTTACAATACGTGTAATAACCGTCTTTCATTGTTGAAAATTGAGATCGATTGGTGTAAGTGGCAACATATCTGTACCAATGGTCCAACGTTACCTTATTAAGTGGTACCATATCTGTACCAACACTCTCATGACGGGCATTTCTGGAGAATTCCCATCACATTATTCAAAACAATGTATGTACACCAATTTTTATTTTATTCATGCATGTTTTGCATGCATGTACGGTTGTCGTTTCTTTCTTTATTCTCTCCCTAAAACCAATAATTTACCGTTAATAAGAGGACTGAGTGACAGTCTGACAGACATGAAAAATATAAAAAATTATATACTCAATTTGTTTTTTATCCATTTTGTTAAACGACCTAAAATGACTCTTATTTAGAGATTGATAGTATTTACTTTATACCTAAAATGATGTCATTAATAAGGTATATATTGGTAAATACTAAATTGATATCGAAAAAATTTTGACACTAATAAAATAGTATCTAATTTTTATTATTGATAAAATAGTACTTGAATAAATTTAGAATTTGACAAGCATGACCCTAAATTTGTCGGAGCACATCTCTAACAAAAATGTTGTTGAACTTATCACTGTATTTTGTTGAGATGGTAGCCATGTTAATGTACATACCTAATTAGAATTTTTAATTAAACCACCCAATCCAACCTAAAAAATCAAGATACCAAACCCCATTTCTAGAACCCTAATCCCCTCCCTCCTCAACGCACTCTCTCAACCATGAGTTTTCCCAAACCTAAAAAATATCTTTTGAACTCTAATCCAGCAAACGATCCCCCTTCCCAACGTACTCTTTTAGAATTATACTAATAAATGCAAACATAATAATATCAAAATCTATATTCAAATCTAAATCCAATCAAGCAATCAATTTTAGTATTAAAACCACAACATTCATTAAAAAAATCAGAGAAAGAGAATCGAGGAGAAGGCAAATTGATTCAATGAGAGAGACGAAGTCACAGAGACAAATCGACAACACTTGAGAGACAAACCCGCAAAGATAAACTTGAGGCGGCAGAAAGACGGCACACAGAAGCAGAGGGGGAGGTAGAGAAGACGAGCCACAGCGGAACCAAAACGGTAGCTTCAACACAGACAGAAGAGGCGCAGAGACGAAGTGCAGGGATGACGCGACGCAAATGGAAGCAACAGACGACACAAGAACTGGAGGATCCGGCGACGAGACAACTAGCGGACGCAGAGGACCTGATGACTGTGCAGTGTCGGCGACGAGACGGCCGGCAGACGTAGAGGACTTGGTGACCGTGCGGTGTCGGTGACAGAGAGTGAGAAGGTTGAGGCGCCGTTTCAGAGTGAGAGCGAGAGAGTGCATTAAGAAAAAAAAGGGAAAAATTAAGGTTAGGAGGATTTTCCAGGGTGAATTGAATTAATTAATTAAAAATTTGACATCAGCATCGTTCTCTTTGGAGACGTGTTCCGACGAGTTCATGGGAATGCTTGCCAAATTATAAAATCATTCAGGAATTATTTTGCCAATAAAAAAAAGTCAAGTCCTATTTAATCAATGTCAAAATTTTTCAAGTACCGATTTAGTATTTACTTATATATATATCTCGCATAATAAATAATTAAAAACTAATTTAACATTTTTGTTTTCTCAAAAATCACATTATTTTCAATAAATAAGTAAGACTGATTTGAATATTAATTTAAAATTTAATAATATTACTTTATTTTTTCTCCTACTTCTATGATTGAGAGAGTATTAGCTAGAATTCTAGACAGATATAAGATAGAATTATTTCAAAACAAGTGGGGTTCTTTTTGTTAGAATTTTCTAGGTTTGTTGTTCGTGTTGTTTGGTTAATTGATGTTTAATAAAAATGGATTGAATAGATATTCCCTCGTATTTAATTTGGTTCAAAGTCTACAAAATGCGTTGGGATCCATCATCAATTTCCTAGCTACGCGTTAACGTTTCTTGTAAGAGAGCCGACTGGGAAGGTTCACAGTGCCTCATGCAGAGTTATAGCCAATTATACAAATATTATTCATATATTATTAGTCATTAAAATTAACTACTAATATATATATATATATATATATATATATATATATATATATATATATATATAATTTAATTTATTTTTAATATGTATTTATATTTTAACATATATTTTATACTAATAATTAATTTTAATAATCGATTTTATTATACATATAACATAATTCAACTTACTAATGTCATGCTCATCGCTTCTATTTAAATTTAAAATAGAAATATTAGGTAATTAATTATTTTTTTTAAACTAAGTCTAACTATATTATATATTTATGTACGTCTTTTTTTATCTCTTTTTTTTTACGCAACTTTCATATGGGTTCTCTTTTTTTTCTTAGTTTGCGATTTCTTTTGTCAATAATTTTTTTTACTTCTTTTTTTGTATTTTTTTCTCTTTTTTATTCCTCTTTTTTTGTTCCATTATCATGCATATTTTTTCTTTATTTTTTTAATTTTTCTCTCTCAAAAAAGAACAATGACAAGAAGAGAATAAAAAAAATCTATTGAAAGGAAGAAAAAAAAAAAAAGAAGAATCTCCACAATTAAAATTTCTATATTTTTACAACTAAACTTTATATCCTTTTAACTAAAATATCGGTATTTTTTACAGGAATTTCTTTATTTTTTTTCTCTTGTTATTCAACTAAAAATATGTATAATTCAAAATAATTTATGTACTTTTTAACTAAAATATTAGTGTTTTTAAATGAAAATTTTTGTGTTTTTTCTGTTAAGACTAATCAGGTAATTAGTATTGCAGAATCTAAAACTAATTGTCACTACAAAAAAATCGTTGAATACTGTTGGATTTACCGACAGAATTACAGAAATAATCTGCCAATAATTTGGCACCAAATATATGGTTTTGCGCCCACGTACCATCAGATTTTTTTCCGGCGAATCTTACGGTAAGTTCAATTAATTTTTTATTTTTTTTTAAATTTTTTTGAACACAATTAGTAGTCAAATTCTAATTAATGAAAATCAAATAAGAATCTTATTAAATACCGTCAGCTACATATGCAATGTAAAATATCAAGTGTACATATATATTAATAAGTCAAATAAATAAGTTACAATCAAATAAAGCATAATAAAACCCTAACCTCTACGGATCTTAATAGTCGTCGTCGTCATCTTTCTCCTGGTCCTACTGAGATAGCGGTTTAGGCAGTGATGTCGCTACCTCTCCAGCAATGTCGCAGCCACGAGCGCGCATCTTCTCTTGCTACACCGCTATCTGTTGCCGCAAAGCTGAATCTGCTCTAGCTCCTGCCTAAGCTCTAGAATGAGGAAATTTGTATCTGCACGTACAAGGATCTCGTTATATCTCTGCTCAGACTATTGCAGCTATTGAGCTTGTTTGTGAAGGCTCTGGGTGAGATTCTGCACCTGCTTCCTTAAATCGACGTTGTCCTCAGGATCGATAGGGATAGTGGCAGAGGTGGTCGAAGCCCTCAATGGGGAGGTGCAGAGGTTGCTGGCGAAGAACGACCCCAACCTATAGACCCGATTCTTGTACGGCTCAGATGCAGTCTCACGCCAAACCGTATTAGGATCGACGACTGAAGTAGCGGAGTTGTTGCCATCCTCCCCACTATGTTGAGATTGTTGGGTCGCGACCTCCAATCTACAGTGTAGGACTCCTGTATAACGCATGTTATGATTAGGACGATAGTTAATTGAAATCGAATACATGCTAAACTTTATACCACATAACGTTTACTCACATAATAATCCGCAGACTGCTAATCAGCAAAATTTTGGCATAACCTCTCCTAAAATATGGACATATCCACCTTTACGGTTCCCACAAATTTGACCAACATCAATCCACGACATCAGTTAAAATTCGATTAATTTCAACAAATCTCATAAACAAAATATCAAATTAGAAAAGATCAAATCTAAAATATTCCAACACATACAAAAATAGCAACAATTTATAAATTTTAACTAATTTATAAAATCAATTAGTCCAATACTAAGTTCAAAATAGCAACAAGATATCTATTGAAGTTCAGTGATTAGCAATAAAAAATAGAGATGATTTACAATAACGTTAGTTCAACGATGATTTACATCAACATTAGTTTTGTAACACTCTCACCACCAGAGTGTCACGGTTTTAGTTGCGTCACTCTGATAACGAGAATATTACAACGACTTTTATATATGACCATACATAGTTTGCGTTACTCTGATAATGAGAATATTACAACGACTTTTATATATGACCATACATAGTTTGCGTTACTAAGAGTCTTTACCTGAAATCCTTATTGACTATTCTTCGAAAAATCGAAAACACACACACACACACACACACACAGAGATACATCTCATCACACTTTACAGTCACAAGAATAACTTATTCAAGAATAATTACAAAACTAATATACAAACACATATCATAAAATAACAATTCCTATCTCTCTTCACAAAAATACAAATATCGATAACAAGGCGAGGAAAAATATCTAAGATAATAAAACAAATAGAGTACAACCAAATACTCAGTAAAATTTTCATAGGCTTTCCGTATTTTTCCTAAAAAAGATAGGACTGTAGGGGGTGAGAACTTAACCACTGCACACAGTCTCAGTAGAAGGATTTCAGAATCGTTATAAAAGGATATATATATATAAAGAAAATTCGTTTAACAGCAGTGATCATTGCTCGTCTTATGAATCTTTTCGCCAAACTATCCTTTCCTTAATTCTCGATCAATGGGCATATTATTCACTAATTCAAAATCATGTGATTTTCCTTCCAAAACAAAAAATCATCAAAACTCCAATTTATATCAGATTTAGGCTATAACCCTCGTCAATCTCATTTTTAAAATCCCGTCTTAATACAACTTTTCAAACAATAACAATTAATCATCCCAAATCTAATTTCACAAGGATTCCAACATCAACAAACACATCCATACATATGAATTTTCACCAAACTTACCAAGGGATATAACTTACCCAATCACGGCCTCTGGCCCAAAATTTGTTCACGTTCAAACAATCACGACCTCTGGCCCAAAATACACCATAACACATACACATTAAGAGATATAACTCAATTAATCACGGCCTCCGGCCCAAAATTCATTCAATCATCTAGTCAATCTTTTACAAGCCACCACACTCTATAATAAATCTAAACCAAGAAATCACAATCACAAGAAATTAGACAGTCAAATAAACAATCACAGAGAATAATTATGACAAGTAGTACAATTAACAGTTACCCAAATTATCAATTAGGCAAACCAAGCAATTATAACACACCCAAACAATTGCAAACAAATGCAGTATGATTCATGCCTGTCTTACTGGCCGTGAGCTCACGTGTCAGTTAAAATCCCAGACCTGACACATCTGGTAGCCAACCCAAACATTGTCTCTTTGTCGTGCATCACCAAGAAGAACAACAAGAAGGGAATCCTCAACCTTTTGGAAGGGAATCCTCAACCCTCCACCATCTTACTGGAAGCTACGCTATCTGGGATATATTGTCCGCCACACTCTTGGGATATAGTGTTCGTCACACTTCACAATCAGAGAGAGACTGTGATGCAATGATAGGGAATCCTCAACCTAACTTGTTTATACTGTAATACCCGGTCTAACCGAAATTTAGTAAATAATAAGTTAAATAGGAGCGAATATGGTTGGAAGATTTGGCAATTGGAATTTGATAATTTAAATACGATATTTGGATTCAGTGAATTTTTCCGAGTCGGAAAATATAGTTTTCTGCGTAAAAGTGCGCAGTGGAATTTTGACCGGCAGTACCGGCTGAGATCTGTCTGGTACTACAACTGAGGAAATTGATTATGGGTAAATAAGATTAAGAAATGAGGAATTATAATTAGGGAAGGTAGAAATATTTAAAGTGCGATTTAGAGCGCTAATCTTAAAGGTTTTGGCCCAAAATTGGGCCAATGGGCAAAAATAAGTGAACCGGGTCTAAGTGGGCCCAAGACCCAACATATATAAACATTAGTTGTGAGCATTTCAGCTCATTTTACCCTAAAAAGAAGGGTTGGGGCGCTGATTTGAGAAGAGAGAAGAGAAGAGAGGAAATCTAACTCTCTTTGATCTTCAAACCACCATAACTTGAGCTACAGAGCTCCGATTGACGAGCCGTTTGCAGCCACGCGTCGCTCTTATCATCCTCTACAATTCTATCTAAGTTTGGTGGTGAGTATTTCATTCATCTCTGCCCAGTTTTCGAAATTCCCCACTGTTACACGTTTTTGGGTAGTTAGTGTTAAAATCTTGTGATTTTGGGTGTTTAGGGATACTCCAACATAGATTCTAAGTGGGTTCTATCCCTACTTCATATGGGCTGAGGTAAGAAGTGCTCAAACCCTTGTGATTTGTCATTTTTATGAGCCCTAGGTTGATGTATGTATGTGACATTGGTTATGTTAGTGTATTTGGTGATGTTGGTGCACAATTGGGAGATTGGTATTGCTTGAGGAGCTTTGGTAAGGCTTGGAGCTAAGGTTGGTGAAGAATTTCAAAGAAGAGGCTCAATTGGTTTGGCTACAAGAGGTACGGTTTAAGTTTCATTTAAGTACCGTGTGTTGTGATGAGAATTCCTAGGCTAGATGCCCCTAGGATTAAGTTTGGATTGTGTAAATGGTTGGTGCTAATATGCATAGTTGATATGTAATGTGAATTAATGATTGGGTTGAGAATTGTGTGACCTTGTATGCTTGGTGTATTGAGAATTTGATGTACTGGGTAATGAGTATTGATTTGTGGTTTATGCATTTAAATTGTGAAAATTGGGCCGGAGGCCGTGAATTTTGGGCCGGAGGCCGGAAAGAGGTAAGAAAGGTAAGTCGATGTGTGCATTGTATGATGGCACAAGTGATTGGATGAATTTTAGATAATGAATATATGAATGATTAGGTTGGTTATTGAATAATAAGGTTTGAGAAGTTGAAGTGTGGAATTTGGTAATTTTGGGTGAAATTATGTAGACGAGGTATGTTTGGTTCGGTTGAGATATATTATGTGATCATATATGTGATTATGATTATTGATGCCTTGATGGTATGATGATGCATTAGAGATATGTATGTTGTGATATATGCTTGGGGAATGATTAAGGTTGATTTGTGGGTGAAATCACATGATAGTGAGTATGATATTGATTACGTATAATGATGGTTGATTGGAAATGGTATTATTGGAAATTGGGATGAGGAAGGATGTATGACATGATATTGTGTTTGTCCTTTAGCCATTTGATTGAGAAGTGTTAAAATGGTTAGATGTGGTTTTGGGAATTTCTGGTAAAGTGTCAATGTGTGAGTTGAGGATGGCTTGATGTGGATTTTGGTACATTTTGATTGATTTCAAAAAGGGTTGAAATTGGCATGTTTTGGTTGATTTTGAAAAGAG
Organism: Arachis ipaensis; assembly: GCF_059453495.1. NCBI lineage: Eukaryota > Viridiplantae > Streptophyta > Magnoliopsida > Fabales > Fabaceae > Arachis > Arachis ipaensis. Next base: position 123,575,749 of record NC_142439.1, on the reverse strand, counting down.
TTGAAAATGGCTTGTTTTGAAAATGGCACCTAGTGGTTTTGTATGAAAACATGGTTTTTGGGCATACTTTGACGGGACATAACTTGGACTACGGATCTCTGTTTTGTGCCAAATCTGTTTAGAAATGAAATTGGATCCGGGATGTCCATGCCGTTTGAAGAACGGGTGAAAAATGATTTAAAATGAGAAAGTTATGTTCGTCGGAAGATTGGGGGTTGAATCTGTAAATTCTGCAGCTTTTAACTTAGAAAATTTTTAGCAGAATGACCCTCCACGCGTAGGCGCACTTGGCGCGTACGCGTCGTTCTTCAAGAAGGCACTATCCACGCGTGCGCGTGGTGTGCGCGGGCGCGTCGATGCGCTGCACCAAATGTCCAGCTATTTTCCCGAGAGTTGTGCCAGAGTTGTGCCAGTTTTGTGCCTGGGGCGCAAGAGCACCCACGCGTACGCGTGGCTGACGCTTGCGCGTCGTTTGGCTATTTTTCAACCCGCGCGTCCGCGCGTATGACGCTTGCGCGTCGATGAGTTTTGTGGCCATCCACGCGTGCGCGTGGAGTGCGCGTACGCGTGGTCCTGTTTTCATGCCAAAGTTGATTTTTGAGTTTTAAAAGCCAAATCTCATACTTCTAAGCCTCCGATCTCACCTCTTATGTATTAAATCATTCTGATATGCCTAGCAATGAGCTAGGGGAAAAGTTATGATCAATGATGATCAAAGATGATTATATGAGATATGGAGGATGACGGTGGAAGTACCGTGTATGCCATGAGCCGGAGGGCTATATTTATTGATAAATGGCCCGTTCTTGATTGGACCATGAGCCGGATGGCTGAGTTATTGCCGGGTTACGGCAAAGCCATTATTGTTTATGGCTGAGTATAAATGCATATATGATTAATGAATGAATATGTTAAATGGATAATAATGAAAAAATATTGAAATGTGATGTGCAACCCCGGGTAGTAGGCAGTGGCGTTGTCCACTTGCTCCGGGTATGAGACGGGAAAGGAGGATTATGATAAACGAGTTTAATCGTGGGGTTTTGAATAAATGTGTATTTGTGATACCTGGGTAGTAGCAAGGGTCGTGGTTCGTCCCGCTTGCTCCGGGTCATTGTCTGAGGATTGATAATAATGAAGGGTGATTATGAATAAATGTTTATTTGTGATACTTGGGTAGTAGCAAGAGTTGTGGTTCGTCCCACTTGCTCCAAGTTAATGTTTGAGATTTGGTAACAATGAATGTTGATAATATGAATTGAGATTGAATGAATATATGTTTGAGATGCCTGGGCAGTAGCAAGGGTTGTGGTTCGTCCCACTTGCTCCGGGCCAATGCTTGAGATACCTGGGTAGTAGCAAGGGTTGTGGTTCGTCCCACTTGCTCCAGGTCAGAGATTGCGACGCCTGGGTAGTAGTGGCAGTAGTGGTGAATCCACTCGCTCCAGGTTGAGCTTTTAGACACCCGCCTGGGTAGTAGCCGCAGTAGTGATTATTTCACTGGCTCTGGGTTGAGCGGGCAGTAGCAAGGGGGTTGTAGCTCAAACCAACTTGCTCCGGAAGGGGTGTTTCTGTCCAATGGTTAGCTACCAGGACATGTCGGGTTGGCTATATAACCGACAGATGATATCATCAGCCATAGGGCAGGCATTCATCATTTGCATATGTTTGAATTGTTTGGGTTTGCCATTTGTCTTGGATTTCTACATCATATATGCCATGTTACCTGACTATATACTACTTGTTCTACTTGTATCATGTTTGTGTATTACTTGCCTGTATTGCTTGTGTTTGTACAACTGAGAGGCCCCTCATGCTGGTGTCGGTGGGTGTGAGGGCTGTTCTTGATGGGATGAATTGATGATGCGATTGCATGATGATGTATTGATATAGAACTGTTGAGGCAGAACAACTGGTGATGGTTTTGCTTATGATTCTGAGTCTGATTCGTGGAAGAGTCAGCGAGTTGGGAAACATGTGAAACATGAATTGAATTTAGCACTCCCTTATGACAGTTGCCTATTCATGGATTAGCGAGAACCTAGGATGAATAATTGGTGAAGAAGTTTAGGATGCTTAGTGAGTTTTTGTTACAGTACATTGAATTTATTTGGCACTTTTACCGTACTGGGAACCCATGGGCCCGGGGTTTTCATTCCGTATATATCTCTTGTTTTTCAGATACAGGTCCAGGTGCTCAGAAGTGAGTTGTGGGTCGTCTGAGAGACGGCGAAGATCTTTATTTCCTCTACTTTGTGTTTTGATTAGAATCTCTCCACCTTTGTTTTGGAAAGTTTATATTATGTATTGAACTCTTTGAATTTGCCTATAGAGGCTCTCATGTTTCCTTCGGGAGAGATTAGGATATACTGTTGTCAACTAATTTCATAATGTACTCTAGCCGACCTAAACTTCGTGGGTCGCGACTAGTAGCTATTTACTTATGTTATATATATCTATCTGTTATCTATCTCTTAATCTCCTCTACGCCTTGTCCGTATATCGTTTTCGGCTTCACGGTTTATCTTTTGTTGTCGAAACGTGAGAGATACGTCTTCGCGATTTTATTTCTACTCTTTTCAGGCTTCTCAATTAATACTGCTTTCGAAATTACCTATATTTATTTATTAAAAATCCACCTGAGAGTCGTACCACCGTAATATCATTGACTTATGACTCGAGCATAAGGATTTGAATATTAGGGTGTTACATATACCACAATCGGAAATTGAATAGAAGGAAATTCTCAACCTTCTATCCAGTCCCTGAATGTAACAAGAGAGGGAATCATCAACCCCACTTGTCCACTGTAACACAAGAGAGGAAATTCTCAACCTCAACTTGTATATAGAGTAGGATAGTGCCACCGTCCTTACCATAGGCAGGACGAACAACCATCCCACAACATCAATCATAATCTCATTTCAATCATAATCACAATCAAACATAACCAAGATCAAAATCAAAACCACAATTATACATAATCATATTTCAATCAAACCTCATTATAATCATAACCAAAATCAAAATCAAAATCATAATTCATTATGTTCACATTTATCACTAGGATAATTATCCTCAAACCGTGAGTGGGATAAAATCATCATCCTCACCACAGTTGGGAATTGAACTAAAGGGAATCCTCAACCTTCTATCCAATTCTCTGATGCAACAAGAGAGGAAATCTTCAACCTAAATTATTCATCGCAACTTAAGAGAGGGAATCCTCAACCTCAACTTGTCTATCCGTGAGCTCACAGAGCCACCGTTCTCACCATGGGCGGGACGAACCACAATCCCACAACAGTTATATTCCGTTTAACAATTTTTCATTGGGAATTACCCAATTCAATCCGTTATACTCACCCCAAATTCTTTTCACCAGAAGACTAAAAAATTACCTTATTTTCCCAAATCAAAATCTTAATTGAAAACATAATCATTTTGTTCTTAAACAATTACTTTAAAATCACTAGAACGCTCCAAAAACTTAATCCTTTCCATGGTTATTCAAAATCAAATGAATCTCATTTTTGTTTAACCAAGTTACCCAAAATAATTTCAACTTCATTCTTGAGTTTACGACTTTCCCAAAAAACTCAGAAATCATTTCGTTTCTCCAATCAAATTCAATTGTTTTTAAATTCGCTAAAAACTTCTCAAAACATAATTCTTCAATCCAAATTTTTCAAATACGACTTCAAAATAAAGTCTCTAGTTTTTTATAAAAATAGCACTGGTTTCCATTATTATTATTATTATTATTATTATTATTATTATTATTATTATTATTATTATTATTATTATTATTATTATTATTATTATTATTATTATTATTCAACAATGTTCACTCAAATTCTTATAAAAATTTCGGTAGAACCTCCCCTGAAACTCGGACTTTCCTACCCTTCAAGGTTCCATCAAACTTGCATTAACCACTACACAACAATACCAATTCAACTCAAGAAAATCGACAAAATCCAGAATTCAAGCGACCAATCATTCACCGTTCATAACCACAGACAATTCAACTTCACCAATTAGTTGCACAAAGCAGCCACATTCTATTTAAGCATTTACTCAATCACATTTATGCAGCACAACCCAATTTAGTCCTTATTAAGACTCGCACAATTACATAAAAAAAATATATATTTCACATTGATATCAATTTATAACAATAAAAAAATAAGTTTTAATAAAAGCTCCAACCTCAAATTATCAAAACTCGATAATTAAATGCAACAAATTCGCATCCGTTCCAACCATTCCCCACAGCAACAACAGCCACAAACGCAGTATGTAATCACAGTAACTTTACTTTGAGATATTAACGTTGCAAAATCCTCAACAAACTATGACAGAATACTAATGGCGAGAGTTCTGGAACAAAAACACTTATTGCAACTAAGGAGGAATGACGGAACAGAGTAGCAGTAGCTTCGGCGGTAGTTTCGGCGACAACAGCGCCATACTCAGTAACCAGAATCATGGCGACACTGTCTTCTCCTCCTCTGGCAGTGATTCCCGCAGCAGCAACCTCCCAGTTCTCTCTCTCATTCGCGCTCCTCTCTATGGCCATGATAGACCCAATGACGGCAATGATGAAGCTTCAGCAGTGACAGAGACAAGGCACAGTGGCGCAATCATGGCTCGATGGTAACGATGAAAGACAACTCTTCTCTCTTCTCACGTTCTACTTGTTCTTTCCCTGGGCTTGATGGCGGTTCAGCAGCGATGTGACATTGACAAGGATGAAGCTTCCTTCCAGCAATGGTGACGACGATCTCGAAGGCGACGACGACAGCTTGGTAGCTCCCTCCTTCGCACGTTTCTTCCTCCCTCTCTAAACAACGTTGACGGAGGCGGTGGCACTGACATTCACCGGCACTGTCACCCTTTCCTTCTTCTCTGATCTCTCGTGCTTTCTCTCTTTTTGTGGGGGTGTGTTTCGTTAATGAGAGAGGTGCGGCGGCTGGGGGGTGTGGGTGTGTATGTGTGCTGGGATTAGGTTAGGGTAAAATTAAGGTTTTGGGTAGTGTAGAAATTTTAATAAAATTAAAGAGTAGAGTAGTAATTTCAAACAAATTTCAACCTAATAAAATTATTTCAAGAACATTATTTATTTATCAGTGTACTCATTGATTTTCAAATAAGCACTCAAATTTAAAATTTAGATATGAATAAATTAATTTTTCTTTTATTCATAAAATTAACCAAAACTTTCAATTATTCAATTACTGAAACTTTAAATTCTAAATAAGAAAATACTCAATTAATATAAAAATATCTGAGTACTAATTAATTTAAACTCAAAGTATTAAAAATTATATTTAAGTATCTTTAATAAAAGAATTTCTAGAAATAAAATCTTGAACAAATATAATAAATTATAAATAATTTATTATTTAAATTCTAAAAACTCGGAGTGTTACAAGTTCAGTGATGATTTCTAGTGACAACATTTAGATCAGTAAATATTTAATTTATAACAGCAAAAAAAAAAAACACACACACACACACACAAATAAACAAGTAGCAATGAAAAAATTTATACAAATAATAAACTATCCAAATTACTATAAACTTTACAAAGAAACAACCTAAAAATGTAAAATTTTATTTAAAAAATAGTATACTATAAAGTCACCCAAAATTGATTTAAAACAATCCTAAATAAGTACAAAAGCTGTAAAATCTGACATATTTAAAGCTTTAGGATTTACAAATTCATCAATTTTTATAACCTTCAATGAATTTGGGCACGATACTTAACACTATCAAATTGGAACTAAAACACAATAACTTAACAATTGGGTAGCTTATGTGAAAAATAAATGAAGACACATATTAGTTCAACTCACTTTTATTCATTTTAATTAGCAAAAAATTGGCAAAAATCACGTACGCAAGACATAGAAGATTAGAAGTGGAGCAAGCAAAAAGATGGAAGTTTCAAAAAATAAAAATGCAAAAAAGCAACACAAGATTGCATTTATAAATTTCTCATTAGTAGAAAATCTAACTTTAAAATTGATGTGCATACATCATATATATTGATATTTTCTCACTAAAAAACACTTCCAAAACAAAACATTATTGCAAACTTGAGTGAAAGTTTCCAAGTTCGTTGAGAAGGGGGTTGAATGAAGGAAACGTAAGTGATAAATACTTTTTTAGATAATACAGCAGAACTAATATATAGGAGATTATTTTTATTTTTGTCTCGTCCCGCAATAAGAAAATAAAACGAAAATGGAAGTTGCAGATTTTAGGAAAGAAGAAGGGTAATACCACAATATATTCTAGTTCGGTCACGAAGTGCAATGTGACCTACGTCTAGTCTCCACCACAACAATGAAAGAATTTTCACTATAATCAATATTGATTACAAACACCACCAATTCCAAGAGACTCACACTCTTGTAACTCACCTAAGCTATACCAAGCTTAGTAAATCACCTAGGTGCTAACCCAACCTAGTTAAGAAAAACCAAGTACACTTTAACCCAACACACTTTTGAAATCAAAACACTCAAACAAAGGTTAAATGAATTTCGTATGAATTACTCTCTTTATCTTTTGTATCTTTCAAAATAAGCTTGAATCTAGACAAAAGAGAAGTAAGAACACACTCAAAAACAAGAAAAACAAGGGCTGTTTTTTATGATCTTCAATGTGAACAAAAAAATTGTTGCGTTCTTCCTTGATGATTCATCAATATATAAAGTTTCATATCTCTTCTTTAATGTAGGAGTAATTTTCCTTTTGATCAAGTTAGTCGTTGCACTCTTTAATGCTCTAACTGTTGGCATTGAGAAGAGAATCTTTCCTTCTTTGTTCATCAATAACAAGTGCAGCAGCTGTCCAATTTATGTGACATGGTTCTTGCTTATGATTGATTTATTTTCCTTGAATTTATCATTGAAGAATCGCCAACTATATAATAAAAGCCAATCTTCAAGATTGAATATTCCAAATCTGAATTCATAGAATCTTTTCTTTTTGTTGCCTTCTTGTTTTTGTAAGAATATATCACAATGAATGCTTTATATGCTTCATGTTTGCTTGCTAAAAATCAGAACCTATCAAATCTTTTATGCAACACTTGGAATATATAATTAATGCACTCAATTAATTATATCTCAATCAAATGTTTGTCATTATCAATGTTGTCATATATTCTCTGAACTCAACAATCTCTCCCTTGATGGTAAACATTCTGATTGAACAGAGAGAATAAGATATAGATGACTTCTTTGATAATGTAACAAGTTCTCCTTGTTTATATGCTTAAAATAACTATAGCAGCAAGAAAACAAACATAGGTTCAATCCTTCTCCCCCTTTTGTTATCAAGGGAAGAAAACAAAAAACACCTACAATATTGCATTAGTATAAAACGTCTAAAAAATATACAAGAAAAATAGTCATGATAGTCATGCAGCAACAAAACAAAAATAAAAGATTAAAACATAAAATCTGTAGCTGCAACGGTGAGAATATATAAACATATATCAAAACATAATATGTCAAAACTTCTCAATCAATGTATAAAATCATAGTAAATATCATAAATGCAAAACATACATGTATCAAATCAAGCATGGATGAAAGCAAAGCATTAAAGAATGGTTAAAAAAATAGAGCATATGATAAGAGAACATAAAGTAATAAAGGATAGCAAAAAGTTCAAAAAGAAAATGCCCTATACATTAAGCCTAGAAAAATCTCGTCTAAACTTGAGAGAGAAAACTAAAAATCAACATTAGCTATATTAAATAGTATTAAGTTCAGATGGATCAATATAGGTCTTAGCTTTAGAATATTGTAGTGCCGGGAGATGATTCAGAATTTTGTCTCCTACATAATTCTTCTGCAGAATTTTCTAGTTTATGTTGCCATAGTGTTATCTTCTCAGTATTGGATGAACTTGATGTAACTTCTTTAGATATTCTCTAATCTCATTCATTTCAATGATTTTTCCTTTTTCATCAACTCCAAAAGTCATAAATCTTCCACCATAATTGTTTAGCTTGATGAAGAAAGTTGACCATCTCATTATATGCTTTGAACATCCATGTATCAAAAATATCACATCTCTCTTTTGCTTTTTGGATATAAGACAAACCTGCAACATCTTTTATGAAATTTTTGGTATCCAAATCATTTTGGATCCTTTTATGTTAAGTCTAAATGGTTTTCCAAAAGCATTATAATCACGAACAATATTATAAACTTTATCACTAATTTTCTTTTCGAAAATAAAGCATTAAGGTGAAAAATGTCTAACTTTATTGTAGTTGGAACAAATGTTGCTTCTTGCTAGAATTTTTGATTGATAAGGAGGATTCTTGTGTTTGAAAAAGGTGTCCTTATGATTTTTATTAAAAACAGGTTCGAAGGCCATTTGGTTTTGGAAGAGGAGGCTTCATAATCATTTTTCAAAACTAGTTTTCTTTCCTTTGCAAAACCAAGACCAAATTTTATAAAAAGAGAATTTTGATTAGGAAGAACTTTGTCTAAATTTTTAGAACTTTGAGCAAACTTTGTTAAATCAACATTTAAGTTCTTAATTCTCTCATCAAGTTTCTCACTTTCAGCAAGAACATCACTTGATGCAGCAACCGAATGCCTCAAGTTTAAATCCTCAATTTGAATTTTCAAAAACACATTTTCTTATTCTAAAACACAAGATTATTCGACCATGATCAATTGCTCTTTAAGCTGATTGTCTTTCAATTTGAAAGCTTCATTTTCTTTCTTGCATTTAGCATATTTATCAAAAAGCTTTTTAGAATTTATAATTAAATCATCAATGATAATATACGATGAATTGGGTGATAGTTTAGAAAAATTTACCTCCTTAAAATCATCTTGATTTGCCATGAGACAAATATGAGCTTCACAATCAGATTTGTCACTTTTCAAGCCATCCTACGAGGCCATTAGCACTTTCTTTTATGGACATTCTTTGCCTCTGCCCTTTTGTTTCATCATCTTTTTTCAATTTTTCAACAATGAATTCTAACTCTTACTTATCTGATCTTTTAAATTTTTGAAATGTTCTAATTTTTAGTTGCGAATAAATTCCGAATTTTTTTCGGATATTTATTCCAATTGACTATTTCATCGAAAACTTACAGCAGCTTGCCAAACAAAAGCTAAAAGAAAAAAGAGTAAGGGTATTACTGGCATAATATCTACAATTGGATTCAAAAAAGCATAGGCTTCGGGTAATTTTGCCAACAGAAAACTACTTGAATAAAGAGCGGAGTTAATATGAATCATCGGATAAGCTTTCTTCATCTTCCTCTTTTGATGTAATTTTTGTTTTAAATGCCACTTCTATTTTCTTATTATCATTGCTGAGATGAGTATATTCATAGGCCAAAAGCTTTCCTCTCAATTCATCATAATAATCTTGTTGAGATCATTAGTTTCAGATATGGCAATGCTCATGGTCTCTCATTGCTTGGTACGACTTCTTAAGATCTTCCTACCAAGTTTTACTTCAAAGAAGTATTTACCCATTGCATCAAGGTTATTGATGATGATGGAGAACCTCTCAAACAGTGCATCAATAGATTCATTTTTTATCATGAAGAACATTTCATATTCATTCATAATCATGTTAACACGAGTTTCTTTGTCTTGTTTAGTTCCCTCATGTGTGAGCTGCAACTTGTCCCATATCCCTTTTGCTATTTTGCGCCTTGAAACTTTTGTGAATTTCTCAAAGCTAGTGGCGCAATGTATTATATTGATAGCTTTGGCTTTTATCTCCACATTCTTCTTTTCTTCAGCTGTCCATTCGGAATCTTTCTTCAGAACAATATTACCTTTAACATCGCGTTTGGTAGGAACATCTGGGCCATTTACAATGATCATCCATATGACCATATGTTATAGTCTGTTAATTGCACGAAAATCCTCATCCATTCTTTCCAATAAGAATAGTTGTTTCCAATGAAGAAAGAAGGTCTAAAACATGATTGTCCTTCAGTAAACGTGTAAGCCACAAAGGTTGTTATGGATCTTTTACTTCAAACTATTAAGCTTGTCCCTTGAGCCTAAGCTCTAATGCCAATTGAAAGTTTCCAAGTCCGTTGAGAAGAAGGGTTGAATCAAGAAAACGCCAGTGATAACACGTTTTTAGATAACATAGCTGAACTGATACACAGGAGATTATTTTTGTTTTTGTCTCATCCCATAGTAGGAAAATAAAGTGAAAATGAAAGTTGCAGATTTTAGGAAAGAAGAAGAGTAACACCACGATATATCTTGGTTCGGCCACGAAGTGCAATGTGACCTACGTCCAGTCTCCACCACAACAATGGTAGAATTTCTACTATAATCAAGATTGATTACAAACACCACCAATTCCAAGAGACTCACACTCTTGTAACTCACCTAAGCTATCCCAAGTTTAGTAAATCACCTAGGTGCTAACCCAACCTAGTTAAGGAAAACCAAGTGTACTCAAAATCAAAACACTCAAACAAAGGTTAAATGGCTTTCGTATGCACTACTCTCTTTGTCTTTTGTATCTCTCAAAATAAACTTGAATCTAGACAAAAGAGAAGTAAGAAAAATAAGGGTTGTTTTTTATGATATTCAATGTGCACAAAAATAGTTGTCTTCTTCCTTGATGATTCATCAATATATAGAGTTTCATATCTCTTATTTAATGTAGGAATAATTTTCCTTTTGATCAAGATAGTCGTTGCACTCTTTAATGCTCTAACCGTTGGCATTGTGGAGAGAATCTTTCCTTCTTTATTCATCAATAACAAGTGTAGCAGGTGTCCAATTTATGTGACATGGTTCTTACTTATGATTGATTCTTTTTTCTTGTATTCATCCTTGAAGGATTGTCAACTATATAATGAAGGCCGATCTACAATATTGAATATTTGAAATCTGAATTCATAGAATCTTTCATTTTTGTTTCCTTCTTATTTTGGTAAGAATATATCATAATAAATTCTTATATGCTTGATGATTGCTTGCTGAAAATCAAAACCTATCAAATCTTTTATGCAATACTTGGAATATATAATTAATGCACTCAATTATATCTCAATCAAATATTTGTCATCATCAAAGTTGTCATGTATTCTTTGAACTCAATACTGAGAATGCAAAAAATGTGAGAGCAAGAAAATAAATAGTAGCTATCCCATAGACTAAGTGCCAAATTGCAGGATCTAGCCTAATAAGAACCTTAAACAAATGGGGATCTAAAAAAAGAAATATCTGTCCAATAAACACAAGGGTAGCCACATTTATATTCCAAGTTCACTAATTTCAATCTAAATTTCAAAATGCTTTATCAAAATAAACTAACATCAGGGCTGCGATTAGGGATACCATTAATTAAAATTACCAAAAAATAGTAGGAAAAAGGAGCGGGAGGAGGACAACCTACTTTTAGGAGGGACTAGCGACGACAACAACAGCGGCAGCAGCACAAATGGCAGTAGTTCCTCACACGACGCAATGAGTTCCAGTCGACTCCACATAGTCCTTGGAGAATGTTGGTGGTGATGACGCTAGGTGAGGTAACTCCCGAAGTTGGTTGGCATAGAAAGAGAGAGAGAGGTTCTTTCGAAATGAGGAGGAGATGGCGCGCGGTTCAAATTTAGGGCACATTTACTAATGGATTATCTGCTAGTAACATATTACAGTGACTAAAATGCGACGTTTCATTAAAAGAGCTTGCGTTAGATTCATTTGCCGATAAAAGTCGTGCCAATTTTTGGTTATTTTCCTCCAATTTTTACCGGTGAATTTACCGTAAAAAAAATAGAATATGCCAATATTGTTTAGACCTGATGAATTAATTGTCAAATCTGCTAGTAAATTCATCGGTAAATCCATCGGTAACTTGTGACGCCAAATCTAACGAAAAATTTGACAATATTCAGCGTCTTTCTTGTAGTGTATAGCAAAGAGAGCAAAATAGATTGAAAAACAAAAACAAATTGCAAGAATGAGTTAGTTACAAAACAGAAAAGGAAAGCTAGTTAGTCCCAGATTGGCACTAGGTGGCAATCTGTTTCTCTATCTATCAAGGAAGACGAGACCAATACACAAAATTTTGTTCAACTTTGTTCGAATTCAAACACAGGAGGAAGTTATTAAAGTGATAAAAAGTAGAAGGAATAGAAGTTAAAAGGTGTGAATGTAAGAGCGAGGCTATCAAAAAGTAGAATCTGCATGCCAATATTAAAAGAGAAAAGGTGGCAGAACCATACCAGTGTTAAGACATGGAGGCCCACTGAAAGAAGAATCAAAGATGTCGTTATACATGATTAATTTTGACCCAATATTTAGAGCGAGATTCATGGACAACTTTCACGGGAATTCAAACAAATAGAGGGTTGGAAGTTTGAATCTGTTTCTGGATAGGCAAACAACCCATTTTTCTTAAATGGCATGATCAACAATGAAAATTGGGAAAGAAGAAAAAAGTTGTGTTACTTATGCAAAAAACTTGCTTCATGATGAGATATTGGAAGAGCATATTCATTGAAGCAAAAATAGGTATCACTATAATCAAAGCCCTTGACCTAGCGTTCTTGGAATTTTTATTGATGGAAGAGAAAATAAAGATTATGGAAAGGTGATCATTGAGGTGTTTGAGTACGTCAAACTACGAATAGATTCAAAATACTTCTAAGTAAGAGAAACATGAATAATCTGTACTAGTGTCCTATTTCATGGCTGGGATAAGGAGAAATTCCAATCAATAACTAGCTTATAGGTGTCAAGGATCAAGATTAAGAAGCTACATAATTTGGTTAACTATGTGCAGCTGAGTCAATAATTGAAATTCTGTTACAAAACTCAGTTACACAATATGTCTCTATGCATCTATAAATAGCAATGTCTTGTACATAAAGAAGTTAGTTCAATACATGATAGTTAATTCTGATTTCCTCCCAATTCACTTCTCCTCTGTTCTTCTTTCTGCATTCTACAATTTTATTTTCTGCATCATTAACCTTACTACTTCTTATCAGAAACCTTTTCATGGTATCCAGAGCTTAATGATTGACACCATAGCTATGATCCTTTCTAACGCTTCCAACTCCAAATATTGTTTACTAGTTATCTCTAATAAGCTCAATGATAATAACTTCCTAACGTGGAGACGAACTGCAATCATCATAGTAGAAAGTTAGAATCTTAAAAGCCACTTTAAGAAGGAGAACATTCCAGCTCAAACGGTGGATTATAGAGACCCAGCAAAGCCAACAAAGACTGAATCAGAAACCTTCAAAAAATAGAGACTCCAGGACAAATCTCTTATGACATGGCTATTGGCATCTATGGATACAACCTTCAAAAACAAGATTGTGCACTACAAATTCTTTTATGAGATGTAGGATACTATTCTTGAATTATTTACAGCATTGTCAAGGGCAAGAATTCAGAGTCATCGATCACAATTAAAGTATGTAAGATTCACTACTACCACTACTGAATATCTTACAAAAATTAGACAATTAGTAGATTCATCAATTGCCTTAGAAGCACCGTTCTCTAAGATGAATATATTCAAACCATTCTTGATGGAGTCACTGAAGAATATCAAGGCTTCGTTGGCACTATCATGGCAAAAATGGTAGTTGAAACAGTAGTTGAAACAGTATCATACTTGGTAGCATATGAAGACATGCTAAATTGATTTAAGAAACCTTCACAACCAATTTCTTTAGCCAATTTATCTCAATCTTCTATCCCTTCAGATCAGAATTTTCAAAGAAACTTTAATCCTTTTAGAGGCAGAGAAAGAGGAGGAAGATTCATGAGAGGTGGCAGATTTACCAACTCAATTCACTTGTTTTGTCAGATCTGTAATCGCCCCGGACATGCTGCTTGGAGTTGTTATTACAAATTTGACCAGCAATTTGAGTCATCTAATGCAACATTTTCAGCTCAATCATATCACCCTTCAGCTCCTCCACCATCCTTTCAACAACCTAGGGCATTTTTGGCAGCACCACCACCATCATTATCCTCACAAAATACAGCATGGTATCCTGATTCTGGAGCCAGTCACCATGTGACAGCTAAACCTAATTACCTTTTTCAAGCTGCTGAGAATTAGATGGGTGAGATCAGTCGTATATAGGTAATGGTCAAGGTACCAATATTTCTAACTTTGGTTCTTCTACTCTTTATGATTCAAATACTGCTCTTTCTTTCAAATTAACCAATTTATATTAATTGTGCCTCAAATAACCCAAAATCTCTTGAGCGTTTCTAAATTTGCAGCTAATAACTCAGTCTTTTTTTAGTTTTGGCCTCACCATTGCTTTGTTTGTGATCAGGCTACCAGGAATCATCTACTGCAAAGGATAGCTAAGAATGAAATTTATGTGTTTCCCAATCTATTTGTACCAGAAACTCTTTTCCCAATCCCAAATTGTGTAAAGCAACAAACTGCATTGACTGCTACTTCTGTTCTCAATAATTCTATAGATACATGGCATAAGAGACTTGGCCATCCTTCTATGAAAATTGTCTCACAAATTCTAAATAAAAATTAAATTTCACATTTAAAATGCTCTACTCCTATATCTGTTTGTGAATTCTGTTCTATGGCAAGGTTACATCAATTTCCTTTTCTAGATTCTCAATCTGTGTATGTGCATCTCTTAGAAATTGTCTACATAAATATTTAGGGACCAGCTCCTATAGTTTCTAAGAATGGTTTTAGGTATTATATTAGTTTTGTAGATGCTTATAGTAGATACAATTCTCGTTAATAAATCTAAAGCATTAACAACTTTTAAGCAATATAAAACTACTTTGGAAAGAAAAACTGGGCATCAACTTAAAGCTATACAAAGTGATCATGGTCTTGAATTTTTGTCGAATTTCTTCGAGACGTATTTGACTGAGTAGGAAATCATTCACATACTTTCATGTCCTTAAACACATCAACAACAAGGGACAGTGGAAAGAAAACATTGACATCTTACAGAAGTTGGTCTATCACTTCTTGCCACAGCTGCTCTTCCATTATAGTTCTGAAATTATGCATTCCAAACTGCTGCTTATCTCATTAATAGACTTTTCACTCCCAATCTCAATCAATTATCTCCCTTGGAGAAACTCTTTCATCAGCAACCAGATTATATTTTCCTTGAAGTATTTGTTTGTGCTAGCTATCCTCTCTTGAGGCCTTACAACAAACATAAATTTGATTACAAGTCCCATTTATGTTTATTCTTAGGCTATAATTTTAGCCACAAAGGCTATAAGTGTCTTTTTCCATCAGGTAAATTATACATATCAAGAAATGTTGTTTTTTATGAAACAAGATTTTCATACTCTTTCCATTTTACTTCAAAATATTTTTCTATTTCAGACTGCTCACTTCTCTTACCTATACCACAAGTTATCCCTGGACCACCATCACCAATTCAGTCACACACACCTCCTTTAGAAATACCAATTTCTCTTTCCATCTCCTCCCCTCCTTCTTCAAATCTGCCTCACTCAACTTCACATCCTACATCAATAAATCATGACCTTCAATCTCCCACATTACCTATTGGTCTAATTCCTACTTCAGATATGAAAATAGTGTTACCTCTACAACCACCCATTATCTCTTCTTCTTCATCACAAGTATCACCTTCTCTTCCTCCACCACCATCCAACATTCACCTAATGAAAATCAAAACTAAATCTGAAATCTCTAAACCTCGAGTCTTTTCTACTATAACTTCCTTGCTTAGTGATTCAAAGTTTATATGTAATACACCAAAAATAGCTTCATAAGCATTAAAACATGCTCATTGGAAACAGGTAATGCAAAGTGAGTATTTTGCACTTTTAAAATGCCAAACATGGGATTTGACCTTCCCACCATCTAGTGCTGTCATTATAGGCAGCAAATGGGTCTTTGCATGGAAAAAGAACCCTCAAGACCAAGTCATTAGATATAAATCTAGACTTGTGGCCAAGGGGTTTCATCAAATAGAGGGTGTGGACTTTGAGCAAATCTATAGTCCTGTGATTAAATCTCAAACTATCTGAATTGTGCTTTAAATTGCCTTATCTCGAGGTTGGCAATTGAGACAATTTGTAACAACCCAAACCACCCGCTAGCACGATATTATCCGCTTTGGCACACAAGGCCTCACGGTTTTGTCTTTGACGATAGGGATGATAGCGGAAGCCCCCCACACTCACTCGTCAAAATGCATCATGCTAGAGAGAGGTATCCACACCCTTATAAGGCATGCTTCATTTTCCTCCCCAACCGATGTGGGACCTTATGATTTTGACAATGCATTTCTCAATGGTAATTTGCATAAAATGGTTTATATGCAACAACCTCAAGGATTTTGTGACATTAATCCTTCTCTTGTTTGCAGATTACGAAAAGTTATTTATGGACTCAAACAAGCTCCTAGAGCTTGGTTTCTAACCTTATCTACCACATTAAAGAAGTTTGGTTTTACTAGTACTCGTTCAGATCCTTCTTTATTTATAAGACATATTAATACAATTGTGATTCTATTATGTGCATATGTTGATGACATTCTTTTAACTGGAGATAACCCCTCTGAATTACAATTATTAATTCAGCAACTTCACTTTATTTTCTCTCTTAAAGACCTTGGCAAATTTAATTTTTTTTCTTGGCTTAGAAGCCAATTATGTGAATAATTCTCAAATTTTACTACATCAAAAGAAATATATAACTGACTTACTTAATAGAACCAAAATGACTATGGCTAACTCGGCCACAACTCCTATGGTTGCTTCTTCAAAATTGTCAGCTAATGATTCCTCTCATTTTGAAGATCCAAAATTATTTCGTTCTATTGCACGGGCTATTCAATATCTCACACTTACTAGGTCAGACCTCACATTTACTGTTAGCAAGATTTGTTAATATATGCACAATCCCATTGTCAATCATTAAAGGATACTTAGATATATTAAAGAAAGTATGGATCAGGGTCTCTTATTTACAACTTATACTGACTTTTGATTATTTGCTTTTTCAGATGCTGATTGGAGAGCAGATGCTGATGATAGAAAGAGTGTTACTGGATACTGTGTCTACCTAAGAACAAACTTGATTGCATGAAAAAGCAACAAGCAACGTGCTGTTAGCCAATCAAGCACAGAAGCTGAGTTTCGTACAATTGCTGCAGTTCAATCTGAAGTCATTTGGACACAAAATCTGCTTCACGAGTTACGTCTATCTCTCACCACGACTCCCACTCTCTACTGTGACAACCAAAGTGCTTGCCTTCTTACTGCAAATCCAATTTTATAAAGCAAATCTAAGTATTTCAAGTTGGATCTTCACTTTGTGAGGGACCAAGTTACAAATAAAAAACTGTTTGTCACTAATATTCCATTCTCAGATCAGGTAGCTGAAATATTTACCAAGCCACTATCGATGACATTCTTTTCTAAATTTTGTGGCAAACTTCATGTTTGTTCATTCCATACACTCAGTTTGAGGAGGGCTGTCAAGGATCAAGATTAAGAAGCCACAGAATTTGGTTAACTATGTGTAGCTGAATCAATAATTAAAATTCTGTTATAAAATTCAGTTACACAATATGTCTCTATGCATCTATAAATAGCAATGCCTTATATATACAAAAAAAAAAAGTTAGTTCAATATATAATAGTTAATTCTGATTTTCTCTCAATTCACTTCTCTTTTATTTTATTTTATTTTTTTTTTTGTATTCTGCTATTTTATTTTTTGCATCATTAACCTTACTACTTCTTATCAGAAACCTTTTTAATAGGAATAAGATAGAGGATGCCTCGAGGAAGATGGGTATAGATTTGTGAAAATCTATTAAGAGATTTCATATGTGATAGGAAGAATGAATGTTGAAATGGGAAGATGGATGTCCATTAATATAAAAATCTTTTAGTTGAGATAGATGAATCCATCAATAAAGGGGATGGAAGCAAAATAGTCGGTGTTCGAGGTCTAGGATAGGACAAAATCATTTGTTCCAAATTCGAAAGAATCAACTAATTAACTTGAGTTCCTTAGATTAGACTCAGACCTAGAAGGAGGTTTCATAAGTAGGAACAATGGGAGTAACATATTGGATATAGCCATGGACTAAGTAGCACTAGGGAGATGGATCTTGTGATTCTGGGCTAACAAATAATGAGTTTTGACATAAAAACTCTCCAAATAAGTCAAAGAACATAGGAGATAATCTCATAAATAAATAAAAATATAGAGTGAAAAATTAGAATGGAGGGTTCAATAAAATCAAAATGTACCTTATGGTGATATTGAAAATAATTACTATTCCATTCCTCAAAAAATGAAAGATGCGTGAAATGCAGCTCACAATTAGTGCTACATACAAAACTGATAGTTTTAACTCCAAACATTTATAAGCGTTCTCAATAGGTCAAGCATTTAAAATGCTTTCTCTCTCCACGGTACACAATTGTATGAAACCATGCTTCATATGAAGAAAGCATTGCACATCCGAAAAACAAATGGCATTTCCATGTTGTTTAATGTATCAAGTAATTAAAAGTAAAAAAGAAAGGGTTTCAATGAGCAAAAGATTCTCTTATTTTATAAATATGAGTAAAAAAGAATCACCGAAATATTGTTTGAAAATATTCTAAATCTTCATTAGTTTAATTCTTATATTCTTGTTATTTCACTTTGTAAATCATTTTTCATCTCATAAGAGAATAATTTGGTGTTTATAATCTCTCTTTTATATTTTCATTCACATACCAGATTACCCAAACACATATGTGAGTTCTTTCTTCATTAGACAATGTCTTATAATAGATCTCAAGTCATATATGCATATCTCATGCACAAAATCATTATACTTTTCATATGCTGATCTAGTAGAGATCAAGTTTAGCCTAAAGAAAGCTTGTAATAGCATGAATATAACTAATTGACAACCATTGAATATAAAGTGAAAATTTATATGTAATTATTTTCATATAAAGTTGATAGTTAAAAATCATTAAACGACTATTTAGTCAAATATGTTAAATCATCTACCGATCTCAATTATTAACTTCAAATGAGTAAAAGCTATTTTCAGTTTCTAACTATTTATCCAATAGACATTCCGTCCCTAATTATAAAAATACAAACCAGTCCCCATCTACTTTTGTATTTGTTCAATCCAGTTCCTGCAATTGGTTGATAGTAGATCACATGCTGACGTATCAGGTAACGTGTCTACATGACTGTCTCCTTCGTAAGAGGGACAAATTGCCTCCTGAGCTCCTCAATTTCTCAACTGTCCAACGTGATCTTTCCACCGTTTCTTTCGCTCCCTCTTTGTCGTCGCCTCCTCCCTCTCCCTCCAAAATTCTCTCTATACCTCCACCTAAATCCCTCCCTAAGCTCAAGACCTGCAAGAAGAAGTTCAAATTCGTCACTGACCATGTCAACTTCCTCTACCAGCACTGGAATTCCTCCGTCTTTTCTTGAAATTTTGAGTTCTGGTAATAATATTATTGGTGACGATGATTATTCTGATGAGGATAAGGAAGAGTGTGAGCGCGGTGGTAATAATTTTGATAATGATTCTGGAGAGAAAATGAGGCGGATTGGGGGTGTTGGGGTTAGAATTTTGGAGTTGAGGAAGGCAATGGCGAAGAGATAAGAGAGGAAGAGGGAGAGAGATTTTCGGAGGGAGAGGGAAGAGGCACTCGCAGAGAGAATATGAGAAAAGTGGAGGAGGGATCACGCTGGATGGATAAGGGGCTCAGGAGTCAGGAGATTATTTATCTCTATTACGAAAGAAACAACTATGTAGACATGTTATCTAATACGTTAATATGTGACCCGCTATCAATCGGTTGCAGAAACTGAATTGAACAAATACAAAAATAGGTATAAATTGATTTTTATTTTTATAATAATTAAAAGACGTAATGTCCATCAAATAAATAGTTAAAAATCAAAATGAATTTTTATTCCAAATTAGATGTAAATATTCACCTGATTATAATTAGGGATTAAGTATCGAC
Organism: Arachis ipaensis; assembly: GCF_059453495.1. Classification (NCBI taxonomy): domain Eukaryota; kingdom Viridiplantae; phylum Streptophyta; class Magnoliopsida; order Fabales; family Fabaceae; genus Arachis; species Arachis ipaensis. Next base: position 123,555,716 of record NC_142439.1, on the reverse strand, counting down.
TCTAACCACCGAATGTCCAAATTATAAGTCTATTGATCTAAGGAAAGTTAACAACCACCGTTCAACATAATTGGGGGTTGAGTAATCCCACAATAATAATAATAATAATAATAATAATAATAATAATAATTAGTAAATCCAGTAGTTAATTTATTATTTATTTAAATAAATATTAAAAATTTAAATTTTATTTAGTATATATAATAATTTATTAATTAATAATAAATTTTTAAATAAAATTAAGATCAGTACAGTGATAGATTAGTCTTAGCCTAATAAACATTGTAGAAAAAAAAAAATTCTGCTAATATTAGTTAATGTCGTGACGAGAAATCAGTACCAACCGTACCTTATCTCCATACCTACGTGCTTGTCGCAAAATTGGTTTCACATTTGTCCTTTCACCGTTGCTTCTTTAGTCACTCCTCACACTGAATCACTGCCATCACATCAGAATAAAACACGTTCATGGCCACCATGAACCAACACTGATTTTAAATTCTAAAATTCGATTTCAATTTCAATTTCAAACCGTGTGTACCACAGTCATTCAAATTCATCACGGCTCCTTGCATTGCTAACTAAGCTTTCTACCTCGTAATCTTTTCTTAGCCAGTAACCACGTTCGGTGCTCTGTCATATCCATTTGTTACATCAACATTATAAGCACAATTCACTATTTGTAATTATGTTTCAGTTGAAAAAACAGAATTAACAAGAGAATAAATATGAGCCAAGACAAATTAATGGTTTTATTTTGCAAGAAATATGAATACAAATTTGGTTAAAAAATGAACTTTTTAAGGACATGGACAGATCAAATTAGCATCATAAAATTCAGTTGAAAAATCAGATGAATTGAACACGATATACGTTTTAATTCTTTAAATGAAAATTCGATTTCATTTCATTAATATAACGTCAAAAAAGTAATAAAGTGTGATAAATAATATAATTTTGTCATAAAATTATATTTGTAAAAATAATAAATTTTAAAATTATCAAAATTAAAAAATAATTAACATTTACAATAATTTTCTTATATTTAAAAAAATAGGCAAATAAAACATGAAACTAAGTAAACTCATTTATACAGATTTTGTAGACAGACGCTCTTTTAGAAGTTGTAACGGCTTAATTTAAAGGAGTTAAATTAAAAAAATATCTAACAATTTTCATGATGACAAATATTTCATTGAGATATAATTGATTGAGTGTATTAATTAAATATTTCAAGTATTGCAAGAAAGATTTGATAGGTTCAATAACAAGAAAACATTAAACATATAAATATTTATGGATTTTGTTAGGTAGACAATGACTTTTGTGAACAATGTGAACAATAGACTCTAAAATTGGCACAATTAAAATAAAAATACGCTACACCCTTAATTTTCTCCGAAACCCTAATTTTAACCATCCTAGTTTTTACTATCCTAATCATCCAACCCCCTCTTTGACTTAGCAGTAAACACGTTTCCCTTACCCCCAATTTGAAGGAGCAGCCACGGAAGAGAGCCCCACCGCCGGTGCTGCATTACCAATCCCCACCAAGCCCACTGCAACCTGAACAGTCATCGGAACCCAACAGCTTCTCACCGCCAGATTGCATTCTTCCTGTCTCTCCGCTGCTGCTGTCATCCTAAGCGCCTCACTCGTGTAGCCGTCAAGCGTCGATCGTCGTGCACGAGTTCCCCGTCGCTGTCGCCTGGCCATTGCACAGCTGCACCCCTGCGTCGTCCACTGTTGCCACACACTCGCCGTTGATCGCCAGGTCTTCTTTGCGTCCCCTGTGGTCTGCCGTGAACAACCCCGATGCCACCGTTCTGTGTGCCTAATCGCTACTAACAAAGGTCAGTTCAAGGCTAGCTGTTTTTTTACTGATTAGATGTTCATAAAAGTCTTTAGGTAATGGTTGTTTTGAACGGTTGTGCTGCTTGTGCGCATCGCTGAATCTGTTTGAGTTCCAGGAGTGACTTTGAAGAAAATCACCGATTGTTGTTGCTGAATTTCCTTTTTTTTCGTCTTGTTTTTTTATGGTTGACTGAATTCAAGTTTGTTCTGTCACCGGGTATTAGTTAGTCAGTAGTTGGTTTTGACTCAAGTTTTTTAAATTGGTTGACATATGAATTGTTTATTCATTGTAAAACGGATGGTTATTTCACCAAGTGCATGGATGGTTGGATTAAATTCAAGAATGCAAAATTTGTTTGTGTAACACCCTACCATTCTGAGCTTTACGCTTAAGTTGTAAAGCAGAGGTGATGTGATATTACGACCACTCTAAAATAAAACGTGTACATATAATAGTAGAAAGATTATAATATACTAGGAGTCTTGAAGAATAGAGGGAATAAAAATCGCGGAATAAAAGCGCAACGCTCAAGAAACGAGTTAACTTGCGTGCTAAGAAAGCTATATCCATCAAACATAAGATTGTAAAAATAGGAATAGAGTGCCAAAGATACAAAATAACAAGCTCCTAACTCAACCCGCGAAGTCAAGGCTGGCCGGAAAATATTTACACATATATATATACATATCCAAAACCCAAATATACATAAACAAATTCCTGCCTCTCTATAAACCTCTAAGAGGATCAAAAGAACAAGTTATGTGGAGAGAAATCTAAGTACATATATATATATACCACTGTACAACAACATAACCCAGTAACCACTTTGCTTCAGGAGCCCAGACGCCTAACGAGACGCCTCTCGACCTGCATCTGAAAAGCAACAACATAGTATGGAATGAGAACCGGAGGTTCTCAGTATGGTAAAAGTGCCACACACATAATATATAAGGTCCTGGGAATGCCAAAGGCAATCCTAGAACGCCGACACTCGGATTATAGAGCTTAAAGTATTAAACAGAAGCCATAAAAGGTGGTTATCTAAGAGTATCTAAACCTAACTTAACTTAACCTTAAATCTAAGTCCCATATTGCCATTCCTCCATACCTCCAACTCCATCATGCATTTTCACTGACAAATAGACAGATAAAGGCAAGCACAAGAATATTACAAATACTGCAGGTAACAAATACACATTTAACATGACAAGTACATGTAGGCACACCCAATTAAAGCACAAGCAAGTAATTCAAGTAATATGCATATGATGCATGCATGTCCTAAGGCTGATAAGGCTCATCTGTCGGTTATCCAACCAACCCGACAAGTTTGAATTGGACTTAGACTGTCCCCCGACGTGCATCCCCAAGAGTCTATGTATAGCTTTATCTCAAATAATCAATATTGCTCAATGGGGGTAACATTCCCGGGAATTTATATAGTGCCCGGTCACACTTACATTGTAGGGTCAACAGAATATCGAGTTTTCAACCTGGTACACGTGGTGACAAGCCACGGCACTTTATCCAGGGAATCTCGTATCTCAGATCATTCAAATTTATAAGCCATATAAATAATTCAATTATAATTCATCAACATCCACATCATTCTCAATCGCATCTCATTCATCATCATACATCAATCATATTCAATCCTTATCCTTCATTAACACACCTCCCATTCCGTCCATCAATAGTTCCAATTCAAAACATAATTCATTCCTTTCTAAATAAATCAAACTTAGTTTCTTAATAACTCAAAATCAAACCCTATAACCTTTGAATCTAAATCTTTTCAAATAATCATCTAAACAAAATCTCTAATTTTTATAAAATTTCGGCAGTATTTCCTCTAAAACTCAGACTTTGCCACCCTTTTCGGGTCCAAACCTACATTCTTTTCAATTCAACATACCATTCCTCATCATCATAACAATCACCATAATAAATCTACCTCAGATCAACAATTATACTCATACAATATTCAAATCCAACAGCCAAAATTCAACTAAGAATCATAGTTCACAAATCCTAGGCTTTTAACACAAAATACCTCAAATCAATAATTCACCAAAGCATCAGTTACTCAACAAGTACCAAACCAACCATGTTCATCAACAGGATACTAAGTATTAAATATACACATGCAATCCAACTTATCCTATGGTCATCTGGCCTAAGTTTTCACAGAACATTATATATTAAATGCAAGAAACCTAAACCATACCTTGGCCGATTTCCACGTAACGACCAAATCAATTTATTTAAAACCAAGGCAGCTCCTCAAAATTCAACAGACTCTAAGCTCAGCTTCCTCCAAGTTCCAATATTCACAATTTCAAGCTCCAATTATTTATTCACAACCTAATACACATTTATAACGCATATATACCCAATTTAATACTCAAAGCTCAAATTCGATGAGCTCTATTCTAATTTGATATAATATTCACATTTCTAATCTTCCTTATTAAAAACTAATTTATTGACTAATTACCTACTAATTTAACGGGGTTTACATCCTACCCACCTAACAAAGAATTTTTCCCTCAAAATTCAAATTTAGTTACCTGAAAAAGATATGGGTAGTCCTTCCGTATATCTGATTCGAGTTCCCAAGTATGTTCCTCGATACCAGCTCGACTCCAAGCTACTTTTATCAATGATACTTCCTTCCCGCGTAATCGTTTAATGCTAGTGTCATCAATTCTCATCGGAATTACTGGAAGCGTTAGATCTTCTTTCACTTGAATTGGTTCCGGCTCCAGAACATAACTTGCGTCAGGAGTATACTTCCGAAGTTGTGACACATGAAACACGTCATGTGAATTCAAAAGATACGGTGGTAAGGCAATTCTATAAGCCACTGGCCCAATTTTCTTCAGGATCTCAAACGGTCCAACATAACGGGGATTTAGTTTCTTCGTCTTAATAGCTCTTCCCACTCTAGTGGTTGGTGTAACTTTTAGAAAGACATGTTCCCCTTCTTCAAACTCCAAAGGCTTTCGCCTCTGATCAGCATAGCTCTTTTGGCGGCTTTGGGCTATAAGCATTCGGTTACAAATCTTCTTTATTTGCTCAGTAGTTTTGGCTATCATATCAGGCCCTAACAAACTTCTTTCTCCAGTTTCATACCAACATAGCGAAGATTGACATTTTCTGCCATACAGAGCTTCATATGGAGCCATTCCGATGCTCGCATTGTAGCTATTATTATAAGCAAATTCCATTAATGGCATATACCGGTCCCAGCTCGCCGGTTGGTCCAAAACACAAGCCCTTAGCATATCCTCCAAGGTCTGAATAGTTCTCTCTGACTGGCTATCTGTCTAAGGGTGATACGCAGTACTCAAACTTAACTGAGTCCCAAATGCACGCTAAAAGCTCCCCAGAACCTTGATGTGAAATGAGGATCTCTGTCAAATATAATGGTAGAAGGCACACTATGCAACCTGACAATCTCTTTGATGTACATTCGAGCAAATTCTTCCATTGTGCAACTTATTCGAATGGGAAGGAAGTGAGCTGGTTTTGTCAGTCGGTCCACAACCACCCAAATAGCGTCACAACCAGATCGGATTCTAGGCAAACCTATCATAAAATCCATTGTGATACACTCCCATTTCCATTGTGGAATCTCCAAAAGCTAAAGGGTGAAGGGTCCCTGATGGTCTCTGATGCTCAATCTTAACTTTCTGACACGTTAAATATTTAGATACATGTAATGCCACATCATTCTTCATACCTGTCCACCAGAACATCGCTTTCAGATCTTGATACATTTTAGTGCTCCCTGGATGGATTGAAAACCCTCTCTTATAAGCTTCCTTCAAGATTCTCTGTCGCAGGTCTCCAATATCTGGCACAACAATCCGGTTCTTGAACCTCCACAAACCATCCTGCCCTTCTGACACTCTCCACTGTTTCCCCTGTTCAACTGCTGGTAATACCTTATGTAACGCTTCACTGTCTCGATGAGCCTTCAGAAGTTCTTATTTAAATTCACTTGAAATCTGCAACTGACTCAAACGCAGAATTCCAGATTATTCTCTAACTCCTAAGTTCAAACCTTGAAATACCTTTAGTAACTCTTTTTCTCGTAACATCATCCAAGCTGCATATAAGGACTTCCGACTCAGGGCGTCCGCCACAACGTTTGCTTTTCCTGGATGATAATTCAATTCGAAATCATAATCCTTCAGAAACTCCATCCATCTCCTCTGACGCATATTCAATTCTTTTTGCTCAAAGAGATACTTCAAACTCTTATGGCCTGAGAAGACATGAAACTTAATGCCATAGAGATAATGCCTCTAGATTTTCAGAGCAAACACAACAACAGCAAGTTCTAAATAGTGAGTCAGATAGTTCATCTCATGCAGCCTTAATTGCCGTGAGGCGTATGCTACAACATTCCGGTGCTGCATTAGAACGCACCCCAAACCCTTCAGTGATGCATCATAGTACACTTCAAATGGTTCACTAGGTTCAGGCAATGCAATACCAACACGGGTGCAGTAGTCAACCTGTGCTTCAATGCTTGAAAATTCTCCTCACACTCCGGAGTCCAGATAAAAGGCATATCATTCCTAGTCAACTTAGTTAAAGGTAAGGCGAGCTGTGAAAATCCCTTAATGAATATGCGATACTATCCCGCCAAACCTAGGAAACTCCTGATCTCTGTCAATGAAGTTGGTCGCTCCCAATTCATTACTGCTTCCACCTTAGCAGGATCTACAGCTATTCCCTATTTACTCATCACGTAACCGAGAAACTTCACCTCACTCTTCCAGAACTCACATTTAGATAACTTAGTATATAACTTCCTATTCTTTAGAATTTGTAGCACAGTTCGCAAATGATCAGCATGCTCCTCTTCAGTCTTAGAATAAACAAGAATATCATCAATGAAGACAATAACAAACTTGTCCAGATACGGTCGAAAAATCCTGTTCATATAATCCATGAATACTACTGGGGCATTAGTTAACCCAAAAGACATAACCGTATACTCATAATGACCATAACGTGTCCTGAAAGTAGTTTTTGGAATATCTTCATCTCTAACCCTTATCTGATGATACCCAGATCACAGATAAATCTTAGAAAACACACCTGCACCTTGTAACAGATCCATTAGGTCATCGATTCTAGGTGGCGGATATTTATTCTTCACAGTAATCTTATTCAATTGCCGATAATTGACACACAAGCGCATACTTCCGTCATTCTTCTTTACCAGTAACACTGAAGCTCCCCACGGAGAAACACTTGGTCGGATAAAATGCTTACCCAACAGATCTTTTAGTTGAGCTTTTAGTTCAGATATTTCTAAAGGTGACATCCTGTAAAGAATAATCGAAATTGAACCGGCTCTAGGCACCAATTCAATTGCAAATTCAACCTCCCGATTAGGTGAAAATTTATTAATATCATCCGGAAACACGTCTGGAAATTCACATACAACCGGAATCTGCTCTAAACTCTGATCATCACCTGATATTCCCGCAATTAGTAACATAATACCCTGATATTCAATTTCAGAATTACTATCATAGAGTTCAAATAGTAACGGTTCACTACAACCGGTGCTTCTGACCCTTCTGGCATAAACTGTACTGGCTTCTCAGAGCAATCAGGTAAAACATGATTCTTAGATAACCAACCTCCCAGTTATCCAAGCATCATCTGGCTGCAGGATACGACGTATTCCCTACCACCAATGCTGAGCCTTGCCTTGCAGCTGATAAGTTCCAAACTCAACCCATTGCTCCTCAGGAACCTGCTGAGTCTGCAACGCCCTTTCCATAGCCTGAATCCAATTATCTGCATCAGTGGGATTTGAGGTTTCCCTAAAAATCGAAGGGTGAAATTTCAGAAATGTAGCAAGTGTCATAGCGCCGTCTTCCTCATTATTGTTCCCGTCATTACCCTGGTTTATTGCATTACCCAGTACCTCGGCTGTTGCCTGCATAGCTGCAACCATATTTCCCAGGGCAGCCATAAAGTCTACTGGATCAGTCCCTGCTAGGCTAGGAGTAACGGTGCCTATCCTATCTCTACCTCGCCCGCGACCGCGACCGCGAGTCGACATATGGTCTTTATACACATTAAACAAGTGATATTAAGGTGATCAGTCTTAATATCGCAAGTCTAGTGTTTCAAAGCCCCAAGTGCATGCTCATGAACATTCATGCCACATATATCAGCTAGATATCCTAATCAGCATGTATAGACACATACACAGAGAATGCACAAAAGCATATTCAATCCGTCTTTAGGCTCTATAGGAACGAATTGTCTGATACCATAATGTAACACCCTACCATTCTGAGCTTTACGCTTAAGTCATAAAGCAGAGGTGATGTGGTATTACGACCTCTAAAATAAAACGTGTACATATAATAGTAGAAAGATTATAATATACTAGGAGCCTTGAAGAATAGAGGGAATAAAAATCGCGGAATAAAAGCGCAACGCTTAAGAAACGAGTTAACTTGCGTGCTAAGAAAGCTATATCCATCAAACATAAGATTGTAAAAATAGGAATAGAGTGCCAAAGATACAAAATAGCAAGCTCCTAACTCAGCCCGCGAAGTCAAGGCTGGCCGGAAAATATTTACACACACACACACACACACACACACACACACACATATATATATATATATACATATCCAAAACCCAAATATACATAAACAAAATTCTGCCTCTCCATAAACCTCTAAGAGAATCAAAAGAACAAGTTATGTGGAGAGAAAGCTAAGTACATATATATATACCACTGTACAACAACATAACCCAGTAACCACTTTGCTTCAGGAGCCCAGACGCCTAACGAGACGCCTCTCGACCTGCATCTGAAAAGCAATAACATAGTATGGAATGAGAACCGGAGGTTCTCAGTATGGTAAAGGTGCCACACACATAATATATAAGGTCCTGGGAATGCCAGAGGCAATCCTAAAATGCCGACACTCAGATTATAGAGCTTAAAGTATTAAACAGAAGCCATAAAAGGTGGTTTTCTAAGAGTATCTAAACATAACTTAACTTAACCTTAAATCTAAGTCCCATACTGCCATTCCTCCATACCTCCAACTCCATCATGCATTTTCACTGACAAATAGACAGATAAAGGCAAGCACAAGAAGATTACAAATACTGCAGGTAACAAATACACATTTAACATGACAAGTACATGTAGGCACACCCAATTAAAGCACAAGCAAGTAATTCAAGTAATATGCATATGATGCATGCCTGTCCTATGGCTGATGGGGCTCATCTGTCGGTTATCCAGCCAACCTGACAAGTCTGAATTGGACTTAGACTGTCCCCCAACGTGCATCCCCAAGAGTCTATGCATAGCTTTATCTCAAATAATCAATATTGCTCAATGGGGGTAACATTCCCGGGAATTTATATAGTGCCCGGTCAGACTTACGTCGTAAGGTCAACAGAGTATCGAGTTTTCAACCTGGTACACGTGGTGGCAAGCCACGACACTTAATCCAGAGAATCTCGTATCTCAGATCATTCAAATTCATAAGCCATATAAATAATTCAATTATAATTCATCAACATCCACATCATTCTCAATCGCATCTCATTCATCATCATATATCAATCATATTCAATCCTTATCCTTCATTAACACACCCCCCATTCCGTCCATCAACAGTTCCAATTCAAAACATAATTCATTCCTTTCTAAATAAATCAAACTTAAAACATACTCATTTTTTTAATAACTCAAAATCAAACCTACCTTTGAATCTAAATCTTTTCAAATAATCAGCTAAACAAAATCTCTAATTTGTATAAAATTTCGGCAGCATTTCCTCTAAAACTCGGACTTTGCCACCATTTTCGGGTCCAAACCTACATTCTTTTCAATTCAACATACCCTTCCTCATCATCATAACAATCACCACAATAAATCTACCTCAGATCAACAATTATACTCATACAATATTCAAATCCAACAACCAAAATTCAACTAAGAATCATAGTTCACAAATCCTAGGCTTTTAACACAAAATACCTCAAATCAATAATTCACCAAAGCACCAGTTACTCAACAAGTACCAAACCAACCATGTTCATCAACAGGATACTAAATATTAAATATACACATGCAATCCAAATTATCCTAGGTCATCTAGCCTAAGTTTTCACAGAACATTATATATTAAATGCAAGAAACCTAAACCATACCTTGACCGATTTCCACGTAACGACCCAATCAATTTATTTAAAACCAAGGCAGCTCCTCAAAATTCAACAGACTCTAAGCTCAGCTTCCTCTAAGTTCCAATATTTATAATTTCAAGCTCCAATTATTTATTCACAACCTAATACACATTTATAATGCATATATACCTAATTTAATACTCAAAGCTCAAATTCAATGAAATTAAAATGGAATTATAGTTTCCTCACCTCACTCAAGCTTCACATAAGCAAGAGTGAATGTTTTCCTCAAGCTAATTGGATTCTAAAACATTAAAGAATAAAGAAATTCAATATCCCCACTTTATTTTCCAAAATTGGGGGAAAAGATGGCTGGGAACAGAAAAACGAGTTACCTATGAAATTGTTCCGGTAGAAATGTAGAGCTCAACGCGGTGGACGCGTGGCCACAAACGGTGCAGCGATCGGAGCTCGGACGGAGAAGCTACGGCGGTTGAAGTTACCGTAAGATTTCGGTACGCTTCTCCTCTCCTTGCCCCATTTACGTTGCTGCTTCTGCTGCACATAAAGAAAGAAATGAGCTTTAAGCTCATTTAATTGGCTGGTCCGGTTGGGCCCACGGGCTCAGTTTGGGTCCTGTTCAACCGGTTCGGTCCGTTCGGTCCAATCTTGGGCCGTTTTCTTCAAAATTAGTGTCAAAATTCTCGTTTCGATGAGCTCTATTCTAATTTGATATAATATTCATATTTCTAATCTTTCTTATTAAAAACTAATTTATTGACTAATTATCTACTAATTTAATGGGATTTACAGTTTGAGTCTAGTGACCAATTTTTTGCTTCCATTAGTTCATCTATTTGTGTGTTACATGTGATATACCATGCAATATACCCATTAGGTATGTTTGGTTTTGTAAAACTCTGGTTTTAGTGGTTTCATATTTTTTAGCTTCAGAATAATGTGCAAGCCAAATTATAATGTGACAAGACCTATCTGTGTACGGTTCTGGAACTCGGTTGGATTTGTTTGTTAGATTTTTAATCACAGTTGAAAGTGTAATATGCTTATTCTCCACACGATAACTTGGTTATTATGTTATCTTTTGACCCTGGATGTTTAATTTTGACTGCTTACTATGCAGGAAGATTATTATACTAGGTTTTTGGTTGTTTGCCTGGTTAATCACATTGCTCACTACTGATATTGTACCCTTGTTGTTCTCCATTTTTTATTCATTGTAACACAGATGGTTACATTACCCAGTGCCTGGATGCTTAGATTAAAGTCAAGATTTTGAAATTTGTTTGAGTTTAGTGGCCAATTTTTAGCTTGCTTTAGTTTGTGTATTTGTGTGTTAGATGTGATTTACTTTGAAATTTAACCATTAGGTATGTTTAGTTTTTTAAAAATTAAAACTCTATGAGACAAACATGTGAAGGCCTTTTGTGGTGGTCTATGAAGCACGGACACTTCGCTAAGTTGTCGTGTTCGCGTGTCGGACACATTTTGGACACGACACTCACCGACACTCGTCCGACACGCGTGTCTGCTGTGTCCAACCATGTCTCAATAAAAAATAAAAAATTCTTCTCCGGACACGCCTGGACACACCTAAATACCATCACGTGTCAGCATATCTAGTCTTATTCTTAACATATATATTCTTAAAATAAATTTAGATATAGTATATATTATTGTTTATTAAAACAAAAAATATTATAAATATTTGATATAATTAAAATAAGACATTAAAAATAATTAAAAAATTTAATTTATATTTTATATGTATACGTGTCCCCGTGTCATATAAGATTTTATAATTCGCGTGTCGACATGTCCCGTGTCATGTCATGTCGTGTCTCGTGTCCGTGTCAGTGTCTGTGCATCATAGGTGGTGGTTTAACTTGTTACGTATTAATTCGCTTATTAATATTATGGAAGCCAAATTATAATGTCGACAAAACCTATATGTATATGGTTCTGGAATTGGGTTGGTATTATTTGTTTGTGTTTTTAATCACAATGAAAAGTGTAATATGCTACTTCTCCACACCTTTACTTTGTTAGTATGGTACCTTTTGACTATGGATGTTCTACTTGAACTGCTTACTAAGCCAGATGATTATTTTACCCGGTGTTTGGTTGTTTGCCTGTTTGTTCTAGTGGTTGATCATGTGATTGATTAACATTTTTTTGTTGAGATTCATCATTGGTTTAATTAATACTTCACAACATTAGTTGCTCTGGTTATGTGAAAAGGCGTCCATAATTATTGGTTATAAATTTTAATGTCATGTTGCTCTGTGTGTCGTGCTCTTGGGGTCGTTAGAGTTCAGTGCCACTAAGATTTTAAGCAAGAATGGCCTAAATAACTCACTAAATGGTGTTGTTGTTAAAGGTGTTTGAAACTTTGGAGACTCATTATTACACTATTTTGGCCTCTTATAGAGTTCAGTGCCACTAAGATTGTTTAATTGATATATAACCCTTTTAGATAAGGAATAGTTCTTTATAATGACAAAGAACTCATAACTATTAGTTGTAATTTCTTGCATCAACTCACGTCAAATCTCTAATAACAGAACTTTGTTTGATCTCATTATTTTAAAGCATGAAACCTTTATGATTCTTGTCAATTATGCAACACAGAATTTCTATAATTAAGATTAACAAACAAAAGTTCTAGCAACACCAAAGCTGTATGCTTTACATAAAATTTAAAAAAGGGTCACATCAAATTCTACCCTAAGCAAGCTACCAATAGATAGTTTGAATATTGAGGCTAAGATTTCTTATATATGCAGATGAAGATAGCAACTAGCCCAACACAAGTGCCTCACCAATAGTAAATGACACACATCAAGGAATTTGATACAAAGAGGAACTGCAATAGCATCACATAATTTTAGCTAGATACAGCAAAATAAAACTATGTGATCAGACCAATCGAAAAGCACTGCCAATGTTGATTCCTCGGATGTTTAGTTTACTATGTATACGGATGGTTGCTTGCATTCAATATATAGATGTTTGTTTTGGTTATGTACTTGGTCTTTTACTTGATTCACTATGTGGATTGTGAGTTAATTAAATAATTGGTTGAAACTTATTTTAGTTGTGCTAGAATCAACCTAATTTTATATGTTTCTCACTTTGTCTTGGAATTTAAAAATAAATAAATAAATAAATAAATAAAAGGTACAACTTAGGTTGGCATTTTTGAATCGATATTTTTGGTGAATCTAGAACTCAGGTAGTGTGCACGGATGTTCGATTGAGAGGTTATTTAGATTTGTTGAATTTATGTTGTTCCAAGCACAAACGTATGGATGCTTCATTCATTTTTCAACTTGGATGATTCTATTGTTGCAAAATCAGGTAAAATTATGTTAAATTAAATCCAAATCAAATAAACATTCAAATTAGAATGAAAACAATCATCCACCTACCTAGTAAAATGAACATCCGACCTATTTTGGATTGACCACAAGTTTTAAACATACCAATTAATTTTCTCATTTGTTAGACACTTAATTTAATAGTGACATACATTTTATAATTTATTAATTTATATTTCAAGAAAATGTCTAACTTAAATAGAATTAAGCGTGTTTGTAAAATTCCAGTTTATAATAGGCACCATACTCATAATATTCTATAACAAAGCTTTTTAATCAGGAAAAATTATATTAAATCCAATCCAAATCAAAATAAACATCCAAATTAGAATGAAAATAACCGTCGGCGTACCTGGTAAAAAGAACATCCGACCTATTTTAGATTTTCTTTTAATTTTTTTGTTTACATTAACACAGTAGGGTAATAAATTATACTACAAATGGTATACCCAAAATAACCATTCACTTTAGAATGGAAAGAACCATGCGCAATCATAGTAAAACAAACATCTGCCTCAATTTAAATGGCTTAAAGTATAGTACATGATGTATCTCAATCCCTATGCAACTTGTTGTTATTGAGCTCTCCCACATCATTCAACACCCTCATGGATCCTGTAGCATTTTCAGACCTTGTTCTCTTAAGGGTCTCCGAGAAAGGATTCTCAATAGGTGGTTGTGGCATAGGCTGCTCCTTGAAAGACAAAGAAGATTTTGATACATAAAATGGTGGGGCTGCAACATTGAGTGAATTATTCCCCAACATGGCACTAACAAGTTTGGTACTTTTCTGCATTAGTGGTGGTGCTGGATTTATTGTTGTATGTTGGAATTGATGTTTTCATCGACGAATTCATTCTGTGCCGCTACCTTATTGTTCATCATTGATGATGGCATCATGCTTGTATGATGATCCTTACAAGGCTGCCAACTTGATGATGAACCCAAGAAAGCCTCAAAGAGTCTCTTCTGTTCAGCGAGAAACATTTATTTAGCTATTGAAAACAATCATCAAATTTCAAACAACCTCCACATAAAGCTTGGCTTACCTTGAAAAACTAGATAAATATGTACATATCTCAAAACATAAATGATGTATTTTTTATACTATCTCTATATTTGTGTCCTAATCCACCTGCTAGGCACAACAATATAATTATAGACCTTTTTTAATTATAAAAAATAGGGACTACTGCTAATTATCATGTGATCTGTCTTCTGACGTATTTGTTTTCATGCACAAACACTGGGTCATGGCTAACTTGAGTTGGTATCTGAGGTTGTCCCATGGCTATGCCCCCATGATTTGGATACATGGAATCACAAGAGTTGTTACAATTTTTTTCCTCAACTAAGGTAATATAATAGACAATACCAAAGGCAACACTTGTAAAGGATAAAATTGCACACCTTGCAAACACTCTAGGCTTCACAATGTAGCAGTAGTGGTTGCCAAAGTATATGCTCTCTTCGTTGTGTTGATCATTTAGTGCCGCAATAGTTAGCAACAGAAGAAACACAAGGGGGACAAACGGTGGATGCGGTGGGCTGCGTGGGGACTGCACGGTGAGCATGTTTGTGGGTTGTGCAAAGGACAACAACTTGTACACGAACGGGGCTCTTGCTCGGACGTTGCCATAGAGGTAGCGGCGTCGGTTGCGGGTGGGCGGCGGTGGCTCGTGATCTGGGCGGCGACAATCTGGCGATAGTGGGAGACAATTGGTGGCTGGTTGAAGAACACAATTTACCAATCACTACAAAAAAAGGTCTATGGTCACAGTGAAAAACTGTGACTATAGCTAGTGAAAAGGGTGACCATAGGTCTATGGTCACGGTTTTTAACCTATGGTCACGGTTTTTCTGCCGTGGCCTATTCTCTCGTGGCCATAGACCTATGGTCACGATTTTTTTATCTATGGTCACGGTTTCTATGGTCACGGTTGTAATGTTCAAATTCTGGCACTTTAGGTCACATTTTTTTACTGTGACCATAGCCTATCTATGGTCACGGTTTTGGTCGTGACCATAGCCTCTATAGTTACCCCCTCCTAAAACCGTGACCATAGATAAGGCTATGGTCACGGTTTTGGCCGTGACCATAGCCTCTATGGTCACTCCATCCAAAACCGTAACCATAGCCATATCTATGGTCACGGTTTTGACCGTGACCATAGCCTCTATGGTCACTCCACCAAAAACCGTGACCATAGCCTCTATGGTCACCCCTTCTCAAAACCGTGACCATAGCCTCTATGGTCACCCCACCTAAAAACCGTGACCATAGCCTTATTTATGGTCACGGTTTTGGCCGTGACCATAGCCCCTATGGTCACCCCTCCTTAAACCGTGACCATAGCCTTATCTATGGTCACGATTTTTTGCCGTGACCATAGCGTCTATGGTCACCCTGCCTTAAAACCGTGGCCATAGCTTATCTATGGTCACGGTTTTCACCGTAGCCATAACTTATCTTTGGTAACCTGTTTTTTTAAAGCATAATCACATTCCAAAATGATGATAATCACAAAATAAATCTTAGAATGAAAAATTCAATAAATGTAAATCATAAAAGTTTCATAAAAAAGTAGATATCCATTACAACACTAATCAAAATAGGGTGTCATTTATCCATTACATGTAATATCGGATAAAGTCTCTTATCAAAATGTAAAGAACACATCAAAATAATACATTTAGATAACCAAAATCATTATAAGAGCCATCCCATCTTATATTTGTATAGAACATATTTTCTTCACATCATATCCTCCTGTTAGCAAAAGAAATAAAGAAGTTAGAACAGAACGAAAATGTTTTAAATGATGCATGCAGTGCAGTTGAGTAATGAATATGGAGCACAAGTTAAATAAGTCAATCAATATGAAAATTTCAACCACTAAATAACAAGGAGCATTTGCTAAGGTTTTGAGCCATTTAGTAATGTTTATATGTTTTTAATCTATCTTTGAGTGGAACTTCAACTGCCCTGTTGAAGTCGCTTAAAACTGAAAAAAATCCAGCACAAAGAAACAACCACAACCAAAATAGAAGCTTAAAAACAAGGTAATACCGAAATACTATTATTAGCTTCCAACCCATCAAACAAATCAAGTAATCAACACCAGCGAAACAGAAAAACCAGATCGAGTATGAAATCAATAGACAAAGTCAAATTTAAAATAATAATAATGCTTATTGCTATATATTACTGAGTACTGATTCAATGCTGATTGCTACCCCTTCAGCCACTATTAAGCAATCAGCCACTATTAAGCAAACAGCAATCAGCCACTATTAAGTCAATCACGCCAATAAGTGTTTCCACACTTTGCACACGGACATTGGATTTCTTTTCCAACCGGTTTTCCAATTACGAAGGCAAACTCTAAAAAATTATTTACACCAACTATGTACTCGTTCTCAAATCTTGGTAAATCCATCCAATCTTTTGACAAAACATGATTAAACCTAAGAATGCAAATATCTGAACTTACTAAACATGATCTAATAGGTCAATTATAGAGACAATCTAGCTACCATATATCCGCTTACTACCCTAGTTAAATGTGCTATCAAATTATTATATATGGCAATTACAAGATAAACTTACTGCTTAGTTCCTTCATTTTGAGATGCCATATGAAGTTGTTATAAACGGTGTCGCAGCAACTTCTGTTGTCTTTACCAGTACGAAAAAATTATCCTGTACACAAAACAAAGTCAAAATAATCACCCCTAAATTAAATCAAACCAGCAGCATAACAAAATCACTAATCACTAATCACAAATCACAAATCACTTATCACAAATTCAAAATTTAAAACACTCAGTGCCATCAGTCCATAACAAAACAGCAGCTTAACAAGTCACTAATCAATATTTTATTATTACTTTATTTATTTTGTGTAAACTATCTATTAGAATGTGCATCTGAAAATATATTTTCAAGCTTACAAAAATTTTAAAAGTTAAAAGTAATACTAATATTAAGAATCGTTTTTTTCTTTTTGGGTTTTGGAGAATAAAGTTATTTGTAAGAAGGCTATTATAAGAGTTCTCCAATTTGAAGGCCATGTTATCCACGGTGACTGTGGCCCATCTACACAATATATATATATATATATATATATATATATATATATATATATATCCGAGTCAAAACCTACTGCGCAAGTCTGACGAATGCCGTTCATGTTCCTGGTGAAAAAGAAAAGAGTCGCTTTCCTTCCAGGACCGGATAAGGTCAAACTCTGGGCGGGCTGCCAGGTTTTGCCTACGCTACGGTTTCAAATCCCTACCCTACGCCTTACGAGGGCGCCCTAGCCAGATTCACTCCCAAAGGTCCATCCTCTTTCCCCCTACCCAGGAGTACTCAGAGAGAAATGGCATATGTGATTGTAGAAACCTTTCTCAATCGGCATCACGCACGTGGTGTATATATATATATATATATATTGCAAAACTTGGGTCTAGTGACCTGGATTTGAATTCAATTGTAGCCTTTGAAAAATAAAAAATCATTGAGTAGTTGGGACTATGATATGGGCTTTATGCTAGAAATGTATTATTTAGTCTTAAGAATTAAACACAAAAATTAGTATTTTTATATTAAAGTCAATTTACAAGCATTTTTTTTCATTCAACTCACTCATGGAAGGGGTTCACTCAATGGACCATAATTGAAACCAAAAACACTGAAACTTAACTAAATGATCGTATGAACATAAATTTAAATTGTAAGAGAAACAAGTAGAAGACTTTATTCCTGCTCCCTGTACAAATACATATATAAACTACTGTTGACAAGAGTTTAAATACAAGTAAGAATATCATTAGCTGTTGATTTGAATATGGGAAAGATAAAAGTTCATTAACCATACATCTAACCTCCAATATTCCAGGGAAGCAAAAAGAGAGAAGATCCAGGCATTTAAGAGGCCACTTTTTTATGGAGGATAGAAAAATAAGACCTGGAAAAATTTGAATATGAGTGTTAAAAGGTACTCAGAATCTTAGATAGTTGAAGAAAAAAATTGGTATAAGATAAATTGAACTTTTCTTTGAATGAAGTTTTTTTAATTCATCGTCATTTACCTTTCAAATTATACGATTATTAACAAGTCTTGAAGTATACATAGGAGCCATATATGATTCTTAAAGTTTTCAATCTCTTCACTATATTTGCTGATGCCAAAAAACAATGTGCGGTGCCGCACAAAACAAAAGCCTACTCGGCAACTCATCATATATCAGAAATAATGAAATACATCATCTCCATCAATAAAAATGCTTTATATACTAAAAAAGAAAAGGAAGTTTCACAAAAGAAAAGAAACCAAGATGTAACTCATTAGCAACTGCATTGGGTCCACACCATCCACTAAAACAACAGGCTCTGGTTTTTCTCAAAAATCGAAGTGTTATTCTCTATATAAAGCAGTTATTGTTATTGAAAGTATTCTCAATCATAGCAACATTTTCTACCGTTGATAACATAGTTTCAACTACTACTTAAACACCGAAATGTGTCGCGGAGTTATGGCTGTTGCATCCACCACTATTGGAGTGGTGGAGGTGCTGAAGGATCAAGGCTATTGCAGGTGGAACACCACCATGAAATCAGTAGCTCAAGGTGCCAAGAACCATGTGAAATCAGCACAACAGAAGGCTAATAGCAACAAGAAGAAGATGCCTCAGCAACGATTTTATTTCATATATGGCTCGTACCTAATGAGATTCGTAGAAGTGATTCAGAGAGCCTTGATTGCAGCACATAAATCCCCCTTCGCAAATCCAAAAAGAAGATTATCAGGAAAATAAATTAACAAAATCTAAAACGGAAAAGTGAAACGGCGTACCAAGCAGCACTGAGAACTGAGACACCGATGGAGACGCCGATGCCGACGGCGGAAAAGGTGTAAGGAGAGATCTTAATGAGCGCAGTACCCCAAGAGCGGACACCACTAACCTTCGATGAACGGAGAAGCCAACGAAGATGAAGACGATGTGCTGAGAGCTTGGGACGGCGGCGGCGCCGACGAGCTTCGGACGGCGGCGGCAATGAGGGGCTAGGGTTATGAATTGGGGAAAGAAAGAAGGGGGGTTGCTTGAATTTCCTTCAGTTCTTGTTCACGGTTCACCTAACTTACGAGTAGTATAGGTTAAGAAAATGAGTTTTTAATTTTTTTTAAATTAAGATAATAAAATTGATATATTATATATAATGAGCCTTATATTTTATTTTTTATAAAATTATTTTATCTAACATATCAAGAATTAATTTATCATATGCATTTAAATAAACGAACAAAATTAACCACTCAAATAATTTAAATTAATTCCGATATGATGAATCTTTTATTTTAATATTCTACAATCATTTTAATAAGTTTTAAATTATTTTTTAATTTAAAATTATTAATAGTATTCAACCTAATTTTATATTTATAAAATTAGATTTAAAATTTTAATATTTAAAGTAAATTATATAAAATTATTATTAGTTTTTAATTATTAAAATTTTTTAATTTTAAAAAGAAAAAATATTTAAAATAATAAAAAATACATAAAAATATTAATTAATTAAAACTCAAATGATTAAAACTGTGACTATAGACCCCTTTAGATCACTCCCAAAACTGTGACCCTAAACCCTTTTAGGCCATCCTTTCGAAAAACCGTGACCATAGACACCTTTAGGTCACCCCCAAAACCGTGACCATAGACCCTTTTAGGCCACCCTTCCGAAAAACCATAACCATAGACCCTTTTTGGTCACTGTAAAAAATCGTGAGCATAGACACCTTTAGGCCACCCCCCAAAACCGTGACCATAGACCTTTTTAGGCCACCCTTCTGAAAAACAGTGACCATAGACCCTTTTTGGTCACTGTAAAAAACCGTGACCATAGACACCTTTAGGCCACCCTCCAAAACCGTGACCATAGACCCTTTTAGGCCACCCTCAAAACCGTGACCATAGACTCCTTTAGGTCGCCCTCCAAAACCGTAACCATAGAACTTTTTAGGTCACTATTTTTGAAAAACCGTGACCATAGCCCCTTTTTGGTCACTGTAAAAAACCGTGACCATAGACACCTTTAGGCCACCCCCCAAAACCGTGACCATAGACACTTTTAGGCCACCCTCAAAACCGTGACCATAGACCCCTTTAGGTCACTCCCTAAAACCGTGACCATAGACCCTTTTAGGTCACCCTTTTTTGAAAAATCGTGACCATAGCCCCTTTTTTGTCACTGTAAAAAACTGTGACCATAGACCCTTTTAGGTCACCTCAAAAACCATGACCATAGACCATTTTAGGCCACCCCCAAAACCGTGACCATAGACCCCTTTAGGCCACCCCCGAAAACCGTGACCATAGACCCTTTTAGGTCACCCTTTTTTGAAAAATCGTGACCATAGACCCTTTTTGGTCACTGTAAAAAATCGTGACCATAGACCCCTTTAGGTCACCCCTCAAAACCGTGACCATAGGCTCTTTTAGGCCACCCTTTTTTAAAAAACCATGACCATAGGTACTCTATGGTCACCCTTTCCAAAAAAAATCGTGACCATAGCTTTTTTTTTTTTGGTCACCCTAAAAAATCGTGACCATAGAGGGTCTATGGTCACGATTTTTTACCGTGACCAAAAAAACCGTGGCCATAGATCCAAAATGTTGTAGTGAATGCAGAACGTGGGTTAGAGGTGATCAAATGGGTAACTGCCAAATGTGAAAATTCTGATTTTTTTTAATTCAAAATATGATATTATTAGAAATTAATTAATTATCTAATTAAATATTTTGATTTTAACTTTTCTTTTTAGTTCCATTGTTCACTAGTATCATTATTCACCAATACTTTTCCAATATTTGTTGTCATATATTCTTACGAAAATAAAAAGGCAACAAAAAGAAAAGAAAGCTATTGCACTTGTTATTCAAGAACAAAGAAGGAAAGATTTTCCTTTTAATGCTAACGTCTAAGAGCATTAAAGCAGCAACAACTAGTTTAATCATATTAGGAATTATTCCAACATTAAATGAGCAACCAAGCTCTATATATAAAGATTTCTTTCAAGAAAGAAGCAACTATTTTTGTGTATATTGAAGATCATACAAACAAGCCTTATTTTTCTTATTTTTGAGTGTGTTCTTACTTCTCTTTTGTCTAGATTCAAGCTTATTTTAAGAGATACAAAGGAAAAAGAGAGTAGTGCATACAAAAGCCGTTTAATCTTTGTTTGAGTGTTTTGATTTCGAAAGTATGCACTTGGTTCCTCTTAACTAGGTTGGGTTAGCACCTAGGTGATTCACTAAACTTGAGATAACTTAGGTGGTTTACAAGAGTGTGAGTCTCTTGGAATTGGTAATTGTAATCAATTTTGATTATAGTGGAAATTCTACTATTGTTGTGGAGGAGATTGGACGTAGGTCACATTGCACTTCGTGGCCAAACTAGGATATATCATTGTGTCACTTTTCTTCTTTTTTATTTTCTGCACTTCGGAGGAGACAAAATCGCATATAATCTCCTGATTTATCTGTTTGCTGTATAATCTCTAAAAGTGGTTTCTGGATTCAATCTCCCTTCTCAATTCAATTGGAAACCTTTAATTGGCATCAAAGTTTAGACTCAAGGAGCAAGCTTAACAGCTTAGAGCAAAAGATCCATGGCAACTTTTGTAACTTACACGTTGACTGAAGGACAATCATACTATAGACCTCCTTTCTTTAATTGAATCAATTATTCTTATTGGAAAGAAAGCATGAGGATTTTTGTGCAATCAACTTACTACAACCTATGAAAGATCATTGTGAATGACTCATATTTTCCTACCAAATGCAATGTTGAAGGCAATGTTCTTCCAAACAAAGATTTTGAATGGACGGATGAAGAAAAGAAGAAAGTGGAACTAAATGCCAAATTCATCAATATGATGCATTACGTCATTAACTTTGAAGAATTCAAAAAGGTCTCAAGATGCAAAACAGCAAAAAAGATATGGGACAAGTTGCAGCTCACACAAGAGGAAATCGAGCAAGTGAAAGAAACCATATTGACATGCTTATGAAGGAATATGAAATGTTCTTCATGATGGAAGATGAATCAATTAATGTTTTATTTGAGAATTTTTCTGTCATCATCAATAATCTTGATACAATAAAAAAATACTTCTCTGAAGTAGAACTTGTTAGGAAAATCTTAAAAAGTCTTATCAAATAATGGGAGACCCTAAGCACTGTCATATCCGAAGCTAATGATCTCAACAAGATTGCTTATGATGAATTGAGAAGAAACCTGTTGGCCTATGAATCTACACATCTCAGCAATGATAACAAGAAAATAAGAGTGGCATTTAAATCAAAAATCACATCAAAAGAAGAAGAATGTGAAGACAACCTATCTGGTGATGAGATGAAATTTATTGCTAGAAGATTGAGAAAGCTGATAAAAAAAAAAGTCACTACAAGGTAGAATATCCACAAAAAAAAGTTGTTGATGGCCTCATGGGATGACTTAAAAAGCGACAATAAAAGAGAAAAATCTTATCATGAAGCTCACATTTGTCTCATGACTAATCAAGATAATATTGATGAGGTAGATTTTCTGAACTATCACCTAGTAGATTGTATATTATCATTAATGATTTAATTGTTAATTCTAAAAAAAATTTTGATAAATATACTAGATGCAAAAACGAAAATGAAAGTTTGAAATTGAAAAGCAATCAGCTCAAAGAGCAATTGATCATATGGCCAAATCCTCTTGTGTTTTAAAACAGAAAAAAATCTTTTTAAAAATTGAAATTGATGAATTAAAAATGAGAAATTTGACTGTGGTATCAAATGATGTTCTTGCTAAAAATGTAAAATTGCAAGAGAATATCAAGAACTTAAATATTGACTTAATAAGATTTGCTCAAGGTTCTAAAAATTTGGGCAAAGTTTTTACTAATTAAAGGTCTCTTTTTATAAAATCTGATTTTGATTTTGTGGTGGAAAGAAAAATCAATTTTAAAAATGCTTATGAAGCATCCTCTTCCAAAACCAAAAGAGACGATCCTGTTTTTAATCAAAATCATAAGGCCAATTCTATCAAAAACAAAAATTTTCTTTATCATTTTAAAATTTCAGCAAGAAGCAATATTTGTTCTAATTATAATAAAATTAGACATTTTTTACCTCAAGTTTCATTTAAAAAAAATTTGGTGATAAAAATTATAAGATTGTTCATGATTATAATGCTTTTGGATAATAAAAAAAAATTAATATAAAAGAATTCAAAAGAATTTGAATACCAAAAGTTTTAAAAAAGATGTTGCAAGTTTGCCTTACATCTAAAAATAAAAGAGAAATATGATATTTGATAAGTAGATGTTGTTCAAGACATATAATAAGATAGTTAATTTTTTTCATCAAGTTAAACAAATATGACGGAGGATTTGAGATTGTTATAGTTGATGAAAAAGGCGAAATCATTGAAATGGATAAGATTAAAGAATATGTGAAAGAGTTACAACAAATTCATCTAATACTCAAGAGAAGACAGCACCGTTACAACTTGAACTAGAAAATTCTACAGAAAAATCATTTTTATCTCTCAGATCGAAACAAAATTTTTCTAAACGTGGTGAATAGAGCACTATTTTTTGGAGCATTTTGCTATCTTTTATTGCTTTATGTTCTATTATCATATGCTCTGATATTTTAGCATGCTTTAAATGCTTTACTTTTATCTTTATATAATTTGACAAAAAAAATTAGTGCTACAAAAGTCATTTAATCTTTTGTTTGAGTGTTTTGATTTTGAAAGTGTACTTAGTTAGAGTCCACTTGGCTCCCTTTAACTAGATTGGGTTAACACCTAGGTGATTTACTAAATTTAAGATAGCTTAGGTGGTTTACAAGAATGTGAGCCTCTAGAAATTGGTGATTGTATTAATCTTGATTATAGTGAAAATTCTACTAGGATATATCGATGTGTCACTCTTCTTTTTTTCTATTTGCTGAACTTTCTGTTTTTCACTTTAGAGAGACAAAATCACGAATAATCTCCTAATTTATCTGTCCGCGGCATAATTTCTAAAAGTGGTTCATTAATTCAATCTCCTTTCTCAATTCATTTGAAAACTTTCAATTGGTATCAGAGTTTAGACTAAAGGAACAAGCTTAACAGCTTGGAGCAAAAGATTCATGAAAGAAGAAGAAAAAAAAGAGAAAGGAAAGGAAGAAAAAGAGGTAGAGTAGAAATTTTTAGTCTCTCTAATTATTTGGAGTTAATACTTGGTATTACTTTCTGACACGTCAGCGAGTAATCATTTGTCATCCGGTAGGAGGGGTTGATTTGTCTTTTTTTTTTTTGATAATGGTCAGAAACCTGTTTTAAATTTAAAGATAATTAAGGTGCACTATAACTCATAAAAAAAAAGTCCAAAATCGAATAGGGTATTTTTTTTCTTGGTTCATATTTGTTTGTTTTTCTATTGAAGTCTTTATTTTTCTATTTAAGTTATTTTCTTGAGTTAAGATTTAAATTTTTATTAACATGTATGTATATATATATTATTTAGCATAATGTATAATGTATAAAAATGAAGAATAAATTTTATTTTTAAAAATTTATTTTATGGCGAGTGATTTAGTAGATTAATGTTATTATTAAACAAAAAAGTTAGACAATTAAAAAAAATTTTAATCAAGTCTAATCAAAATATTTTGTGTATTTTTTTCTTACGTGTTTTCTTCTTCTTTTTACGTGCACTGTGTTCGTTGCTTCTTTTTTTATTTTTCTAATATTTTTTTTATCTTTCTCTTTTTTTTTCCTCCTCCTTCGTTAGTATCATCATCATCGTCTTCTTCTTCTTTTTAATTAAATATTACACAATTAGTTTAACGATAATAAAAATACATCATTTAGTTGTAAATAACACTGAATTTTTTTATGAATGACAAAAAAAATTTTGGTAAATGGCACAAGAAATCTTCAAAAGACTACGAGTCCAAAACCAACTCGCTTCACCAACAAAATATATTTAAATGTATTTTAAATTCAAAAGACACATCAAATTATTACAAATGAAACCTGAATGACTAGATCTTTTATATATTAGTTTAATGTCACACAATCAATTCAATAATAACAAAAACACATTATTTAATTAGAATGACGCATAAATTTTTAGTAAATGACATAAGAAATCTTTAAAATATTACAATTCCAAAATCTAAACTCACTCAACCAACAAAATACATTTAAATATGTTTTAGAATTAAAATATAAATCAATTTATTGTAAATGACATAGGAATAACTAAACCTCTTATATATAAATTTAATATGACTCAAACTAGTTTAATATTGAGAAAAGTACATTATTTAATTTGAAATGACACGATTAAAAAAGAATAAATGACCATTTGTATCTATAAAAGATGAAAACGCTGACATATGTACCACACTAAATCGAAACTAAACTTGTACCCACGTAAGATACCCTCCGTGTGACAAAAATACCCTGTCTTTGGAGGGTTGGAGCGCCACGTAGGGTACTTTTGTCACACAAAGGGCATCTTACATGGGTACAAGTTTAGTTTCGATCTAGTGTGGGTACATATGTCAGTGTTTTCATTTTTTATGGATACAAATGATCATTTATTCATTAAAAAATTCATGTATCGATTAAAAAATTGTGTCAAAATTTAAAAAAAAAATTTGTATCACGATTAAAAATTTTTAGGATTATTTTTTGATAAAATTTAATTATTTTATTAAGATAAATTTAATTTTTCTAATAATCGATTATTTAATTAAAAAATAATCTAAATCAATATGTAAATTTTACAAATATATAATAATTAATTTAATAACTAATTATTAATAGTAAAAATTTATATTACAGTTGTCTTAATATAAAATTAATAATTAAAAATTATTAAATAATTTAATAAATTTAACTAAATTACCATCAAATAATTCTCAACTAAATTTTATCATTTTAAATATGTATATAATATGTTTTATGCGCAATGTATACATAATTTTATTTTTCCAACAAATTTTACTTAGCACGCAAATAGAATTTTTATCAATTTTTTAAAACCATATCGTTGTCTTAAAAGTAAATGATGAAATACAAAAATAGTATACAACACACACCAGATGAGTCTTTAAATACTCATTCTTTATCTCTCTCCCTACACCCAAATAGTAAACAAACACTTCCCACCTATTCTTCTATGTCACCAGGCCACTTGGTTCCTTCTCTTTCTATTCTAATCTTCTCACACCAAAAACCACTTCTTCCCAGCGAGTTTGGTTAGTTACATCAGTTAAGTTAGTTAGTTAGTTACCCCAAACTATGAGCTACTCCAAAAACGACGCCGTCGTGGAAACCGAGCCAACGACACCGCCAACACAAAACGACAGCACCGTTTTGTTCGGCAAGTACGAGCTCGGCGAACTTCTGGGCGTAGGCGCGTCCGCTAAAGTATACCACGCGACGCGCGTGGCCGACGGTGGAAGCGTGGCAGTTAAGGCCGTTAGCAAACGCAACATCGCTTCCAACTGCCATGCAGCTAACGTGGAGCGCGAGATCTCCGTCACGCGCCGCCTCCGCCACCACCCAAACATCATCAACCTCCTTGAGGTCCTCGCCACCAAGACCAAAATCTACCTTGTCATGGAGTTCGCCGCCGGCGGAGAACTTTTCCAGAAGGTCGCCCACGGCGGCCGCTTGACGGATGACGTCGCCAGAAAATATTTCCGGCAGCTCATCTCCGCCGTAAAGCACTGCCACTCCGCCGGCGTCTACCACCGTGATCTCAAGCTCGACAACCTCCTCCTTGACGATGACGGCAACCTTCAAGTCTCCGATTTCGGGTTGAGCGCCGTGAAGAACCAGATCCGACCCGATGGCTTGCTCCACACAGTTTGTGGGACCCCTGCTTACGTGGCACCTGAGATCTTGGCCAAGAAGGGATATAATGGCGCCACGGTGGACGTGTGGTCCTGCGGCGTCGTTTTGTTTGCATTGACCGCGGGTTTTTTACCCTTCAATGATTACAATATTACAGTTTTGTACAGGAAGATTTACCGCGGTCAATTTCGGTTTCCAAAGTGGATATCTTGTGGATTAAGAAACCTTATATCGCGGTTGTTGGATGTAAATCCAGAAACGCGAATTACCGTTGACGAGATTATGCAAGACCCGTGGTTTAATTCGGGTGGGTATAAACTTAATCGGGTTCTTGTTGAAGAACCCGAATGGGAGAAGAGTCAAATAAAAATTAAAACGTTAAATGCATTTGACTTGATATCTTTTTCGACTGGGTTGGACATGTCGGGTCTATTTGTGAATAACGGTGTTCTGAATCATGTGGAGCGATTTGTCCTGAGAGAGAAAGTAGAGAGGATACTAGAGAAGGTGGATGAGGTGGCTAAGGGGACCAATTTAACAGTGACAAGGAATGAGAAATGTGAAGGTGCAAGGTTGGAAGGGCAAGATGGTAATTTAGTTGCCCTTGTGTTGGTTTACCGGTTAACGGATGAGTTGGTGGTGGTTGAAGTCAAGAGTATTGGAAAGATGAATTGCAACCCCAACTTTATGAGTTGCCTCATGGATAACGGGCATAACTCTTTAGAATTTTAGAGGAATTTATTTTATTAATTTCTCAGGTTACTGAATAATTAATTGGTAGCTACAAGTTATGCTTTGGATGCCATTTTTTAATTATTTGGTTGTTGATTTTGTTGATTTTGGGAAAAAATTGAGGAGGAGTTATAATACCCACTTAGTTTGCTAATAATATGTAAATACAGTAATTCACTTAAATATATTTTTGAGTGTTTTGTAAATCTTAGTTTTGGTTGTTCCTAAAATTTTTATTTTTATTTTGTTACAAATTTTGTTTAAACATTTGATTTTGATTTTTATATAAAAATTTATTTCAATACATATTTTTTTTCTCAAAAATATTTTGTTTGTCACTGAAAACTTATGATAATTATGTTATCAGTGATTCAGATTATTATTTTAGTCAGGTTTAACAAAATTATCAACACAATACACGGGCCAAATAACCAATGGTCGTTTGAATTGAAATCTTATGCATCACAGTTGATTTCAATGGAAGATGCCATTGAAAATCAAAGAAAATTAATGGAAATAGGTGTTTTTCACTTTCTGATTCAAATATCAACCTCGTTATGTGTGCTTAAAACTTCTATATCAATGTTGATGTCAATTGAAGATGAAATTAAAAATCAAAGAGGAATTTTGTACAAAAAATGCCTGAATATTAGGAATACGAGGGAGAAAGAGTCAGATGAGATTGAGAACAAGATAAAACTCGTGAGAGAGTAAAAAAGATGAAAGAAAAAAGAGAAAATAAGGATGCGTTTGGTTTATAAATACATGATATTGAGATATGAATATAAAAATATAAAATTATTTTTATTAAATGATATATAAATAAAAATATTGTATTATGAAACATTAAATCATTATATTTTGTATTCTTTTCATAATTACGTTACTTATTATTTGATTTTTATCCCTATAACATGATAACGACTCATTATATTTTGGTGAAATAATCAAAACTTTGTCTATATATAACAACTAGATACTCTTTTCACATTCACTAATAATTCAGTAATCACATACACTAAAAAAGGTGACTAACCCAAATTAAGTCTATATATTAAAAAAAGTAATTATTATAAAGAAGAGAGGTGGTTGTGCATTGAAGAAGTGTTAATAAAAAATAACTTTTAGTGTGTTTATTGTTTGGTGTACGGGACACATGGGAGAGAGAAAAAACGGAAGGTGTGGGAGGAATTGAACTATATTGCAGAATTGTGCCAGGTTCTTTTCTGTTTGTTGGGAGACTTCAATGAGATTTTACAAGTTGAGGATCGCAAAGGGGTGATGAGTTTGCCGGTATCAGCGAATGAGTTTAAGAGTTGGGTTCAAGAAATGCAGTTGGTGGATCTACTCCTTATTGATAGGAAGTTCACATGGTTCAGGGGTCAATCTTGTAGCAGAATTGATAGGGTGCTGGTTAATATTGAATAGGTGGAGGAGTTTTCTGACATTAGACTGAAAGGTGGTCCAAGAGGCTTATCAGATCATTGCCCGTTGATTGTGGAGGATATAAGAGTAAGAGGGGGCCCTCGACTGTTCAGGAGCTTAGATTCCTGATTTACCCATGAAAGTTTTCTAAGGAGGGTAAAAAATGAATGGCAAAACTTGAGAGGTGCTCCGTTTCTTGGTAAACTGAAGGCCTTGACGATACCTATGAGGCAATGGCACAAGGATAATTTTAGTGATATGAAAAACAGACTGATGAAGTTTGAGGATGAGATCAGGAAGCTGGACGATCAGGTTAGTGATGGGATCTATGAGAGTACAACGGAGGCTAGATGGAAGGCGTTGGTGAGATTTTGTAAAAAGTGGTACATTAGGAAGGAAATCAATTGGAAGCAGATGTCTCGGTCCAAACATGCTAAGGACATGGACAGGAATACTCGATATTTTCATAACATTGCCTTGGCTAGAAGGCGGAATAACAGGATTGATGCTCTGATGATTCACGGAAGGCTTGTGAGGAATCATGCAAGAATAAAGCATGCAATCAGGGGATTCTACAAGGAGTTGTATCGCCAGGAGTATGCTCCAAGAATCGGTGTTCGGGATGGGTTGTTGAAGCAAATTGATAGAGCTGAGGCAGAAGCTTTGGAGGTTCTACCGTCTGCGGAGAAAATCAGGGAGGCAGTATGGGATTGTGAATCTTCTAAGGCCCCAGGTAGTGATGGGTACAATATGAATTTCATCAAGAAATGCTAGGAAGAGATTGGTCAGGAGTTCACTGAGGCGGTGATGGAATTCTTCCAAAGGGCAAAGTTACCTTCAGATCTGAATATAACATGGGTGATGCTAGCCCCAAAATTTGTGGGGGCTAAGGAGATCAAGGATTTTCGGCCGATTAGTTTAGTGGGATGTGTGTATAAGGTGGTCTCGAAGGTGCTGGTGAGAAGAATGAGATCGATTATGCCGGGCTTGGTGGGAGAGACTCAGACTGCATTTGTAAAAGGCAGAAAAATTCATGACGGTGCTCTCATCGCCTGTGAGACGGTCTATTGGCTGAAGGCGCGGAGAAAGAAAGCGGCAATCATTAAGCTGGATTTTCATAAAGCTTATGATAGAGGCATATAGAGTTTTGTGGATATAGTGTTACAGAAAATGGGATTTGGACAGCGTTGGAGGAATTGGGTGAAGGAGTGTGTTAGTACGGCCATTATGCCTGTCCTGGTAAATGGGTCACCATCCAAGCCGTTTAACATGGAGAGAGGCCTCAGACAATGGGATCCTCTTTCTCCATTTCTGTTTGTACTAGTGGTCGATGTATTGCATCGGATGCTGGGAGAAGCTGTCAGGAACGGGCGCATTGATCCGCTACTGGTCGGAGGAGAGCATATCAAATTGTCGCACTTACAATTTGCAGATGATATGATATTATTTTGTCCCCCTGTAATAGAGACAATCGTGAATTATAAGAGACTGTTGCGGTGTTTTGAGTTGATGTCAGGACTGAGCATCAATTTTGATAAGTCAAATCTGATATCGGTGAATTGTGAGCAGGAATGGATAGATCATGCGTGTGGTCTGCTGGGGTGCAAGCAAGCGGTATTACCAGTTAGATATCTCGGGATTTCCTTGGGTGCGAATCCGCGTATGGTGAAGACTTAGAAACCGATAATAGATAAGGTGGAAGAGAAACTCAGCCTGTGGAAAGCAAAGGTCCTAAACAAAGCGGGTAAGCTTGTTCTCATTAAATCAGTGCTGAATAGCCTACCGATATATTACCTTAGTCTGTACAAGATGCCAAAGGCGGTTGTGGATAAGCTGATTGTGTTGCAAAAGAGATTTATGTGGCGTAAGGGGGATGGTAACGATGGTATCCCGTTAGTTAAGTGGGAGCTGGTTCAGGCACCGAAAAAGGCTGGGGACTTGGGGATTGGGGATGCAATGCTTCGAAACACAGCGCTCCTGTTTAAGTGGTGGTGGAGGTTTTCAAAAGAGGAGTGCCCCTTGTAGAAGAAGATTGTATGCTCGTGTAACAACCTGAACCCTGATGTAATGCTAGTAAATCAACAGCTACCGGTTAAAGGAGGGCCCTGGAAAGACATCTGCCAATTGAACATAAAAGAGCAGAGGATAAAAGACAAAATGCTTACTGGCCTGGCGATGGAGGTACGGAATGGAAGGAGCACCCTGCTTTGGGAGGATAACTGGCTGCAAGATGGGCCCCTGAAAGTGACTTTTCCAAGACTCTTTTCTATTTCAAACCAACAAGGAGCTATGATAGGGGATTGTGGATTTTGGGATGGGCTTGAGTGGATATGAAATTTTCAGTGGAGAAGAGAGTTGTTCAAATGGGAGATGGAACTTGTCCACCAGTTTCATGAGAGGCTAAGGCCGGTGAAGTTGTCAGATGGTAAAGAGGATAATATGGTGTGGAAGTTAGATAGTAAAGGGGTATTTTCTACCAAGTCTATTATGCAGGTCCTTCAATCGGAGACTCTGTCAGATGAGATAACGAGCTACAGCTTTACAAGTTCAGTCTGGAGAGGAGTGGTACCTCCGAGAATTGAGCTTTTTGGATGGTTTGTGCTTGTTGGTAGAGTTAATATCAAGGAGAGGTTGAGTAGGCTAGGCATTGTTATGCCCAGTGATAATATCTGTGTTCTTTGTAAGAAGGAGATAGAATCAGTCAAGCATTTATTTCTTCTATGTGAACTAACATGGCAGGTGTGGTGCAGTTGGTTGAGGTCTTTTAGTGAAGCTTGGGCTATTTCTGGTACCATAAGAGAACTGTTTGAGAGTTGGACTGGTAGACATAAGCGAAAACAAGAGCAGGAGAGGTGGCTGACTGGGTTCTTCGCAGTGATTTGGAACATCTGAGTGGAACGTAATGCTAGGATCTTCAATAATAAGGAAGCCAGTGTTGAGTTCGTAATAAGGAGGACGTTTCTGAGCTACAAAGAATGGACCGATAGTGATCATTTTGGTTGTTGATGGCAATGCCGGAAATGACAGAGATTTTTCGTATTTCTATGTAGTACTTGTTGTTTGATTCCTTTGCTTCACTTTACTGCGTTGAGCTTCCTTTGTTTCAAAAAAAAAGTCTATATATTAAAAAGACAAAAGAAGAGTCATGGCTACACACAAAAATTACTGTTTTTGTTTATGCTTAAGATATATTTAGATATACAGCTGTTTAACTTGAATGTTAATGTATAATTCAACTAGAAAGAAAGGACATTATTCTTGCTTTCGATGGATTTTATTTTGTTTTAATTTTATTCAAAAAAAATTTTGATTTGTATCAAATATATTCTGACAGCTAATTTTTTATAACCTTTAACATAAACAAGATACAAAATTTTGTCAGTAATTCCTGATTATTAGGTATTATAATTAAATTAGTGTTAAATTTTTTAAAATTTTAGTTGGCAGGAATAATATAATTAATACAAAATAAAAATTTTTGAACAAAATTAAAATAAAATAAAATTTAAAACTTTTAACAATTTTGAAAAACAAAATATATTTTAACTTTTTTTTTCTTTTACTTCTTCTTTTATCCTTTCTCTAATTTTACATTTTATTTTTCTTTTAATCGTGAGAAAATAAATGTGGTTTACCCATAAGTCAGCGTGGATTTTATGTATCCTTCTTGCTTCTTCCTTACATAATTATTATTAATTAACCATTTCAATTTCAATGATAACAAGTTGACAACACAGTAGTGTTAGAGTATATGGTGTGGTGAAAAAAAGCGAAGGGCCCAGTTGAACCAGATCCCACTTATTGCAAATAATCATATTTCATTGCATTATTGCCTTCATTTCCCTTTCAATATGACTATATCCATATGCTTTGTCAATAATTATATTTTGTTAATGTTGAACCACTAAAATTTTTAATATATGGCACACAAATAATGGGAATGAATCTTTTGTTAAACCTTAAACCTTAAAATTAGTTCAATCTCATGTGTGCAACGTCAGATTACTACTAAATAATATGTTCGGTTGGTCGGGTACCGGACGTTTCGGGTTAGGACTCTGAGGTCAATGCTTCGGTTGATGGGATAGCTCGTCTGGTCGCGGATTCCAGATTCCGGGTGAGCGAGGTCCCGAGCACTTCTGATGGAGAAAGGGGGGGGCCACCTGCAAAGACACTCCGACGCCCTTGTCAGAATATGTGCAGGCGGAGAGAGTGATGTGTGAAAGGTGACGTACCTTGGGGGGAGAGCCAGTCTCCCCTTATATACATGCCAGTAGTGGGCCCTTCCAGTGGGCAGGCCCACACTCTCGAGGGTGTTGTTACACGGCTGTGAACAAGCCGTACGGGACACGTGTTCGGGTCGGGTGGAGGGCGAACCATCGGGCCGGCGCGAACTCGGGTCGGGTCGACCCGCGCGAGTTTTGGGCCAGGCCGTAACAGTGCCCCCGACGCGTCAGCGATGGTCGTGAGGGCCATGGGTGGCGCGTGACGTTTACCTTCATGTGTTGTCGCTGGGTCGTCTGGTCGTGGGAGGGACGCGTCTCTTGTGCGCGTGCCCCTTGATTTGCTGTGGCATTTGTTTGCCGTTTCGTTTTCTGCGCTGGGCATTTAATGCTCATAATGATTTGAAAAAACCCGTGCGTAAAGACTATCTTACCCCTGCTTCCTTTCGCGCTTCTTTGGGGGTGGTTTTTAAGTGGTTTTCGCCCTATCCACCTCCCACTCTTATCATTTCTAACTTCTTCTCTCCCTAACATCCAAAGCTTCCTGCGCGAACTCCTTCCTGCTTCAACTTTCAGCCCAGATTTCCTTCATCTTTCCAGGTAATCTTCTGGTTTCTTTCTTCTGATATCTGCGTTATGCTCTGTTATTGCGTGATTTGTTGTTTGCATCTACTGCATGACTGGTTTTGTTTTTGATAAGAGGTTTTTCTAGTGTTGGGATAGGTGGGTTAGAGAAGGGGTACCATTCCAGGATAGGCTTTTTGGGTGGTTTGTGAAGTAGGTGTAGTCTTTAGCCGTATCTGGTTGTGATTGAGTTGGAAAGACGTAGTTTCTGAGTTTTTTCGAGCTTCCGACCTCATAGACTAACGGAGTGGTACCCCGCTGTAGGTATGCCTCGTGTTGTCTCCCGGTCTTCCGGATCTGCTGCGGCTTACGACCCGTATGCTTGGGTAACTGATGATATAAGGAGTTCACCCAACCAGATGGACTTGGAGGAATTGACGGAGTTCCGGCAAGCCGGTTACCTATGTGGGGGAACTGACGAGGAGGCCAACTACGAGGCCATTGTCCCGCTTCCTCGTGAGCGTATTTATGAGCTCAATTTCCATTCTCCTCGCGTTCCCGATTGGATTTGGTTTTACAAGTCCATGTTCACACAAGTCGGTGTTCGGATACCGTTCTCCGATTTCCAAATGGCGTTGCTGAACCGGATATCCGTCTGTCCGTCTCAACTTCATCCGAACAGCTGGGCTTCGATCCGCTGCTTCGAGATGGTCTGCGAGTACTTGGAGCTACCGGCTTCGGTGGACGTTTTTCTCTATTATTTCAACCTTACCAATCCCTCCAAGCAGGGGAAAGCAAGAAAGGGGTTTCTTTCTTTCCGTGCTGCTCAGGGTAGGAAGATTTTTAGCCTCTTTGAGGATTCCTACCATGGCTTCAAAGATAAATATTTCAAGGTTCGTCCCGTTAAGGGTCGCCATCCCTTCTGGTTGTCGTTAGAGGGGGAGCGCCTTATCCAGACTTACTGGAGCTTTGGCGCGGGGTCGAATCCTTTTGTGAAAGTGTCGTACAAGAGGTTGTCGGCTGTAGATAGGCAGATAGCGGATGTTCTTCTTGCTATCTTTGAAAAGAATCCCGTGAACCCCCACCTTCTCATGGGTGAACGGGAGGCCGGCCGGAGCTATATTCGTGAGTTCCTTTTCTTGTTTGCGTATGTTTCTTGCTTTATTCGTTTGTCGGCTTGACGGCTAACGTTCTTGTTGTTTATCGCAGTGGAAATGTCTGCTACCGTGACTGGTCTTGAGAACCTAATGAAGACCTTTTTTGATGCTAGTGATGATGAGAATGCCGAAGGGAAAGACGCCGGCAAGTCGGAGGGTCCATCGGGGGAAAAAACGGGCCAAGCTTCCCCTGCTCAGGATGCCGAAGCGTCGGGAAAGCAGGGCTTGGGGGATCAGGCTTCCCCTCTTCATGAGGAGGGACCTGCTGACGAGCAGGTGACTCACACCCCTCAACCGGATAGCGATGTGGAGCTTATCCATACTCCTAGGAAGCGAAAGATGTCTTCCAGCCCGGAAGGGGTCCTTACCGTGATGGAGAGGAATTTTGATGCCTCCAAGTTCATTGACTCCCAGTTGATACCCGGGACGGAAGAGCATTTTCATGCGACCGAGCTGTCCGGACAGGCGAGGTGGATGTATCGCACCTTGCTTCGTGGGGCCGTGATAGCTCGGAAGGCTGAGTTTGAGCTATCTGGTATGGAGGCG
Source organism: Arachis ipaensis (assembly GCF_059453495.1). Taxonomy (NCBI): domain Eukaryota; kingdom Viridiplantae; phylum Streptophyta; class Magnoliopsida; order Fabales; family Fabaceae; genus Arachis; species Arachis ipaensis. The sequence continues at coordinate 123,519,699 of NC_142439.1, read as the reverse complement.
CTTCGGAGGAAGCTTGAGTCTTCTGTTAAGGCGAATAATGACTTTAAGGCTCAAGTTGAGCTCCTCCAGGGTCAGCTGTCCGAGATGGGGGGAAAGCTTAATGCCGCCGAGGAGAAGTCGTCGTTTATTGCGGAGAGGCTGAAGGCGTCTGATGAGACCGTGGCTCGGCTTCTTGAGCGTGAGATGACATTAGAAAATCAACTGAACGCCGCTCAGGGTCGAGTTGTCGCTTTGGAGAAGGAACGGGAGCAGGCCATTTCGGAAGCGAAGGCCGCTAAGGCAGAGGCCGTTGATCTTAAGAAGAAGCTTAAGGTGGCCAAGGAGCAAGGGAAGAGTGCCATCTTGATGACCGAAGATGCCCTGAAGGCCCAGCTGAAGATTGCTGCTCCCGATTTCGAGATCTCGTCAATTGGTGTTTTCAAGACTATCCAGGACGGGAAAATTGTCGATATGCCGAGGAAGTGAGGTCTTATAACTTAGGATATTTTGTAATGTATTTGTCGAACAACCTGTTGATGCTTTGTCGTTTTGTTTGCCTTGAACAATTTTACGTGTTCGTTGCACGTTTTGACGCTTTGTAAGTTATCATCGTTTGATTGCTATGATTTCTTGCTTATTTCATTATTTTGTCGTGTTGTCGTTTTCGTGTTACCGTTTGTTCTGGGCGGGCTTATGTCTTGTGCCCGTCTTGCCGTTTTCGTATTTGGTAGCAGTTCGGACCGGTTTGGTCACGTAGTCGTTGAATTGGTTGAGGCCTATGTGCCGTCTGGCTCCCGGGGTGATCAGTCCCGGGGTGCCGTTTTAGATTACACGAGGAACAGATATCAAGTAAGAGAGTTTAAACAAAAAATTTGAACAAGTTAAAATTAGTCGACAGTTGGGTAAGTATTTGACAAGGTAAGTAAACAAGTTGAATTAACATCTGGACGGGGCGAATACTAACTCTCTGGCTAGGCTCTCTGGTCGTTGAGCCGGTGGGTCACGAGTAGAACCTCTTTAGGTTGGTTGCGTTCCATGTTCTGGGTATTTCCTTGCCGTCCAATTTTTCGAGTTTGTAAGCGCCCTTGCCGAGTACCTCCCTTACCCTGTAGGGGCCCTCCCAGTTTACCGCCAGCTTGCCTTCTCCTGGCGTCGGGACGCCGATGTCGTTGCGTCGCAGGACGAGGTCCCCTTCTTCGAAGTCTCGTTTGAGGACTTTTGCGTTGTAACGCAGGGCTATTCTTTGTCTTAGCGCCGTCTCTGTTAGGTGAGCCATCTCCCTTGTTTCTTCGATCAAGTCTTTCTCAATCGCTTCGCTCATGCCCGCGAGGAGTAGTCGGGGGCTTGGTTCGCCGATTTCAACTGGTATTACCGCGTCGACCCCATAGGTTAGGCGAAAGGGGGTTTCTCCCGTGGCGCTTTGCTCGGTTGTCCGGTAGGACCATAGGACGGAGGGGAGTTCGTCGGCCCAGTTTCCCTTCTTGCTGTCTAGGCGCTTCTTTAGACCAAGAAGGATGACTTTGTTTGCGGCCTCTACCTGCCCGTTTGTTTGGGGATGTTCTACTGAAGAGAACTTTTGCTTTATTCCCAGGCCAGAGAGGAATTCCATGAATTTCTTGTCGGTGAACTGGGTTCCATTGTCCGAGATAACGACCTCTGGGATGCCGAAACGGGTTATCACCTGCCTCCACATGAACTTCCGGCAGTTGGAGGACGATATGGTGGCTAGTGGTTCAGCCTCTACCCATTTGGTGTAGTAGTCAATGGCTACAATGAGGTATTTGACTTGTCCTGGGCCGACCGGGAAGGGTCCCAGGAGGTCGACTCCCCATTGTGAAAAAGGACGCGTAGTCGTTAGTGAGCTTAGCTCGGAGGCTGGTGCTTTGTGAAAGTTGGCGTTTTGTTGACACTTTGTGCATTTTGTGACAAATTCCTTCGAGTCCTTCATCATTGTTGGCCAGTAGTATCCTGCTCGGACGAGCTTCCTTGCTAGGGCTTTGCCCCCGATGTGATGTCCGCAACACCCTTCGTGGACTTCTCTGAGCACGTAGTCCGTTTGGTCGGGGTGCAAACACTTCAATAGGGGCTGGCTGAGTCCCTTTTTGAATAGTTGTCCTTGTATGATTGCGTATCTGGCCGCCTCCCTTCTTAAAGCTTTGGCCGCCTTCTCATCTTCGGGTAACTTGCCAAGTTCCAGGAAGGTGGTAATGGGGTCTAGCCATGAGGGGCTCGCCCCCGTCAGGTGGAGGGCGACCGTTGGTTCCTTCACCATGCCCTGGATGAGCGACCGGTTACCCGATCCTGGCTTTGTGCTCGCTAGCTTCGACAAAAGGTCTGCTCGTGTGTTCTTTTCTCTTGGAACGTGCTGGATAATGACCTCCTGGAACTGGCTCATCGTTTGTTTAACCTTTTCCAAGTATTTTTGGAGGAGGGGGTCCCGGGCTTGGTAGCTTCCGTTTACCTGCGAGGTGACGACTTGGGAGTCGCTGCATACTTCAACCCTTGTCGCCCCGACTTCCCGAGCCAGTACTAATCCGCCTAGGAGAGCCTCATATTCAGCTTGGTTGTTTGACACTGGGAACTCGAACTTGGTCGATTGCTCATAGATGACCCCTGCTGGGCTTTCCAAGATGACCCCTGCTCCTCCGAACGTTTGGTTGGAGGCTCCGTCCACATGAAGCCTCCACCGTGTGCTCGTTTCCTCGGAAGGATCGCCCGTTACCTCCACTAAGAAGTCAGCCATTGCCTGTGCCTTGATTGCATGTCGAGGCTCATACTGCAGGTCATATTGTGAGAGCTCGATGGCCCAGGTCATCATCCTTCCAGCCAAATCAGGTTTTTGCAATATTTGCCGAATCGCCTGATCTGTCCTTACAACTATACGGTGACTTTGGAAGTATTGTCTTAACCTTCGGGAGGATACTAGGAGCGCCAGCGCTAGTCTTTCCAGTTTGCTGTACCTCAGCTCTGGTCCCTGGAGTGCCCTGCTCACGAAGTAGACGGGCTGTTGTGTCCTCGCTTCTTCTGTGACGAGGACCGCGGCAAGCGCTTCCTCGGTTACTGATAGATAGAGGTAGAGTGGTTCTCCGGCTCTGGGTTTCCCGAGGACTGGTGGTGCCGCCAAGATTTGCTTGAAGTGGTTGAATGCTTCTTCGCATGCTGGTGTCCATTCGAACGTCACTCCCTTTCTCATTAAGTTGAAGAAAGGTATGGCCTTTGCCGCCGATGCGCCGAGGAAGCGGGACAAAGCTGTCAATTTCCCAGCGAGTCTTTGGACGTCTTTGATGCAACCCGGACTCTTCATTTGAAGGATAGCCTGGCATTTTTCGGGATTGGCTTCCACTCCTCTTTGAGTGATCATGAAGCCTAGGAACTTTCCGGCCTCCATGGCGAACGCGCATTTGAGTGGATTAAGCCTCATGCCGTGTTGTCGTAGGGACGAGAAAACATCGTTAAGGTCACTCAGGAGGTCGTCAGGTCGGGCGGTTTTTGCGAGTATGTCATCTACGTAAACTTCCATTGTTTTACCCAGGAGTTCGCTGAATATCTTATTCATCAACCTTTGGTATGTGGCTCCTGCGTTTTTTAGGCCAAATGGCATGACCTTGTAACAATAGATGCCTCCTGGCGTTATGAATGCCGTTTTTTCCTCGTCAGGTCGGTGCATCGGTATCTGATTATACCCTGAATAGGCGTCCATGAAACTCAGATATCTGTACCCTGCCGCTGCGTCAACGAGCGTATCAATATTAGGTAGGGGGTAGCAGTCCTTGGGACAAGCCTTGTTGAGGTCAGAGTAGTCTACGCACATTCTCCACCTCCCGTTGTGTTTTTTAACCAGAACCACATTCGACAACCAAGTCGAGTAATCCAATTCCCGGATGAATCCCGCTTCTAAGAGGCTGGCCGTTTGCTTGGCTACCTCGTCCGCCCTTTCCTGCGACATTTTCCTCCTTCTCTGGGCCACTGGTTTGGCTCCTGTCTTTACGGCCAGGTGGTGTGACATGAGCTGGGGGTCTATTCCTGGCATGTCGGCAGGCGTCCAGGCAAAGAGATCGGCGTTAGCCCTGATCATCTCCATCAAAGGCTCCTTTATTTCGTGCGGGAGGTTCCTGTTTATGAATGTGAACTTATCGTGCTCCTCGCCGACTCTGAACTTCTCCAAGTCTCCTTCTGGCTCTAGTCTGGGTTTGTCGTCTACCCTGGCGTCCAGGTCGGCCAGGAAAACTCCTGACGCCTCCTTTGATTTTTTCCTGAGAGAGAGGCTGGCATGGTCGCAAGCGACTGCCGTTTCCAAGTCGCCCCGGAGGGATCCCACGGATCCGTCATCGGTGATGAACTTCATCACCAGTAGTTTCGTACTGATAGCCGCCCCCAGGTCGTTAATGGTCTTTCTCCCCAGGATGATGTTATAGGCCGTTGAATCTCGTAATATTACAAAGTCTGCCATGATTGTCCTTCGTCTTTGCCCTTGCCCCACAGAGGTCGGGAGTGTGATGATTCCATCTGGCTTTATGAAGTGGTCTCCTAACCCTACCACACCGTGCTGGTGGGTCGTCAGGACGGAATCTCTCAATCCCAGGGCATCGAAAACGTTTCGGAACATGATGTTTGAGTCTGCCCCCGTGTCTACCAGGATTCGTTTGACGAGGCCAGTTCCGACCCTAGCCGTGATGACCATGGGCGGACTTTCCGGCGCTTCGTCGAACCATTGGTCCTCCGGGCCGAAAGAGATAGGTGGGAGACCCTTAAGGCCTCTACCAGGTGGGGCGGAGACCGCTAAGACCTTGGCATCTTTCTTCTGCGCCGATTTCGACCTCGGGGCGGTATTCCTGGCCGTCACCACGTTTACCACCGTGAGACCGTGGTCGTCACCCTCTGGCTCCTGTCGTCGTCTTGTTGGTCGGGATCTGTCCTCGTTGTCGTTGTCCCGGTTGCGTCTCCTTGGTTCCCTTATAAGGTGAGAGAAGTCGGCGAGTTTGCCGTCCCTTATAGCTTGCTCGAGGGCGTCCTTTAGGTCAAAGCAGTCTTGGGTCTTGTGCCCGTAACCCTTGTGGTACTCGCAGTAGAGGTTCTTGTTTCCTCCCGTCCTGTCCTTCAGTGGTCGGGGCTTCGACAGTATCCCCTTTTCTGCTATCTGTTGGTAAACTTCAGTGATCGATGCCGTAAGGGGGGTGTAGTTGGTGAACCTCCCAACTCGGGGGAACGGTTTGGATGGTTTGCTCGGACCGCCGTCCTTGGCGTGTTCCTTTGGTCTTTCTCTGGCTTCGGAGTGCCGGGATGGGTTGTAGGCGGGCTGCCGCTTATTGGCAGCCACGACCCGGCTGACTTCCTCGTCATTAATGTATTCTTTGGCCACGCATTGGATCTCTTGCATCGTCCAGACGGGCTTCGTGGTGAGGTGTTTCCTGAAATCCTCATTTGACAGCCCGTTCGTTAAGCACAAACTTGCCACTGAGTCCGTCAGACCGTCAATCTCCAAGCACTCGTCATTAAAACGGTCCAGGTACTTCCTGGTCGGCTCTCCGGGTCTCTGTGTCACCCCCAGCAAATTGATTGGGTGTTTGGCTTTGACAATCCTAGTTGTGAACTGAGCCAAGAAGGCGCGGCTGATGTCGGTAAATTGGGTCACCGAGCCTTGCGGGAGGTTGTTAAACCACCGTATTGCCGGGCCCGCTAAGGTGACCGGGAAAGCGCGACATCTGACCTCGTCTCCCACCCCTTTTAGGTTCATCCTGGCCTCGAAGGCCGTCAAGTGTTCTAGGGGGTCTTGTGTTCCGTCATACTTCATGTCTGTCGGTTTGTCAAAATGTTTTGGTAATCGGACCTCGAGTACAGAGCGGTGGAAAGGGGTCGCTCCTATTATGACAGGTCCACGGGCAGTTCTTCTCGACTCATTGTTCTCGCGGTGACGTTCCTCGTTGCCTCTGTTCGACGCGCGCCGCCTTTCGTGCCGGGCGTAGATAATGGGGTCGCGACTTCTTCTTCGGGGGCGTATCCGTTCCTCAGTGCTCTCCGATTCGCAATGGGGGCTCGGCGTGCGCCTCGAGCGGCTTCTTGAACGGGAACGGGTGGGGCTCCGCTCTGGGGAGCGTTGGTCGCGCTCTCTTTCTGCTAGTCTGCGCTCTAAGTCTTGCATTCTGTGGCGTAGTTCTTGCATTATCCTGGCGTGGTTGTCACCCGTCCCCCCGAAGGGGCGTCTCTCGTGAGTCTGCGTCGCATCCCTCGTGGGCGATCGTTGCTGCTGCCGGGATTCCGTCGCGACGGCGCCTCCCCCGAGTATGGGAGGCGCTACCTCGGAACCAGTCCCAGTCTGGACCAGTACGAAATCCATGAACGTCTTTCCCCACAGACGGCGCCAATGTTCGGTTGGTCGGGTACCGGACGTTTCGGGTTAGGACTCTGAGGTCAATGCTTCGGTTGATGGGATAGCTCGTCTGGTCGCGGATTCCAGATTCCGGGTGAGCGAGGTCCCGAGCACTTCTGATGGAGAAAGGGGGGGGGGCCACCTGCAAAGACACTCCGACGCCCTTGTCAGAATATGTGCAGGCGGAGAGAGTGATGTGTGAAAGGTGACGTACCTTGGGGGGAGAGCCAGTCTCCCCTTATATACATGCCAGTAGTGGGCCCTTCCAGTGGACAGGCCCACACTCTCGAGGGTGTTGTTACACGGCTGTGCACAAGCCGTACGGGACACGTGTTCGGGTCGGGTGGAGGGCGAACCATCGGGCCGGCGCGAACTCGGGTCGGGTCGACCCGCGCGAGTTTTGGGCCAGGCCGTAACATAATATATCATAAGATGTTGCTCCAAATAACTTAATAAACAAATAATAATAATAATAATAATAATAATAATAATAATAATAATAATAAGTAAATGGAAAGTGACGCCAAAATATTATTCAACAAATCTTTGATTTTTAAGCTTTAATTTCACGGTGAAGCCATTGCTTTCACCTTTCAATTTCCACAGTTTCAATTTCCACAGGTGGCATTTGCATTGGCGACTTCAATTATTAATAACTAATAAGGATTGTTTTGGTCAAATTTGAATTACATCAAGCAAACTGAGAACAGAACTCTAAGCTGGAATTTTCTGTAAATTAGCAACGCCATCGTACCTAGTCTAAAAAAGTACACATTTTGTATCCCTGAAACAAATTAAAATAAGTGAAACGAATTTTGTAGTACTAGTTGCATTGAGACTATGGTCTCCAATTTAAGCACGTTTAATAAAAGGAATATTCTCAAATTGTAATTAGATATTCCAATTTAATTTTTATTCACTGGTTGTTGTTCTACTTGTTCTGGGGTCCATCGGATTATTGATTTAGATAGATTGTGAACATGAGCATCAATGGCGGCTGTTTAATATGTGTTCAATTACTATGATCAATTTTGTACAGCTAATAACAGCTAACGGTCTTACCAAAATGAGATAGAAGCGTTTGACAATAATCTTAATACATTGTATCTCATTCCAATTATTTTTATAGGCTTCTTAATAATTAGATGCAAGGAAATTCGGAAAAACAAATGTGTATTAGCAAAATTTCTGTTTGGAAAATTTCAATTCTCTAACAAAAATGAGAGAAAAACAACTTTATCTGAGTAGAAACGAACATGATTAACGTTAGAAAATAACAAAGCAAAAAACGAATGAAAAAGAACAAAGTGTGAATTTACTTATAAAAGAAAATAACAAGAAAGAACAAAGTGTGAATGGGAGGTTCCTAAGTAGGGATGAAAGTTTTTAATGTTACAAAATTTTGAAGACTAATTTAATTGAGTGAAAATTTAGGGGATCATCAGCTTGAGTAACAGTAAAATTTTAGAGACCATTTTAACCACTTATGCATTCTTAATTAGTAGTGTTCGTTATATTTATTTTAATTTTCTGATTTTGGTGGCATAAGTAATTATCAATTAATTATCAATTATTTGAACAGGTAAAACAATAAAAAATTTATCTTTTTTTTTTTTTAATTTCTATTTCCCTTACCTTAATTTTTTGTTCATTTACTATTTTGTTGGCCGATTATTGAATGAATAAAAGTTAGTTTCCTAACAAAATTAAAAGTTAAAATAAAAATATTTCTGCATCCAAAACTTAAGAATATGAAGTAAGTGTTTATATTTTCTGCCAAGCCAGTTTTCAACATGACTATTACGCATCTCACACCTCGACTCACCACTCATGTAATTCAGCTCCAATTGGTGTTTATGTCCTGTTACTTGTTCAATCATTAAATTTACTATTATTCTGACATTTGATTTGTCACTGGGAGAACCAATCTCTGCATGATTCAATAATTTTATATACTTTTTGAATTTTACCCGTTCTTCTTATTCTAGAGTTTTTCGCAGTTCTATCTACATCTACAAAATTCTCACATAATTGTTTGCACTTTGTTTGGCAGTTCTATTTATATTCCAAATTTCATAGTTGTTTTAAATTCTGATCATTTTTCTTAATAGTATTTTAGTTTTCTAATTTTACTACTTTTAATAAGTTTGCTGCATGAATTTTAAAAAAAAATGTTATAATATATTTAGGATATAATAAATTAACATAGTATTTAATTTTTTTAATTGATTGTATATTTAATTAGTTTGATATTAGATTGATTTTGTTATTATAATTAAATTGCTTGTATTTTTCACCTATAAATAATTATTCTTCATTATATATTTTTATAATATCTAAATACTAAGTTTATTTTTTAGTTTTTATCATAAATTTTATAAAGAGTAACTAATAACTGTATATGGATCCTTCTTTAACAAACAATTAGATTTATTGTGGTGAAATAAGCTATTTTATGTATGTGATTCGAGAGGGTATATCAACGAGACAAGTAGGGGTGTCCATGGATCGGATCCGATCCGTATATCCACGGTATTTATCCGAATTCGATCCGAAAATTGCGGATATGGATCCGATCCGCAAGGCTTTTGGATCGGATCGGATTGGATCCGCACACTAATCGGATCGGATTGCGGATTTTGTGTTGGTATCCGCATATCCGATCCGCATATCCGCGTATCCGCAAAATTAAAGAAATAAATAAATAAATATTCTTTTTATGTTTTATTTCAATTAATAATTATCATATATGTTATATTATTTTAATTTATTATTTAAAAAAAGTATGTTTAATATTATTTTAAGAGTAAACATATTTAAAAGAATAGAAAAAATGAATTTTATTGATATTTTTTAATAAAAATAAGCTTTTAAAAATATTTTTGTGTTTTGCGGATATATCCGATATCCGATCCAATCCGATCCGCAAATGTGCGGATCGGATTGGATCGGATCCAACCTTAAAAGCTGCGGATATTGGATCCGATCCGATCCGATAATTTTAATGCGGATTGGATCGAATTTTTGGCCATATCCGATCCGATCCGATCCGCGGACACCCCTAGAGACAAGACGGAAGCGGGGATGCTTCCATGCTCCCAGTCTTCAAATCTTGATCTTGTTATTCTGTAGTCTCTTAGTACTTTAAGGTAGCGTTTGTTTTGAGGTACTGAGACAGAGACTGAGAGACTGAGACTCAGGATCGTGTTTGTTAGTTTAGAGACTGGTACTAAAATTTCTGTCTCTGTCTCTAAAATCTCAGTATTTCAGTACCTCCAAAAAGTAGGGACACAGGGGACTGAAATTTTTAGAGATGGAGACTGAAACTTTAATAACATTTTATACCTAAAATACTTTCATTTCAATTAATTAATTCCAATTTTACCCTTTGTGCAAATTAAATTAGAGTTTCATTCTTGTTTCAATTCCTATCTCCCATTTTGCACTAAACAGAATACTGAGATTTATTTCAATCCCTGTCTCTTAGTCTCAGTCTTTCAGTCTTAGTCTTTCCGTCTCTATCTCTCTACCAAACGCTACCTAAGCAATTCAATTTCCTCAACAAACTCAAAGAAAAACTTATAATCACTGAAAAATTGTTATTATCACAAAAAAAAAACATATTTGACAGAAGGAAGCAGATGCTTTAAATCATGCTTGGGTGGCTCATCCTTCTTAGTAGGAACATGTATTGCCTCCTTGGATGATAGACAATCATCAATGCCAGCCACACCATCCTCAGCAGAGGGCTCCTTTTTTTTTTTTTGTACCCGTTCTCAGGGAGTGATCCTCTCTAATGAGAAAAAAACTGGATGGTATCCAGTGTTCAATCTAACTATTCATTGTTCTCTCTCTTATTTATTTTTGGTCCCACTCATAGAATCAAAAGTGATAGATCACACTATATTCTATCAATTGTTAAAAAAACTGGAGAGGATCCTTTTCTCCATTCCCATTCCCACCATGGGATAATATTTACCCCACTGCCATTTGTAGTCTCCGCGGAGTCCATTTTCCATATTTTCTTTACAATTTTCTATGAAAATTCTAATGAGAATGTCTTAAAAAATATTGAATTTTTTTAAAAAAAATCATAATATATTGGAACAACATACAAAATTACAAATACATCTTATCTAAAATTACAAATAAGTTAAAATATAATGAATAAAAATATATCGGCTAAAGTATACTTTTTGTCCCTAATGTTTTCGAAAAATTTTAAAAAATACCTTTAACGTTTAATTTTGTTCAATGTTATCCTCAACGTTTTCAATAAATTTTAATTTTATTCTTATGATTAATTTTTTAATAGTAAACGTGTGGTCAATATTTTTCTTTTCAATTTTACCCGTCTCTCATGTATCAGTTTCTTTCCATGTTTTTTCGTTATCATACTCCACTCTCTCTCTGAACATTTTTAACACAGTACTTAAACCCACCACCACCGACCCGTCCCACTACCCACCCGCTCCATGTTGCACCATCGCACCACCTTACTACACCATCGTCACTCTCACTAGTCACTACTACTACTACTACTACTACTACTACTACTACCTGACCTTCTATCTTTGCACCATCACATCTCTTCACTTCACTACCTCTACCAATGCACCATCTCATCATTATCATTATCAACATTAACAACATTAACAAAATCACACCTATTCGCTTCGCCACGACCTTTCATTGACACTGTTGTGCCACCGCGCCACCTTCACTCTCCCTCCTCCTTTTTCATATCTCACATTTTCTTGATTTCAATTTTACTTTTTTTTATTAATTTCTCATCATTCTCTATTGCATGTTATTTTTGTTGATGTTAATTATGATTTTGAATGGAGTTAAGGTTGAATTTGTGATGGTGGGGACACAACATTTTGGGTTGTAGCAGAGAAAAAGAGAGAGGAGGGGGGGCAATGGCGGTTTGATGGAAAGGGGTGGTGGCTATTGTTGATGATGTAGTTGATGGACGATTCAATGGTAGAGGCAGTGGAGTGGTGCTTGGTGGTTGTTGATATGGTGGGTGTAGTGTGAGGTGAGGGAGAGGGGGTGCTGTGATGAAGTGCTAGTGGTGCAGTGGGTGGTGGAGAGCTAGTGGTGAGGGTGGGATGGCAATGGTGGCTGGTGTGTGGAGTAAAAGAAAAATTGTTGATGATAATGATGGTGGTGGTTATAGGAGGAGGGGTGAAATTGGAAAGAAAAATATTGACCATATATTGACTATAAAAAAATTAATGATAAAAGTAAAATTGAAACTTATCGAAAACGTTAAAGATGACATTAAAACAAATTAAATGTTAGAGATAAATAAACATACTTTATCCAAGTATACCTATTAACAAAATATTATTTCCTAACAAGATATAACATTGCAAATCAATAAAAAGGGCAAACAATAATTCACAATCAATAAACCAAAGGGTAAAATAATCAAATAAATTATCTCTAATCCAAAATTAACAAATAGATCAACCAAAGAAATCATGAAATGGAAAAAAAGAGAAAAGAACAAGACAAAGAAGAAGAGTAATGTGTGGAGGCTGGAGGTGTACTGAGGCAGAAAGTGCGGTGACAAACCAAAACACTGGAGGCATGGTGAGGTTGGAGGTGCAGCGAGGATAGAGACATGCGAGCAATGACGATAAATAAGATCATTGTCGAGGGAAGGGAGCAGTGACGACGAACCAAAACTAGAGAGAAGCAACAACAATGACATGACAAAGAAAATAAAGACGTGAAAGTGAGACATAAGACGACGATCGGCTGCAAGCTTCGGATGGAGATGACGAAGATGGTTGGGAGCTTTGTATGGAGAGGATACAGGTAGCTGGGAGCTCTGGGCAGAGACAATGAAGACGGCAGGGAGGTTGGGATGGAGATGATGAAAGAAGGTTGATGTTGATGGATATGCAACCGTAAAAGAAAGGGAGTTGATGTGCTACAACTTCTCTTGATGAATTAAGGTTACATTCGTTAACATCCGTAATGTTAAGAAGACAAAAGAATAGTCAAAATTTGTCTTATTTAACATTTATTAATTATTGCAACAATTAATAAATGATAAATAAAATAATTTTGACTGTTTTTTTAATATTTTTTATCACCAATCATTTTCACACACACATATACATATATATATAATTACTAAAATATCTATAACAACCCTTAAAATATTAAGAGTAATTAAATAAATTTGAGGATCACAGAAAATGGGGGCAGGAATCTTCGCCTGGCTCGTGCATTTGCCTCGAGAATTTTTTTTTTCAATTATTCTCCACAAACAAGCTATTTTACCATACAAGTTCATACAAGTTATTTTTTCCTAAATAACTCTCATGCGCACGTCTTACGCACCTATATTTCACACGCCTCTTAATTTAACAGATTTCAATCAATGCGCGCACGTTCTTCTTCGTGTCGTACTGCGCATTCTTCTTCTCTTTCGTTATCGTCATCACCAACACCACCTCCTCCTCCTCCTCTTTCTCCTCTTCCTCCTTCTTTTTTCATTGAAATTTCTTCTCCTCCTTTCTTTTCCTCCTTCTCCTCCTTATCTCGTTGTTTAAAATTATGAATAATTCAAGTTTAGATTATCAATTAAACCAAAACGAAATTGATTATTGTTTTGGATCCAATCAAGTAGTTGAGGCGTGGTTCGATTCTAGTTAATTTTTTCGTTAGTAGTTTATGATTCTGTAGGTGAATAATGTTTCATCGTTGATGGTTTGAATTGAATGTAATGTAAAAGTTCTGCATTAAAGAAAATATTTTTCTGTATTTGCAGCAAATTTGGGTGTATTCTTTAAGAATTTTGGTGTATGTGTGCTGATAAATTCTACATAATTTAAAACTCTTCTTCTCCCTCCTCCTCATCTTCTGCTGCTTCTTCTTGTTCTTTTCATCATCATCATCATCATCATCATCATTATCATCATCATCATCATCTTCTTCTTCTTCTTCTTCTTCTTTTCTTATTCATCTTTTTTTCTTATTTTATCTTCTCAAGTTTCTTCTTGTTTTACTCTTTTAACAAGAATAAAAATAAAAAAAATCAAACAAAGAAGAAGAAGAAACACATAATGGTACAAAATTACTTGGAAGAGGATGGACTTACATTCATTCAACTAAAAGAAAGAAAGAAATAAGAAAAAAGAGAAGAAGAAAAAAAATGCAGCATTAGAAGAAACACTTTTCTGTATTTATAACAAATTTGGGTGTAACACAAAGATATTTGGTTATAACACGAAGATATTTGGGTGTATTATTTAAGAATTTTCGGTGTATGTGTGCTGATAAGTTCTGCATAATTCAAAACTTTTTCTCTTCCTACTCCTCATCTTCTGTTGCTACTTCTTCTTTTTTCCATCATCATCACCATCTTCTTCTTTTTTTCTTATTCATCTTTTCCTTTTTGTTTTACCTTCTCAAGTTTCTTCTTGTTTTACTCTCTTACCAACACCACCTCCTGTAACACCCTACCACACGGAGCCTTATGCTTAAGTCATAAGACAGAGGTGGCGAGGTATTACGACCTCTAAAAATAAAATTAGTAATTGTAGTATTGTGAAAGATGTTTATAACTAGAAGCCTTTGAAGAAAAAGGGTAAAACAAATCGTAACTCGAAAAGCGCAACACTCCGATCGATAACGTAACGAAACACATAAAGGGTAAACTAACGCGAAAATGTATATAAAGAGTGCCAAAAACACAAATATCCAAAACTCTAGATCCGGTTGCGAAGAAAATCGGCCCGAGCATAGAAGTATATATATATATATATATATATATATATATATATATATATATATATATATATATATATATATATATATATATATATATATATAATCCAGAAGTCTCCAGTATGCCTTAGCGAGAAGCCTCACGTCCTGCATCTGAAAACCACAAAATCCACATGGGTGAGAACCGGAGGTTCTCAGTATGGTAACAGTGCACACATATCTAACATGTAATGTCCTGGAAAAGCCGAAGGCAATCCTAGAACTTCCACCAGATAATTCAAAGCTTATAAACAGACAAAACCAAAAATGGCAACTGACTAAAGATCTTTAGTCTAACTAATACTTCCCTTTCCAAATCCTTCAGACTTTCCAACCACCAACAGTAATATAATATGGCAAACACAATTATATCAGACAAGAAGATATATAGATAGGAAGCAGATATTACACTTAGACAATTAGCAAGTAACATGCAGTCAATTAGGCATTCCAAACAATTCACATAATATGCATATGATGAATGCCTGTCCTAATGGCTGATGAGTCTCATATGTCGGTTATAAAGCCAACCTGACAAGTCCTGGTAGCTAACCATCGGACTGTCCCTCTGTCATGCATCCCCAACTCGAGTTATTCATAACATAAATCATAATTCATATCCAACACCCTCACTGATGTATATTCACGGGGGCGAGCTCATCCGGAACTTTCAGTGTCCAGCCATACTTACGACATAGGGTTAGCAGAGTATCGAGTCTCCACCTAGAGCACATGGTGGCTAGCCACTGCTTTCTCCCTGGAAAACTCGTATCTCAGATAGTGGAAGTGCAAGATTCACATTTCATTCAATACGCATATATGCAATCATACTCAGCCATAATTCAATAATAGCTCAGCCGTAACTCGGCAATATCTCAGTCATTCGACTCATAATACAATCCATAACCAGCCAATTCATTAAACATTACAGCCCTTCGGCTCATGGCTTATCAAGTACTTCCACATTCATCCTCCGTATCTCATACAATGATCCTTGATCATCATTCATCATTAATTCTCCCCTTTCTTCATCCACAAGTTACCACATTTGCTAGTCCTTCTCATTGCTAGGCATATCATCAAGTTTTAAGGCATAAGGGGTGAGATCGGAGGCTTAAAAGTATGAAATTTGGCTTTGAAAACTCAAAAATCAACTTTGGGGTGAAAACAGGGTCACGCGTGCACGTCGCCCACGCGCACGCGTGGAAGGCAGCAAGACATAGTGACGCGTACGCGTCCCCCACGCACACGCGTGGATGGGATAAAAGCCAAGTGACCCCCACGCGTACGCGTGGATGCGTTTTGTGCCCCAGGCACAAAATCAGCACAACTCAGGCACAACTCTCGAAAATTTTGGCTGGGCCAATTGAATTCGCCCATCGACGTGTACGCGTCGGCCATGCGCACGTGTGGGTATTGAATATTTGAAAACGACGCGTGCGCGTCGGCCACGCATACGCGTGGGAGTGCGTTATGCCAAAAATTTTACTAAGTTAAAAAGCTGCAGAATTCACAGTTTAAAACCCCAATCTTCCGACGGGCATAACTTCTCCATTTCAAATCATTTTTCACCCGTTCTTCGAACGGCATAAACATCCCGAATCCAATTTCATTTCTAAATAAGTTTAGCACAAATCGGGAATCCGGAGTCCAAGTTATGCTCCGTCAAAGTATGCCCAAAAACCACATTTTTATACAAAACTACAAAGTGCCATTTTCAAAACAACCAATTCCACCCCTTTTTAAAATCAACCAAAGCATACCAAAAATCAACTTCAAACCTCCTCAACTCATACATTGATATTTTTATCAAATCACAACCCACCAATCCATCATTTTAACCAATCTCAACCAAGTAACTCAACTTCAAAACACAATATCATATTATACATATTTTCTCATCCCAATTTCCAACAACACCATATCCAATCAACCATCATTACATACAATCAATATCACCACCACCATCAACATGGTTTTACTCACAATTCAACCTCAACCAATCATCAAGTATGTATCAAAACATGCATAACTCTCATGCATCATACCATCAAAATATCAATATTCACAATCACATATATATGACCACACAATATATCTCAACCATTCAACAAACTCAACAATTCAATTCTTATCTTAGGGCCTCTAGCCTAAGTTTTCACACCACATTACATTTTAGATACAGGAAACCGAGACCATACCTTAGCCGATTTCTCCGCTGAATCCGGAGCACTTCCAAATCACTTTTCCACAAGCTCTCAAGGTCTCAACACCTCCAAGAACATATTTTTAGCTCACCAAAGCCCTTTTCCAAGCTTTTCAAAATCTCAACCAAGTTTCAATATTCACATACACACTACCTAAGCCACAATCATCATATTCAAATACAACAACTCAATACCCAAAATCATAAACCAACAATTCCACTAGGGTTGAGAATTTTACCATACCCAAGAATTCAAGGAGACAAGATTACTCTTCCCCTTCAAACTAGTTGGGTCCTATAACATCAAAGAGCACAAAATCTCAATACTTTTACCCATTAAACTCAAATTTAAGACTGAGAAAATTGGACTAATTTCGTAGCTTACCTCAAGAACAAAGTAGTGAGTTTTGTAGAGCTCTTCGCGGTGAACGCGTGGCCGCAAACGATGTGACAATCGGAGCTCTGGATCAAAAGTTATGGTGGTTTGAAGATCAAACAAGGGTAGAACCTTGGAGGAGTGTTCTTCCCCTTTCCATTTCTTTTTTCAGCGTGGGTGAGTGTTTAGTGAGAAGAGAGAGTGCTGTTTTTAGGGTTTTAGGTTTTGTTTGGTTGGGACAAAGGCCCAATATGGGTCCAGTTGGCCCGATTTGGCCCGTTCAGTCTAATCTTGGGCCAATTTCTATAAAATTGGTATCAAATTCTCGTTTTAATCTCCTCTATCATATTACGCCATAAAGATCACATTTTTAGCTTTCTAGAATAAATTTTCATTTATGAGCTAATTAGTAATTAATTAACCGGGTTTACACCTCCTCCTCTTCTTCCTTATTCTTTTTTCATTGGAATTTCTTCTCCTCCTTCCTTTTCCTCCTTCTCCTCCATCATCAGTTATCTCATTATTGAAGATAATGAATAATTCAAGTTCAGATTGTCAATTGAACCAAAACAAAATTGATTATTTTGAATCCAATCAAATGGCCGAGGTATAGTTCAATTCTAGTTAATGTTTTTGTTAGTAGTTTATGATTCTGTAGGTGAATAATGTTGTTTTTGTTTGTGAAAATTATTGTTCATCGTTGATGGTTTGAATTGAATGTAATGTAAAAGTTCTGCATTAAAAAAATATTTTTCTGTATTTAGGTGTAACACAAAGATATTTGGGTGTATTCTTTAAGAATTTTTGGTGTATGTGTACATGATAAGTTCTGCATAATTCAAAACTCTTCTTCTCCTTCCTCTTCATCTTCTGCTGCTTCTTCTTCTTCTTTTTCATCATCATCACCATCATCATCTCTTTTTTTTTATTCATCTTTTTTTTCTTGTTTTATCTTCTCAAATTTTTTCTTATTTTACTCTTTTAACAAGAATAAAAATAAAAAAATCAAACAAAAATGAAGAAGAAACACATAATGGTACAAAATTATTTGAAAGAGGATGAAATTACATTTGTTCAACTAAAAGAAAGAAAAAAATAAGAAAAAAGAAGAAGAAGAAGAAAAAAAATACAGCATTAGAGGAAACACTTTTCTGTATTTGCAACAAATTTGGGTGTAATAATATAAAGATATTTGGGTGTAATATGAAGATATTTGGGTATATTGTTTAAAATTTTTTGGTATATGTGTGTTGATAAGTTCCGTATAATTCAAAACTCTTCTTCTTTCTCTTCCTCATCTTCTGCTACTTCTTCTTCTTCTTCGTCTTCTTATTTCATATTTTCATAATTCTTTTTGGGAGAAAAAAAATCAAACAAAGAAGAAAAAAATACATAATGTTGCAAAATCAATAGAAAGAGAAGGAGGAAAAAAATGCAGCAACAATAACAATAATAAAAAAACGACGATGAAGATGAAATATGCGAAGAAAAAGGAGTAAAAACGTAAAGAAGAAAGAGAAAAAGAAGGAAGAGGAAGAGAAGGAAGAATACGAAACGCACTGTGAAAATCATTGAGTAACGTGCGTTTTAATACACTTGAATGGGTGAGTATCTTTTTTATTGAATTTAACCCAATTTGTATGACTTATAAATCAAAATGATTTGGATGTATAACATTTTTATTTTTATTTTTTTTTACATTTCCATCCCTGCAAAAAAAAACAATTTTGATTTAGATCCGCATTTAAAATAATCTCCGCAAAAATCCTACACCTGGAGTTGTCACCCTTAATTTGAACATACCACATCATCACATCATCAATTAATTAAACAAATTAAATTCTTACACTAATATTATATTCCTTATCCATTGCAAGATCCCGGCAACCCCCTTTGTCTTCACTCTTCAGCCCAAATTCCAATTCAACCCTCCCTGATTCCTGAATCTTCTCCTAGCTAACCCTAACTGACCCAGACAATGCTGAGTTTAATAATTAAATACCTCATTCAATTATTGATATATAAATGCATTTTAAATTGGAAATACATTTTCTAGTGTATATATAATTAATGGTAGGCAAACAAATTTTTTTTTGGATTGTTTCCGGTTCGAGTTTAAGTTTTGATATAAAAACTTTTACTTAGATAATTACAATCCTTTTTAACTAAATTAATTAGTTTCTTAGTTATAGAATTTTGATACAAATAATTCCCGCTTGCTAAGAAGACAATAACCTAAATTTATTTTAATTATTTAAGTTAACATTTATAATTCTATACATATAGTTTATAATTATACATTTATTATATTAAAATTATACATCTATTACAACAATAATTAATGAATAAAAATAAAAAAAATTAATTTAGACTGATTTTTATTATTTGTTAAATATTTTTATGATAAAATTAAGAAATAAATGTTGACGTTACATTATATAAATATAGAATGGAAAAGTATATGGAACCAAAAGGTGATCAGCTAAAAAGTAAACAAAACCGTTTAATTAGAATCACTTTTTGAATAATATGTTTGAAAACTGTTCCTGGGATCACAGAGCACAAACTAAAACCCGATTTTTTATAGAGCTCAAATACATTTTGGCTGATTTTTGGTTGATATGCTTTTGATTCCTTAGTTGTTATCATATAAAATAGATTTTAGGGCGGTGCCTATTGAAAAGAATCTTTCATAATAATAATAAAACAAAAAACAAAAAAAACAACAGTTAGGAGTCAAATCATTAGACTACTTAATTAAAAGGATCCCGTAATCAAATGCCGAGTGCACCAAACATTTGATGATGTTGGCGCCATTTTGTTGGTTAAGCATGAACTCATCCATATATGATATATAGAATACTAGATGTGACATAAAAGAAAAATTAAACAAATCCTTAACTAATCCTAAATGTGTTCTTTAATCTCGTGCAATTGCAACTATTATTGTAAGTAGTCTTGTTAATAAGACAAAGTTTAATGAGGTTTATAACTTATAATTCGCTTTATATAGAGTACGGTACCTTTCTATTCATTTAGGAATCATACATTGGGAGGAAAAATAATAATTAAAAAGGTCGAAACAAGAAAGGACGGGTTAGCTTCTATTATTGTGATATGACTCTAATTAATTACCATAACAATTGCTTTATATTCATTTAACCATGATGATTTAATAATGTATCGTAGTAGTAACGATTTTTTTTTTTTTGGTCACGGTAACAATTTTTAATCATCTATTTACTTCAAAATTCGGATGTATATGGTGTCTGGCCTGCTAGGTACTTATTTTTAATAAGTTTGAATTTACGGTTTTTATCCGGTGTTATGTTTTTGGTTGAATATAAATCTTTTTTAACTTCGAGCTATGTCTAATTTGACACACAGGTTACATTATACATGTTTCTTGAAAAATCATATTTTTTGGATAAACTTCGTGATAAAGTTATTATATTTTCGTACTTTTACAAATATTTATATTGACATAATGTATAATTTTTTATTAAAGTAATTTATTTTTGTACAATACTATTGCCTAATATATATTAAATTTCAATTCTAATTTTAAAAATTCCGTTACTTTGTTTACTATACATATATTATTCAAAATTATATAAATTAATTTAGTATTGAGTTGGCCTAATTACTTTTTTTACTATATGATACGTCACCCTTATCCTCGGCCGCCCAAAAAGCTCGGCACATGAGTATATAAGATCGGCCTCATGCCAACTGCCCGATAAGCTCGGCACGAAAGCAGACAGAAACGGCCTCATCCGTTTAAAAATAAGAAACGTGCAAAGCAAACCTAATTACCAAAACAGAATATCATAACCAACCTACAAACTAGGACTTATCTACGGCAAACGGGCAGAATAATGCCTATAAAGCCGAGCTAATATCCTCGGCTAAGGTTCAAGTTCTATTCTTAGTCTTCCTATTTACTTAATCACTCTCATTCATTATCACTAACTTGAGCGTCGGAGTATCTTTTGCAGGTATTCCCGCCGCGGTGTTCGGTCCAGGCTGACGTATAGCTCTTCCTCTCCGACGGCCGCTTGCTCGGAGTCGCTAAGCTTGGCCACCCAGTGCCAGGACGAAACACTTGGCGCCCACCGTGGGGTCAGAATATATCTGACCTCACCATCTATTTTATTTAGTATCTTACCTTATTTTGCAGGATTCCCTATCCTCGGACATGGCTGACAATGGGAACCCCTAACCCACACAGGCAGAGCTCCTAGCTCAGATCGCCGAACTCCAAGCGGAGGTGCGGAGGATAGCCGAACTATCCAATGGAAAACACGAAGGAGAAAGCTCTAAGAGCTTGGCGCAGGGCAATACAGATCCCCTGAACATCACTCCACCAAAGGAGAAGTTCACGATCGAGAACCCTTTTTCCGACGAAATCACTAAGTTCCAGATGCCGAAAAATTTTGTATTACCTACAGCGCTGGAACCATACAAGGGGTTCGGTGACCCCCGAGCTCATATCAAAAAGTTTCAATCCATGATGTTCTTTAATGGCGCTAATAATGAGCCTGTGCTTTGCCGAGCTTTTCCTACTTACCTTGATGGTGTTGCACTACTGTGGTTTTCTAAACTGTCTGCAGGTTCGATCTCCTCCTTTGAGGAGCTGGCGAGATCCTTTATTGACTATTTTGCTGCATCAAGAATTTATGTCCATGGATCAGACTACCTAGGCATAATCAAACAAGGCCAACATGAGAGCTTAAAGAATTACATGACCAGGTTTTCCGAGGCTACAATGGAGATCCAAGACTTAGATCCGGCTGTCCACCTCCACGCCCTCAAGGCCGGCCTCCGACCAGGCAAATTCCGAGAAACCATTGCGATAACAAAATCAAAAACACTAGAGGAGTTCCGAGAGAGAGCTGCGGGTCAAATGGAGATTGAAGAGCTCCGCGAGGCACAAAAGCCGGACAGACAACCACAAAGGAGGGATGAGGAGAAAACATTCCGATCACCAGGCAACAAGGATACAAAGAAGCCTTTCAAGCTCACACCAAAGTACAACACATATACCAGATTCAATACCAGGAGAGAAAACATCATAAAAGAGATTCTGAATGCCAAAATCGTGAAGCCACCAGCTCGGGCAGGAAACAACCAAGACCAAAGGTTTGTGGATAGAAGCAAGCATTGCGCCTTCCATCAGAAATTTGGCCACACCACGGACAACTGCATTGTCGCGAAAGACCTCCTAGAAAGACTGGCGCGACAAGGACTTCTCGACAAATACGTCGAGAGCCAGAAAGTCAAAAGAACAAGTTCGAACAGGGAGAAGAACAAACAAACAGTGACAGACAAGAACAAAAAAGAGTAGATAATCCCTGATCCACCAAGAGGCATCATCAGCCACATATCAGGAGGATACGCAGGCGGAGGTGAAACAAGCTCGGCCAGAAAACGAAGTTATAGGGCGATGCTGGCGATTGAAGGAACCCTGCAGCCAAAGAAGGAGGAAGACCCAGATGTCACAATATCCTTCAACCAGTCAGACTTCAGATCGGCAAGCCCTAACCTTGACGACCCAGTGGTGATTTCCATCCAGGTCGGAGAGCTGTTGGTAAGAAAAACACTACTAGACCCAGGTAGTAACGCTGATATTTTATTTTATTCTACATTTAAAAAGATGCAATTGTAAGAAAAAATGATACAGCCTTCCTCGGGAGAACTAATTGGCTTCTCCAGAGAAAGAGTCCCCATCATGGGACACATATGGCTAAGAACCACAATGGGAGAGATCCCTATGACAAAGTCCATTGATATTCAGTACTTAATAGTAGACTAGCCCTTACAATATTATAATCGGGAGACCCGCCTTGAATATATTCAGAGTGGTGGTGTCCACGTTATACCTGTGTGTTAAGTTTCCAGTGCAGGAAAACAAGATAGCTACAGTGTACGCCGACCATCAAGAAGCTCGGCAATGCTACAATGCTTGTCTAAAGGAAGCCCATCCAAGGGAGATAACACGGCCCCAGGTCCAATCCATACATAGTTCGGCTGACACCACAATGTTAGCTGATCTCGACCCGAGAGAAGACCTCGGCAAAAGACCTCGACCAATGGACAACCTTCACAAATTAACACTAACAGCAGATGAAAATCAATACACACACATCGGAGAAGCATTAGAAGGGAACGAACGAGCAAGACTTGTACACATACTGCGCCAGAACGCCGACCTTTTTGCATGGACACCATACGACATGCCGAGAATAAGCCCAGAAGTCATCTGCCACAAATTAGCAATAGACAAAACAATCCGACCAGTGGCACAAAAGAAGAGAAACCTCGGAGAAGAGAAAAAGCAAGCAGCACTCGAAGAGACCAAGAAACTCCTCAACGCAGGTTTCATCAGAGAAATTCGCTTCACCACATGGCTGTCAAACGTGGTAATGGTAAGGAAGTTCAGGTAAATGGCGCATGTGCGTCGATTTTACAAATTTAAACAAAGCTTGCCCTAAAGATGCATACCCATTACCTTGCATTGATAAGTTAGTTGATAACGCTTCTGGTTTCAAAGCCTTGAGTTTTATGGATGCATACTCTGGTTATAACCAGATTTTGATACACCCAAAGGACCAAAGCAAAACAGCTTTCATAACAGAGCATGATAATTTTTGTTAAAAGGTAATGCCTTTTGGCCTAAAGAATGCAGGTGCGACATACCAAAGATTAATGGACAAAGTATTCCAACAACAGATAGGAAGGAACGTGGAAGTCTATGTAGATGATATGGTGGCAAAAACGCCTGCGCAAGGGTCACACTGTGACGACCTGATAGAGGTCTTCAACCAACTCCGAGCATATAACATGAGGCTCAACCCAGACAAATGTGCCTTTGGTGTCCAAGGAGGGAAATTCCTTGACTTCATGATAACCTCAAGAGGTATAGAAGCCAACCCAGAAAAATGCAGTGCAGTGCTAACCATGACAAGCCCAAAAACAGTAAAAGAAATCCAGCAATTGGCAGGCAGAATAGCCGCCCTATCACGTTTCCTACCCGCAGTGGCAACCCGATCTTATCACTTCTTCCAGACGTTCTCCAAAGGCAAGAAATTCACATGGACAGACGAATGTGAAAAGTCCTTTACGGAACTCAAACAGCTCTTAACATCACCTCCAATACTACAGAGACCAGAGTTAGGTAAGCCGTTGTACTTATATTTATCAGTATCTAATCATGCTATAAGCTCGGTACTAGTAACAGAAACAGGAAGGAAGCAAAACCCAGTATACTTCATCAGTAGGGTACTACAACAAGCAGAAACAAGTTACCCGAAGATAGAACAGCTGGCAATAGCATTGATCACTACAGCAAGAAGACTGCGACATTATTTCCAGAGCCTCACAATAATAGTACGGACAGACCAACCGCTGAGACAGATCTTGACCAGACTCGAGCTCACCGGGAGATTGATAAAATGGTCAGTCGAACTCTCCGAGTTCGATATCCAGTACGAGTCAAGAAAAATACTGAAGTCATAGGTGCTAGCCGACTTTATATCGGAAATGACTAATGACACACAAAACACAGAGATCAATTGGAGTATATACGTGGATGGAGCGTCAAACAAAGAAGGCAGCGGAGCAGGGATATTACTAAAGGAAGGAGACAAAGTGATTGCCGAACAATCATTACAGTTCCGCTTCAACGCGAGCAACAACCAGGCGGAGTATGAAGCTTTGCTCGCTGGACTAAAGCTCGCCCTATAACTGCAAATACCTCAAATAATAATTTACTGTGACTCTTCATTAGTAGTGCATCAAGTAAAGGGCGAATTCCAGGTAAAAGATCCTTTGTTAGAGAAATATTGGCTCATAACAAAGGATCTCACTTCAAAATTTCATAAATTCAACATTATTCATGTAAATCGAGAGCAAAATGCCAGGGCCGACGTGTTATCCAAGTTAGCCACAACAAGGCAAACCGAAAACACATCGGCACTGTCCCAACTAACACTTGAAAAGCCAAGTTTTGAGCAAGACACAATCTTAAGCATCATGCAGGTACCAGATTGGAGAACACCTTTTCTTAATTACATCAACACAGGTACCGTGCCAAGGGAAGAGCCGAACTTGCCACTCTTCCGAAGAAGAGGAAGCTTCTATACAGTGCTCGAAAATGCTCTATACAGAAGAGGACACTCTCAACCATTACTCAAATGCATCAGCAAGAAGGAAGCCGAAGAAGTTATGGCAGAAACGCACGAAGGAGTTTGTGGAAACCACTTCAGCGGCCGAGCATTAGCCGCAAAGATAAAAAGGGACTGTATTTCAAAAGTCAGAGCATGTGATAATTGTCAAAAGCATGCCACCCTTTCAGAGACCCCGGCCTAGGAGCTCCACACCATAGAGGTAAGCTGGTCTTTCGATAGGTGGGGATTTGATATCCTCGGACCTTTTCCAAAAGCGCCAGGCCAGGTGAAATTTCTTTTAGTTTCCATAGACTATTTCTCTAAATGGATAGAAGCACAACCACTAGCACATATCACGGCAGAGAAAGTATGATCTTTCTTATGGAAAAACATTATATGTAGATACGGTATCCCAAGAGAGATAATCTCAGATAACGGGAGATAATTTACAGACCATAAGCTCGCTGCCTTTCTGACAAACTTCAACATTAAACATCATTTCAGCTTAGTCGAGCACCCACAAACCAATGGGCAAGTTGAATCAGCTAACAGAATTATCTTGCAGGAATTAAAGAAAAAGCTCGGCGAGGCTAAAGGAGAATGGGCCGACCTCATCCCAGAAATCCTATGGAGCTACAATACCAGCATTCAATCTGCTACAGGAGAAACTCCTTTCAAGCTGGTGTATGGCGTAGAAGCACTCATCTTAGTGGAGGTCGGCGTCCCGACGTTAAGGGCCGAGTACTACGATCCATCAAACAACTCAGAAGCTCGAACAGCCGAACTGGATCTTGTGGAAGAAGAAAGAGACATCTCGACCATAAGGCAGCGGGCCAGAAAACAGTACATAGAGCAAAGACACAACAAAAGAGTAATTCATAGGTCTTTCAACAAAGGAGACCTCGTCCTCAGACGAACAGAAGTAGCTCAGAAACCTCCAGCACATGGCAAATTAGCAGCAAATTAGGAGGGACCTTTTCGAGTTTTACAGAATCTCGGAAAAGGGGCTTACAAGCTAGAAACCCTTAAAGGAGGTCAACTTCCAGGAACATGGAATATCTCCTCGCTAAGAGAATATCAGTCATAATGCATACTGTGAACTCGCGAATGATGGTACTATTTTTCCCCTTCGAAGGTTTTCTCCTAAAACACATGGGTTTTACTCGGAGAGGGTTTTAACGAGGCCGGACGCTACAAATCATTATACAAATGTAACTTATGTTAAACCAAAACATCTTTTATAGCAGTCAGCATACATTTTAAGCAACAACACTCAAAAGTATCTGAGCTTCATACTCGGAACCCAAGATACACATACCGAGCATTTCCCTCGGAAGTATTCAAACTACAAAATCAGGTCAAAAGTCCATCATAAAAGCTTAAACTGCCCTATCATTCTCATCGCACAGCTATTGTTGCTTGCTGCTAGCTTAAATTTGACAAAATAGCATATCTTATAAACAATCACAATAAAGCTGAACTTCATACTCGGAAGACATACCACGTATACCGAGAATATTACTAGGCAGAACACAAACAAACGAAAGCAAGTTAAGTTATTCCAGACAAACCTAAGGATTACCTCCTATACAAGAGCTACCTCAGTAATCTAAATCACCTTCAAAGGCGTAAGATTCGTTACAATTGCAAGACAAAATAAATACAGCTATCATAAACTTCGCCAAAATATCATACAAAAAGGCTAATTGCACCGAGCCCCATACTCGAAAATCAAAAAGTCACAACTAAGAACGATACTCGAAATTATCCAAGAACAAACAAGTTTTAAAGGGCCAAAAAGCCACATACAAAGCTTACAAATCAAAACATAACTAAAAACCTAATCCGCCTTGTCACCAATACTGGATCCCTCGCTTTCATCAACAACAGCAGCTTCGTCATCCACGAGCTGCCCACCCGCAACCACCTTGGTCGCATCAAGCTTATCCACGTCTGACTCGGGAAACAGCACCCGCACCTGAGAGACAGCACATTCAAATCCTTGCGCAAAAGCCTCATAGACCTTAGTCTGCAACTCCTTAATCCTTGACCCCGAGCGGTCATTTTCAGCCTTAGCAGTCTTCACCTCCTCTGCAGAAGAGAGTTGAAGATGTCTTTCCTCAGCCAGCTCAGACTCTTTCAACCTCAATGAGGAGGACAGCTCCGTAATAGTCTTCTCCTTTTTCTCCATAGCCAAGGACAGCTCGGCAACATCTAGAGCAGATTTATTTTCCTTTTCAAGAGCGAGCTCTTGAGCACGACCAACAGCCACGATACGTGCACCAATCACCTAAAACAGAAAAGCAAAGAATATCAAAACAGCATCACAACACATACATACAAAACAAAATTACAACACTCACCTGCAGGAAACGACTCACTCCTACATGTCCAACACCCTCAATCATCTTCATATCAGCAGGGAAGCAACAAAGCTCATTAGCCATGATAGAAAAAAGGGTATAATTTACCCCACAAAGACCGACTATGCACATCCTCCGAATAACCATGCAACCTTTTCTGAGACTCATAAGCCGACTCCACCCTTCGAAGCTCCATAGAGACTCTCCTTTTTCCAAAAAAGCCTCAGCAACTCTCTCTTTCACATGACCCCTCTTTCGTTTTGCCTTAAGGGCAGGTTCAGGATGAATCACAAAATCCTTGTCAACATTGGTAGTCGAACCCTCTTTTTCAGCTTTTTTTCACTGACTGAAGAATGACTTCAATCCAGCAGTAGTAATCATCGGTGCCTTATCACCTGCACAGAAAGCCAAAAGAGTGAGAACGAACAAGGAAAAAACAACAATGAATCAAAAACAACTAATTTACCTAGATATTTCAGAACAACCAGCTTATCAGTATCCCATTTTAACAACTCGGACACAGATAACAATCCCTTTGGGCCCAACTTTTCAAACAAAAACTCCATCATAAGTTGATCATCGATCGACCTATCATCCGCATCTAAAGCTTGCATAGGTTCGGAACACCAAGATAAAGGGAACCTCTCAACAAGATATTCATTCAAGTAGAAAGGAAACTCCTCGGGCACACTCCTCACCTTAACATACATAGTTTTAAAGTCTTTAAAAGAGGACTTGTAAAGGCCAAAAATGGCACGACGGGGATAACTACTCAGGTTAACCCAAAGACCCCGATTAACCCCTTTTGCCTGAAATAAAGAAAAGAACAACCGAAGAGAGGGCGGCTGCTCAAGGAATTCTATCAACACTTCAAAAGCTCTTACAAACTCCCAGGAATTCGGGTGAAGTTGACTAGGAGCACAGTTTAACCAATAAAGCACACTACACTCAAAATCAGTAAAAGGAACCCTAACCCCCAACTCAGTAAACAAACAGCTTTACATATAGAAGTAAGCCCAGTCATTGCGACAATAGAAAACCCGGTCACCAACATCACAGGGAAGTATTTCTATCCTTATACCACTACCACTCCTAAACCAGACATTAGAATCCAACATGTCAACTGACTCCTTATCACTAAATTGAGACACATAATCCTTAACCTTCGAGTCAACCCAACCATACAAATCACCCTCACCTACATCAGACTTTCCCTCTTCCATGAAACAAGGTAGAGAAAACCAAAATTGAGAAAGGAGGAAAGAAATAAAGACACGGATTAGCACTCACCTTTCTTGCTCATTTTTTCTCCAAAAACGTAGAAGTCCCCAATACAGAAAACTAAGAGATACAAGCTTGTTTATTACAGAATAAAGAGCAGTTAGATACGAAGCATTACCCTTTAATCCAAACCATAAAAAAAACCCACGATCAACACTCAGCAAATCAAACGGTCAGGGGCTCCTTGAAACGCGCAGCACAATCAAATCAATCATTCATTAGAGCACGAAGAACAAAGCAAGCATTAAATGCTACGAAAACGTTTCAAAACCAACACACCAAACTAAGACGAGCTCGGGAGCTGCAAGGAGCACATACGACAACTCAGTGACCAAGGATTGCGGTACTCCTGGTCCGGAAGCTCGCCTTAGTCCTGCCCAAACCAAGGCAAGCTTGGGGGCTATGATACGTCACCCTTATCCTCGGCCGCCCAAAAAGCTCGGCACGTGAGCATATAAGATCGGCCTCATGCCAACTGTCCGATAAGCTCGGCACGAAAGCAGACAGAAACGGCCTCATCCATTTGAAAATAAGAAACGTGCAAAGCAAACCTAATTACCAAAACAGAATATCATAACCAACCTACAAACTAGGACTTATCTACAGCAAACGGGCAGAATAACGCCTATAAAGCTGAGCCAATATCCTCGGCTAAGGTTCAGGTTCTATTCTCAGTCTTCCTATTTACTTAATCACTCTCATTCGAGATTATCTTTTCCAGGTATTTCCGCCGCGGTGTTCGGTCCAGACCAACGTATAGCTCTTTCTCTCCAACGGCCGCTTGCTCGGAGTCGCTAAGCTCGGCCACCCAGCGCCAGGACGAAACACTATATATATAATATTTAAAATTATATAAATTCGTTTAATATTGAATTTGAACTGCTAATTTTTAGATGAGTAATTTGACTATTCAATCGGTCTAAATTGATGTTTTATAAGACCAATTATCACTTAATTTCAAAAGTATAATACGGTATAATTTGATGATCAATCAATTTAATTTAATTTAGTCATCCATTAAATCAAATCAAAATTAGACTTTTTTTGCTAAAAAAATTAGTTATCATACAATTTGCTATCCGCCGGCCTCTCCACCCTTTCTCTTAAAAAAACAAGTTATTAGTCTACATTTATATTTCGAATATATATAAAAATATGTATAGAAATATCTATTAAGATACTAATAATAATAAGCCCTAAACTTCTGGAGGATATTTTATATTTATAGGTACGGATAAATAGATAAATTGCTCCATCAACAAAATCCTCAGATTAATGAATTTGAAGTAACGCCCTATTAATGCCAATGGATAAACCGAACCCAACTGTTTTGAATATCTATCTGTTTGATGATGACCTTCATCAGTACTCAGAATACTAAATGTGATAACATTATTAAACTCAATCCAATAAATAAATATAATACAAAATAATCCAATTAAGTGAACCGCAAACCACATGATATACATTTGGCATTGTCCCTCGCAAAATATATCCTATAGGCATGTACTTAATCTAACCCCATTCAATCAGATAGGTTGTCAACTCGATTTGTAACGGATAAAATATAATATGAGTAAAATTTTTGTGTAGATCAAATAAAGTATAAGTTGAACTTCAACTCTACTTAACCAACTTGTATTCTATATATGTATATGTTATATATTTATATAAAAATATATTTTAAATAGATGTTAAACTAAAGACCTCTTACTAAATGCAAAAGATCCTTAACTATTAAAAAAAATTATTAATTGATAATTTAATATATTTTTTTATATAAAAAACAGTTCTATTTTAAATTATTATCAAATTATATAATAATGTTGCATCTTTTTTGTAACTCGCAGGTAGGATCAAGTACGCGCTGGTTAAGAACGGGTAGGGTTAAGATTGAGATATTCTCAACCCGCATGTAGGATAGGGTTGAGTTTATATAAAAATCTCAACTCGAGAATAGGGTTAGAGTTGGTTCCAAATCTTACTCTACCCTACCCATTGTCACCCATATTATTCCTATTTTGATGAAAAATTATTTAATTTTTTAATTTATTTGTGGGTAATATATATTAATTATAATCACATATTATATTATTTTAAATTAAATTACTTATATAATAGTAATCTCATTTATTGTTATAAATTTTAAATTGAATAAATTATAATTACTTTTGATTTGGGATTAAATAAAAATAAAATCAGATACTATTTTTTGGACTTTAGATACTATTTTTATTTAAATTTTAGGATTTAATAAGTAGTATATTTAAATATAAATAATAGGATTTCGATCCCCAGCATACCAAAACTATTTTAATAACTCTTTTTCTATAAAAAGAATTGCAATTCAACCGTCCTAAAAATATAGAAAATTTTGATTGAGAAAGACTGAAATAACTCTTTCATTAATTTTTAATTTCTAATTTTATAAATAAAGATATACTTTCGCACTATAATATATATTTTTAGTAATTCGATATAGATAATCTGAATTAATAAAATAATTTATTCTAACCTATTCAACATCCAATGCATGCAGAGTTGGATGGATAATTCGATATATTACTACATATAGTTGCAAGTTGAAAATTCGTTATTCCATGTTGAAGGAATAGATATGTAAAGAAATCTGGATCAAACACTTGTTGTGATTGAAAAGGAACACAAAGCTAATTGACAAAACTAATAAATGAAAAATTATTATAATACAAGTGAAACCAGCCATGTATTATTACTCTCTTCAATCCATCCCCAGACCACAAACGCCTCATGTCTATTTTGTAGACCAAAGTTTCGGCCAAGTACACAATTATTTTGAGGAATGTTAGGAAATTAAAACTTTTTAGTGTACATTCGTCAATTTTTTTAAAATTATTTTATTTATTTTAAATTTTAGACTTTAAATTATAAATCTAAAGCTAATGTTAAATAATTAAAAATTATTTTAATTTCCTATACTTTTTTATTTATCTATTGTATTTAATTAATTGGTCAATTATATATTAACATATATCATTTTAAAATTGTAATTAATGTACACATGGAATATTTGTACAATGTGTACATTTTAGAATTCACCAAAGATCAAACTTTTGACTTTTCGGATCTAGAGCTCTAATATCATGTCATGATACCACTCATCTCAGAAGCTTACGCTGATGGAAAAAGGTAACACTAATGGTTATATCTCTAATACTCCCTAAACCTCCATTATACACATTGTACAAATATTCCATTGGCTCCTTATACTTTTTCAGACAAAAAAAGAAGGCTGTGGATTTGATTTTCTTTTCTTTTTTTTTTGGGTTCAAACACTTTATTGGAGAATTTTTTTTAAAATAAATTAAAAAAAATTATTATTTCTTAAGCAAAATTAAAATTTATTATTCTCACTACAGTACATAAATCCACTTTTTTTTACCTCTTTTATCTCCTTATTTTTTATCTGAAAAATGTCTCGAATACCATTAGTAGGAATTTATTATGATGGAGAAATATTATTAGACCATAATGAATATGTTATATTAGGTTCTCCTCAATCTATATTTATTGACATACCACCTGATGTGAGATGTCTGGCAACGTTGTGTAATCTTGTACTGCATGCTATTAGTCATCAATACAAAAAACAGGTAAAAAAAATTTGCTACAGATATTCAATAGAAACAGATGATACTTTTTATTATAAAAAGTATTATTTTAATAAATATCAATTAATTGATAATTTTGTTTAGCTAAAATGTTTGTGTGTTATTTTTATTTGTTTGGCATAGGTATCGACTACGTGGTGATGATGATGGTGATGACATAAAATTAATCAGCAGCTGGCACAATTATATTTTTAGAATTCATATTTTGAAATAATTTATTTATCTGGTTGATCTGCGTGAGGAAAGTTCTTTAGAGATTAGTGATGACACTCAATCAAGTGGGGCCATGAAAAAAACATTATGAGATTGGACATTGATCTAAACATACCACCTAAAGACAACAATGATGGACCAAGTCATGAAGATTGGATACATCCAGAAAGTATTTGGCAAGCAGATGTTCTATAAGGGCTCTACAATTAGAGATCCAATGATCGATCCATATCTAGTTAACCCTGTATCCAATAGTGAGGAGGTAGAAATTGAACCGATTGATATCTCTGATGATGAGGAGGAGAACGATGTTGAGATGAACTACTTTATAGATTCGCAACTCACACTGATTTAGCCTGCTATTTTGTAGTCATATGATCATCCATCTCACTTTACCACGTTGAATCTGGATGCAATGTAATGTATCAGGATTGGTCTTTTAATTAGGGAGGTCTCGATGATGATCCGATCAATAAGTTCGTAGTTGAGTAACAGTTTGAGAATAAAAAGGTTCTTATGGCAATAAAGATGTATAGCATCAGGAGGATTGTGGAGTATTAGATATTAGATAGTGATCATTTAAAGTATTCAGTTCAAAACACTTAATTTGGTGCAAGTTGTCAATGGAACATACGTATTTTCTATCGTCCAAGGTAGGACATATGGAGGTGAGGAAATATAGTGGTCCTCATTCTTGTCTACAAACATCAACAAGGTAAGATCATAGAAGGTTGAATTCGAAAGTGATAGCTCAAGTGATCTTCACAATGGTAAAAGATGATCTGACCATTAGCATAAGGGTTTTGCAAAGATCTGTTAAGACTCACTTTGGTTACAAAACATCATATAGAAAGGTTTGGCTTGCAAAGCAGAGGGTAATCGCTACAATATAGAGAGATTATGAAGAATTATACAATAACCTTTTTAGGTGGTTATTTGTAATACAGATGTATTTACCAGGTGTGTCTTATTATGTTGTCTTTAGTTTTATATGCAGTATTAAACAAACTAACCTTCTAACAATTGTTACGACGTAGGTACATGGATTTAACTTGTAACTCAACCAAGTCGCGGTGATGACGACAGTATTATGTTTTATCGGGTGTTTTGAATTTTTTTTTACCATGTGTTGAAGCTTTCAAACACTGCAAATCACTAATTTCTATTGATGGTACTCACTTGTATAGTAAATATGGAGGCACCTTGCATATGGCCATAGCCGAGGATGCCAATTCAAATGGTAGTAGAGGGAAAGACGAAGAAAGCCTGGTCTTTTTTTTTTTTTGTCTTATCTAAGGCAGCATGTTATACCGCAACTTGACATCTTGGTCATTTATGATAGACACAAGTCAATTGATACTGTGCTGAATGCTGATAGAAGTGGTTGAAAACTGCTTCATGCCTTTTAAGCCTTTGTACAAGACAACCAACTTTAGGAAGTATTTCAAGAATAAAGATTTAAAGAAGGTACTTATCAATGCAGCATATTCAAAATCATGAACGAAGTTTGCTAGCTACTTCAGTCAATTGAGGGCAGAGAACATGACCATTACCAACTAGTTAGAGGAGATACCACGATTGATCTAGACACAGTATGTTGATGAAGGTCATAAGTTTGGGTACATGACCACAAATATATCCGAGTATATCAATATTGTCATAAAGACCACACAAAATCTATCAATCACCACTCTTATTAAGTCAATATAATTTATCAGTACACTTAATTTATAACCTATTTATCATATTACACTAATAATAAAGAACACATATATAATAATGCTAATAATAT
Source organism: Arachis ipaensis (assembly GCF_059453495.1). Taxonomy (NCBI): domain Eukaryota; kingdom Viridiplantae; phylum Streptophyta; class Magnoliopsida; order Fabales; family Fabaceae; genus Arachis; species Arachis ipaensis. The sequence goes on along the minus strand of NC_142439.1, from coordinate 123,485,516 downwards.
GTAAATATTATTCTAAATACACTTTAAATTTAATTTAAAATCACAAATAATTTTATTGTAAATATCTATTTTTATATATTATAATCTACTATAAAAATATCTATTTCTATAACCATTAATAATTATTTTACATAACACTAATCTAATTATTCACAAAATAGCAATCTAACTATTCACATGATACTAATCTAATTAGTTCTAATATTTATTTTTATTACAAGCAATCAATAAACTAATCTAATTATTCAATTAATAATATTATTATAATATTATATAAACTGAATAAATAAATAAACATAACATAAATACTAAATAAAACTAAGAACAAAGATAAAAACACTTAGCTTTTGATGGAATTGGAAGAGTTGAGAGATGGAGAGTGGCGAGACGTTGAATTGAGAGAGAAGTTTGAGAGCGAATAGTGAAAGTGAAATAAAAAAAAATGTTATTTATATAGTAAAATTAGTCATTAAAATTAATTACTAATGTATTTGTATATAAATATATGTGTAATTTAATTTATTTTTAATGTATATTTATATTTCAACATATATTTTATACTGATAATTAATTTTAATAGCTGATTTTAGTATATACGATTATACGTAACATAACCCAATAAAAAAGGTGAAGCCTTTTATAATTGGGCGAACCTCCTCATAGTTTAACACGTATCACTAAACAAATTGTATGTACATATCTAATTTATCGCGTAATTTGACGAACAGTAACGAATTCTAAAAAAATGAATATTCATATTTAAAATAAGAATCATTTTTTTGAGAAATATTTTTTTTAATTTATTCTAAAATATCCCTTTATTGGAATTGGAAATTGAAAATCAAGACATTTGCGAATGATCAAAATGTCCATGGAAAATTTTGTAAGTTTTTTTTTTTTTAAATGTACTTAAAATTGAACTAATTTGATCATGTGATCTTGTCCAAAGATGTTATGTGACAAGTGTCTATGCCATTTGTTAGTTGGTACTTGGTCCCTAGACCTTAGTTTGAATTAAAGTATGTAACAATAATGGCTGACATAGTTAATTTTGAGCTTGATTTAACTTGACATATATAATTAAATATGATATTTAAAATAAAAATGAAAATCCTGAAAACAACATTTGTAATTTGTGTGATTTATTTTTCAATAAATACTCAATTTTTATGTAGGATGCATTACCTCGTGATTATAGGATGAGATATGTTTCACAATTGCACACAATAACATGCCATGTTGCATTGTACTATGACCTTCTTTTTTTATTTTTGGGCCTTAGTCGTGTGCACCCATTTGAGGTTTAAGAACTTGATGGACAAAGATGGGCCTCAACTACGGACTTTGATTTTTAGTCATGACTTTCATACTCTAATTTTATGTTTTGGTATTGGCTTTCATACTCTAGGAAACTACTCACTTTTGATGATGACAAAATAAAAAAAAAAATTGAAACCAAAAAATATGTTTAAAAAAAAAAATCGAAAGCGCTAAAAATGGGAAGCGAAACAAAATAATTGGTTTTATGAAATAAAAAAAACGATTCTTAGAGCAAAACAAAATTATTGGATTCCCAACCAATTTAAACTCGCTGAATAATCAGCTTACTCAGTTACTCGTCAAGAATTTTGGGTTTCAAGATATAATTTTTTGAGAAATAGCATTATCAAAATGAAAGTGACATTAACATTTTTCTAATTTTTTTATTGAAAAAAAGAATTATATATTGTTCAGGTTTTGGTATAATTTATTCGCCGCGTAAATAATCACATTCAGATCCAAAACTTGAAATATTGTATATATATGTGTACAGTGTAAGTGATTTTGTAATGTTATAATGTATAAGATTAAAGGTGGTCTAATAATCCATCTGAAAAAAAAAATTACATATATATGGGCATTGATATAAAGAGAGGAAGATTCTCATTTGAAGAAGAAGAAGAAATGATCATCCAGTTACAGTGTGTTTTGGGAAACAAGTAAGATTAAATCAAACCTAGCGTGACCTAAATGTTCTTTATTTATTTTTTGAAAAAATTTCACTTTCTTTTTTTAAGAGATGTTAAAATGATACTCTCCGAATATACATTTTTTTTATAACTTTTAAAAAATTTATTTTTTAATTTATTTTAAATTTTTTGTATTAACTAATGTTAACTTTATCTATTTTAAAAAAAATTATTTTTTACAAAAATATCTTTTAGCAAAAAATTTTTTATCATTAAATTTTGCTTACCAAAATACTCTTTAATAAATTATTTTTTATTGATTAAATTGTATTTTTATTAAACTATTTTTTTAAAAATAATAATTAAATTATTTTTCTAAGATGTCCTTCAATAATTTTTAATTATTAAATTGTGATTTTACCAAAATTTTCGTTAACAATTATAGATATATTTTACTATTAATTTTTCGATATCAATATATATTATTTTAACATTAAATAAAAAAAATCTTAGTAAGATTATTTTTTGATATCAATATATATTAATTATTATACATATTAACAGTGGTAAGATTTTTTTTATTTAATGTTAAAATAATATATATTGATATCGAAAAATTAATAATAAAATAAAAAAATAATTGTTAACAAAAATTTTGATAAAATCACAATTTAATAATTAAAATATTATTGAAGGGTATCTTAGAAAAAATAATTTAATTATTAAATTTTTTTAAAAATATTTTGGTAAAAATATAATTTAATTAATAAAAAATTTATTAAAGAGTATTTTGGTAAGTAAAATTTAATGACAAAAAATAAAATTTGTTAAAGGGTATTTTTGTAAAAAATAATTTTTTTAAAAAAATAGATAAAATTAATATTAATTAACACAAAAAATTTAAAATAAATTAAAGAAATTTTTTTTTTAAAAATTATAAAAAAAAGAAAATGTACATTCTATAAATAAAAAAAAAAGAAAATATCATTTTAATATCTCTCAAAAAGAAAAATAAAATTTTCTATGTAATGTTAATGTTATCCTTCACTTTTAATAAGTCTATATATAAATTATATTAAAATAATTAAAGAAGAACCTTTTTGATAGGGGTGTGTATGGGGTTTTGATGTAACTCAGACCCGGCCTGAAATATATATTGGGCCTATTTATTAGACCCGAATCCGACCCTAGACTCGATGAAACTTATACACTTTCGAGCCACGACTATACTGGGTAAAAACCGGGTGAAAACCGAGCCATTAACATTACATTATCTTGATACCTTCTTATAAGCTAGCATGTGAAAATATCCAAATTTCTAAGACTCCAACCGTTATTTGATATGGTAAAATTCACTTAGAAAAATATAACAAGAACCAACTCTTCTCTGAAATTAAAGTATAACCATAATCAATACTAATATTATCTACAGAAAAGCTCTGCATACAAGCCATTAGGGCTTGTATGCTTTACAAATTCATTAACGAATAAACCCCAAAAACGCGCTGCAAGGTCTACGTCCAATACACGCGCTATATAAAGATCCCGCGTATATATAATTACCAAATTTAAAAGATTTGTTTCCTTCTTCGTTCTCCTTATTTCTAGATTTGCTCGTTCTCCTTATTTCGTTCTTCGTTCTTCTCTCTTTGTAACTCCAGCTTCGTTTTCTATTCGATTTTTTGTTTTCTGAAATCAAAGTTTAAACTCGTTTTGAAGATAATGGATGATTCAACCTCAGATTGTCAGCTGAATTAGGGCGAAGTGGATTATGAATTTGAATCTAACGAAGTTCCTGAGGTTTGATTTACATACGATTACTCTGAATTTTGTTGTAGTAATTTATATAGCATTGTGTAGCTGAATAATTTGTGAACATTGACTGTGAGACTAACGCATCAACATAAATCTGTGGATTGAATGTAATGTATTAGTTTTGATTAATTATCTGGAATTTATAGCAGACGCTCGAGTGTAGATCAGAACTTTTTTGGGTGTATTTTTTTGGAAAGTGTGGGTGTATTTACAGTTTATGGCTTTTTCTGTTATTTTAGCTGAGTTGTTGTCGTTCGGGTGTATTATATCAGACATGATTGGGTGTGTTTTTAGTTTTTGACATGGTGTATTCTGCAACCTGTTTATTTACAGTTTATTGTTTTTTTGTTATTTTAGGTGAGTTGTTGTTGTTCGGGTGTATTATATCAGACATGATAGGGTGTATTTTTTTTGTCATGGTATATTCTGCATCCTGTGTATTTACAGCTTATGGCTTTTATTGTCATTTTAGTTGAGTTGTTGCCGTTCGGGTGTATTATATTAGCAATGATTGGGTGTATTTATAGTTTTTGACATGGTGTATTCTGCAGCCTCTCTCTGTTGTTGATGACCAGTTTGTTCCGAAGGTTGGAATGACCTTTACCACCCTTGAAGATGTTGGAAAATTTTACAGGAACTACGCCAAGACTGCAGGTTTTTCTACAAGAGTTCGGAGCACAAATAGGAAGGAAAACGAGATTAAGAATCAATTGATTATATGTAGCAGAGAGAGAAAATGGAAATCTAAAATATCTCCGATCGAGAAGACGAATCCGACAGCCGGTTTAAACTGTCCTGCAAGAATTTATTTACACACATTGAAGGATGTTGGTGCTTGGATCATTTCAAAGGTTGTGCTGGATCATTCACACTCTTGCTATCCAAGTAAAGCAGAGATGCTCAAACAGCACAGGGAACTAAGCATGTCCATTCGTCGTACAATAGAGAATAACGAGGAGGCCGGTATCAGACCAAGCAAAACTTACCAATCATTTGTTGCGGCTGCCGGGGGTCACCGCGAGTTAAATTTTATTGAAAAAGGATGTGAGAAATTACATTACCAGGGAAGTGTGGAATGTTTCCGAACAAGAAGATGCAAAGGAATTCGGGAAATATTTGTTAAGAATGAAAGAGAAGAATCAGAATTTCTTTTTTGAGCTTGAACTCGAGGAGGATCAATCGATTAAGCTGGCTTTTTGGGCCGATGCATGAAGTAGAGCTACCTTTGAGTATTTCGGAGATGTTATTTCATTTGACACCACCTACAATACAAACAGGTAACAAACTGTTCTTGTTTATGATGCTAAATTAATGTATTTTTATGAATCCGCAGCAGAGGTGTATATTGGCTGTTTTTGGGTGTATACAAAGCATTTGTTGGGTGTACTTAATGATTTTCCATTCTGCACTATGGTAATTTGTTTCAGGTATAATTTGGTTTGTGGTTCTTTTGTCGGGGTGAATCACCACGGTCAGTAAACACTTCTCGTATGCTCTTTGATGAAAAACGAAGAAATTGAATCATTCAAATGGTTATTTCAATGTTGGCTTCGTTGCATGGGAGAAAATGCTCCGAAAGGGTTTCTCACCGATCAATGCGCATCAATGAAAAGGGCTTTAGAGGCCTGTATGCCAACAACAATTCACTGTTGGTGTATTTGGCACATCATGAAGAAGATTCCAAGTAAATTAAACGGGTACAAGGGACATGCAGATATTGAACAAGAAATGAGCCAAGTTGTTTGGAACTCTCATAGCAAAGACTCATTTGATAGGAATTGGAATGATTTTCTGCTAAATTTTGGTCTTGTGGACAACAAGTGGCTTTCAGGTAGTGTTGGGTTAAAATCTGCAGCAGAGGTGTAAATTTAATTTTTATCGGGTGTATTTATAGTCTGTGTTTGGGTGTATTATGCAGATCTCTATGAAGACCGTCATATATGGGTTCCAATTTATCTGGATCACCACTTCTGAGCAGGGATGAGAAGCACACAAAGGAGCGAGAGCATGCATTCATTTTTTAACAAGTTTATTACCCGGAACAGCTCGCTTATTCAATTCGTCAAACAATACGATAATTGCCTCGGAAGCAGGGAGCAAGCAGAGAGAGAATCAGATGCTGCAGATTTTCATACGGTCATACCGTGTGCAACCAAATCCTCCATTGAAGCTCAGTTTCAAGATTTGTACACTCATAAAAAAATTTAGGGAAGTCCAAGCGCAATTCAGAGGAAAGGCGAATTACATCACTAGATTAACGAATTCTGCTCTAGGCTATTCAGTATATGAGGTTAGAGAACAAGTTTCCAGCTCAATATTCAACAAGTTTGTGGTTACTTACAACTCAGTAGCAGCCGAGGTAAAATGCCAATGCTTATTATTCGAGTCGAGAGGGATACTGTGTCGTCACGCACTAAGCGTGTTAAGCTTTGAACAAGTAAGCCAAGTGTCACCTAGATATATACTGGAACGATGGAGCAAGAAGGTAAAGAGGCGACACACACACATCAAGAGCAGCCACGACGAGCCACTGTTGGAGCCAAGAAGCAAGAGGTTTGACCAATTGATTTTTCGTTCGCAAAATATTTGCGAATTTGCATCCGAATCAGAGGAGCTGACTGTAATTCTGCACCGTGCGTACGATAACGTCATGGCTGAGATGAAATCATTAAAAGCCAAAAGGAAGAGGACATCTTCTTTATCTCACGAAGACGCCAACTTGGAATCCATTAACGAGCTTCAAAGCCCCCCAAGGATTCGAACAAGAGGACGTCCAAAAAATAGGCTAGGTTCAAAGTTGGACAAACAGATTACAAATGCCACAAAGAAGAAGAAAACGAAAGTTTTAAGTGAGGTAAAAGTGATGTTCTTTAAATTTGTGGTGATTGAGTTTATTTTTCTCGTTAATAGTTTAGCTAATATGTGAGTTTGTTATATTCAAATAAACCTGTTTGATGCTGCATCAGTGGTGCATTCAAATTCCAGTATATATGGGTGTAAAAGCACTGTTCTTTTGGGTGTATTTTTGTGAATTTTCTTGTGATTCAAATTTTACATATAGATACATATATATACTTCAGAATGTTGTTTTTATGTTATAAAATACTGTTTGTTTTTTTTTTTACAACGGTTTAAGGGTTTTAGGTATTAGCGTTTAGGGTTTTAGGGTTTACAGGTTAGGGGGTAAGGGTTTAGGTTTTAAGTGTTTAGGGTTCAGGGTTTTAGGCACAAAGCATCAGGGGGGATAGATTTCAGGGTGTATATTCAACTATCTTTGGGTGTAAAAAATGGCAGGTTATGGGTGTATATTTAATTTGATGTTTTCCTTCATATTATAGTACCTGTAATTCATACATTTTGAATACAGCAGACATAGTTTAATTATTGAAAGAAATTTCACAATAAACTGCATTATAATTGTCAAATATTTACAACATGTCTTCCATTTGTTACAAGACTATATAACATTTACATTAAACAGTGTCAACATCCTGAGAATCTATCTGACAATATGGACTCAATAACAACGAGGATGGCTTGGACAGTCTGATTGCATTACTTCCCCTAATGGCTTCATCTTTGTCTAGATTCATGTCATGAAATAGAATCCGAGAAGCATATTCTACTCTAAAGTGGTCCACCTCGTCCTACAGTAAAAAAGAATATTCTGTTTAATCAACCATATTAATTGAGTAATGTAATATAGAGTTATTTAGTTTTAAACATATTTACCTGGGTCCAATTGTCCCACTCATACTTCTGCCTCTTAATGTTTGCGGGCTCAAATATCTCAAGCCACTTCATTACGTAGATAGCACAGTCATAGCTGAAAACAGAAAAATAAATTATAAATTACATATAGGAAATTTTAATTTTCAGAGTGAAAGATTTATACCTTGTCTTTTGGCCCGAGATGTGAAGGTATGGTGCTACAATTTCCCTGTCCTTGTCCTTTGATTTCAGAGGTGCCCCTCCAGCATATACTTTAATTCGTGAAATTACGTATCCCTTAAAACACAAAACAAATCAGTAATACATGAATAATTTCAATAAAAGGATACACCCAAAGGAGTTAATAGTTACCCCTTATATTAAACAGAAATACACCCAACTATATATATATATATATATATATATATATATATATATATATATATATATATATATATATATATATATATACAGAACACAGAACCAACTTACAATAAATGTATTCAGCACAGTTCTCGCGTCGGAAGGAGATTTGTTGTGTAATGGGTCGACTATATAAAATTTTTTCTTTCTTGTATCAGCGATCCATAACCACCAATGATGCGAATGGCAAACAGGTGCAAATATCTGAAATATGTTCAGATTGAACACTGTTTTAGTTTATTTGGCACATAAGTAAAAAATGGTAATAAGTAGTTTTAGAAATGAAAACTTACATAACGATGTGATTTTAATTTTTGAAGGTCCAAGAAGGGTATGAACATTGGGTAGTCTTCCACCTTGAATGGCTTATTGTTTTTAGGCTATAAGAATACCCCCTGTGGATGATTTGTAAGGGCCATATTCTGCAAAAATTGAGAACAACCAAATGAATCCAGAAAATACACCTAAACGAATAAACAACTGACACCCAATTGAACACAGAAAATACACCCAAATGAATAAACAGAATACACCCAATGTAAGAAAAAAATACATCCTAAGGAATGCAGAAAATACACCCAAAATTTGTTGAAGCAACCCTTACCACAATATCAGGGGGGAGACAGTATACTTCTTCTTGAAACCTTTGAATATTTTGTTGGTTTATGATGAAGCACATGGCAGAGACAATCTAAAAAAAGATGCCGAAATTAATTTTACAACAATCAGGATTGTAGTTAATTTTGGTGATAAAAACATTAATGTTGTTGTAATATTACCTCAGCTTCTATATGCATTTTAGGCGCGAGTGATGCAAGGTAGAGTTTTGACAGAGTGTAGCTATCTTGGGCTTGGAGTCTGCAGACGTTGTCAAACTCATCAGTTAGCCCATCTGCATAGGTCTTCACTCGTATAGCCCAGTGGTAGCATTTCTGTTTCATGTCAGTAGTATTTAAATTTGGCCTGACAGGAATTTCAAACTTCTCGAAACTCTCTGCCCCACTCTCCTTTGGAATCTCTGGACTTTTTTCTTTTTTTGTCACCACACCACTTGCAATTTTATGTACCAGATCCTCTAATTGTTCTAGCAGTTTTGGGGTTTCTGGAGTTTTTGCCATGTGTTCATCTTGTGTTGACGCCCCCTCCTGCGTTGTTGTTTCTTCTTGGCTGGAATCAGTGAAGCCAAGGCTGAATGATGGCATCGGATCTTTTTTAGGAACGTACGATGCTGTCCATGCCATCATCATCAACGCAGCAGCGTCTTCTGGGGCTGGATTACTGCGTGATCATGTATAACATATTATAAGAATAAGAATATACGGATGATAACCAAAACATTGATTTTACTCTGATGAACTTACATTTTAGATGGAGCTGGGAGAAGTGTGGGTGTGCTTTCTTCAAGTTGGGGGGGGGGGATTCAGGAGTGCTGCACGGCACATAAAATTAATCATGACGTAAAAAAAATTATTCAGGAACAATATACACCCAAACTGTAACCCAATATACACCCAAACTGTAAACAAATATACACCCAATACTATTTCTTACGTTTTTGTAGTTCCTTCAATTTGTAGCAGAGGGGGTTGGTTCATATTCTGTCTCAGGTGTTTCTTCAAATTCCGGCACAGTGGTTGTTTGGGACACTGGTACACAAACTTGAATCGGAACTCTAAACAAGAAGAAAAATGAAAGGTTAACAATGCCTTTGAAAATAAAAAGGTTATAAGGTTGAAATATTCTTGAAAAACTCACATTGCAAGCCCTTCGGACGGTGTCTCTTCCCTCACAACCATCATATTCGAATCAGCCGGCTCACTGGCTGACTCATCAACCAGACTTAACCTAAAATACACCCAAAGAAAGTTAAAAATACACCCGAACAATTCAAAAGAAAGACAGGCTTTGTTTTTTGAGAACTTACATACTTGCAGTTTTTGCTTTTTTTCCTGCCTTTTTTTTCTCGAATAAAACAATAAAGGGCTTTTTTTTCTAAAAAAAATATATACAAAATTAGAAGTAGAAGGTAATAAAAGAACAAAAGTAATGGTTATTTGAAAGAGAAATTGCATGCTCTCTGTCGGTCTGTTTACGCTACTTTGTTCTGTGTGTCCTTGAGAGGAAGGATCATCACTTCCCAAGTTTACGTCCGGTATTCTAAACAGAGTTCATGTTATTCAGACAAAATATCATACAGTTAAATCATGATAACAAGATTTTATCAAATAAAGCTTCTTACGTTTAAGAGGAGACATAGTGACCTTCCGTCGATCGCAGGTCAGCTTCCTTCTCCCTGCGAAACAAGAAACAATTATTAGCAAAGAAAACACCCTAAAATCTGAAATATACACCCCAAAAAGACATACTCCTCTGCAGCAGATTTTTCATTGTTTTCTCTTAAGAATTCATCTAGATCTTCACTTCCAATTTCAGATCTGACAGTACATGCATAAAAGAACATGTTAACAAAAATAATCTTGATGATAGACGTTAATATAGCTTACAAAGTACTGTACCCATGATAGAATTGATCTTGTTCAGGAGATGAATGCTCAACAACAACCTTTTTCTTTTTGGATTGTGTCCTGGGTGGAAAAAACAAGTATGAATCAGAAATAAAAAATTAATTTTATCACAAAATATTATCCAAGGAAGTGCTTACTTTTTTGGTGTTCTTTGTGTCTTTTTCTTTTTTTTTTTGCTTCTTCACTGGTGATGATTATTCGCTTCTATAAGTTAATAAGAGACACTCTGTTAATACATGAAATCTTGATAATAAAGCCAAAAGAAAGGAGTAATAATTTCAGAACATTACTCATCAGTTGATTCAGATTCGGAATCAGAATCCTCTTGACTCTTCTTTCTTTTTTTAGAGTCCATTCTGGAAGGCAAACAATCATTATTTAAAACATACTAAAGATATAAAATACACCCAAATGAATGAAAAAGATACACCCAAGTGAATGCACAAGATACACCCAACATAATAAACAAAATACATCCAACTTAATAAACAATATACACCCAACTTGATAAACAAAATACACCCAAATGGGTCAACAAAATACATCCAACTTGATAAAGAAAATACACCCAAGTATGGTACTTACTTTTTTCCTTTTTTGCTGGGTTCTTTTCTTGGTGAATCCTCTGAGTCTTCTTGAGTCTCAGACTCAGAGGTAGAACTGTCACTATCAGTTGTTTCTGTCTCCGAAGACGATGTTGAACTTGCCTTCCTTTTTTTATTTTTTTGATTTCTTGTTTTTTTCTTTTTTCTCTATTTTTTTCATTTTCTCTCTTGTTTCCGCCATCTTTACAATCCCCTGAAACATTAGAAATTTTAGTTAGCAGCATTCAGGTAAATAAAATACACCCAACATATTATGTTCACTTACCATATTTTCCTCTATTTTTGCCCTCATTCTTTCAACCAACTGCTCCTTACTCCAGTTGGCAATCCAGGATTTTGGAGGTCTTTCTGCCCTCTTCTTGTCTTTATTTTTAGAAAGATGAAAGTAAATTATCATCAGGGCAAAGAGACAGCCATCAATTGCCTTTTTCTTTTTCTCCTTGTAATCGGTTATGCCCTTGATGATAAAACTCAAAACATGCGTTCCCCAGTTTCACTCTGTTATGGTGTCCATCTCAAAAATTGGGGCCAGGTGCACATGTGAGATTTTGTTTATTGTCGTTGGTAAAAGGAACGCCATCTGTATATAGAGGATGAAAATCCTCTTGAACATTAGGCGATCCTGTTCGTTACCAACGCCAATATCCATCATCTCATCTGTAAGATTTTTGAGGGTCTTACCCTGGAATCTTCTAAAAATTTCTTTATCATCCTCAGAAAGATCCTTATAATTGACTTTCTGAGGAAATAGATCTCCTAAAAAAGGAAAACAACATAGTATGAAAATCAGTTCAAATACACCCAAGCATCAATTTAAATACACCCAAGCATCAGTTAATATACACCTATAATTTTTAGCGAGTTACCTGATGCGTTGATGCTAAGCGCATCACCTATTGTTTTTGGTCTTATTTTAAAAGAACCGTAGCTGGTTTCTAGTCTGTTCTCCCCTAATTTGAAGTTGTTAGCCAACTCCCTTAATACTTGGTGATGCACCCTTAGTGGCGGGATGTGCATCAAGCCACTGAATCCCAAATCCCTAACAATCGTTTTCTTCTCCTCACTCATGTTTCTGAATTTCTCACTTAACAAATGTATTGCACACTTAAGGTCTTTGGTTTCCTGTAAACAAAAACAAAATTATAGTCAGATATATTTCTATTATATAAAACTGATTTCATCTAAGACATATATTTGTTCTTACATTTTTTCCAGCTTGGTTTCTTGCTGCCATTTTTTCTGAAATGAAAAATACACCCATAGATATCAGTAAGATACACCCATAGATATGAGTCAGATACACCCATAGATATGATTCAGATACACCCATATATATCAGTCAGATATCACTCAAATATGCATTAATATTCAAGGTGAAGCAACATTACAAGGTCAAGCAATATACACCCATGGACAAGCAAATATAAGAACAGTTGCAACTGCTGACTATTACAGTATATCAGTTCAGAAATATACACCCAACAATTTATGCCATATACACCCAATAAATTACTCTATATATACCCACCAAACTACGAAATATACCCCCAAAAATCAGTTACCAGAAGAACTAGAACAACAAGAACAGTAACACCTAGAAGAACTAAGAAGAACAGTTTAACATAGAACCAAGAATAACAGTAAAACCTAGAACAAGTAGAATATTATAAACTGTAAAATGAGGTGTAGAACAAGAAGAACAGTAAAACGTACAACAACGTAGAAGAACAGTAAAACCTAGTTCTTCGATTTCGAAATGTGGAAAATATACAGGATGACTAAAATAGTAACGTAACGTACCTTGAGTATTATAACTTTATTTTTTCTGGAGATTCTTGATCGAGAGTTCTATGTTGTGTTGATGGAATTTTTGAATCTTAGCGACGAGTTGTATATCTTCATTTTCGAATGTTGCTCGAAAATGGAACGGTTGTGTTTTCTTTGAATGGCTTGGAGAAGTGGAAGAGTGCGCCATTAAGGAGTGGAAGAGTGCGCCATTATGGAGCGGTTTACGCGAAGTGCAACCGTTTGAGTGGAGCGCGTGTAAATGACGCTCCATTCAATGTAATTCAGTGCGCGTGTGCAAGGATTGTGGGCTGGGAGCTTGTATGACTTGTAGGGCCTTTTTGCTTGTATGTGTAGCAGGCCCGGATTATCTAATAACACCAAATATTTAAATCAATACAAATAACACAATATTATGCATTAGTCTAAAATCTTATGCATTTTAAACATAAAATATTAACTTATAGTCTTATAATAACTAATAACACAAAATATTAAAATTTACAATACTTAAATTCCACATAAGAATAGCCATCACATCCATCACTAATAACACAAAATATTAATTGTGTATGATGACCGAACTACTGGACCGAGTTCGGGTGACTTGAGCTATGATCCGGACCCAACCCAAAATAATGACCGGGTCTATTTATGAGATACTTACCCGACCCTAAACCCAATAAAATCACACCAAATTAGTCCCTAAAGTGCTCGAAGTCAGACCGAGTCTTCAGATCGAGTCGGATCATGCACACCCCTACTTTTTGAATTTGCACATGTAATATACAGAGTTATTGCCAACTAATTCATAGACTTTTCGATTGTGTAAAGAATTAAAATTCATTTCATATATATCCTTAGAATGCTAGCTAGGCAAGGAAACCACAGTACTGTTCAAAGTCAATTATATATGCTCAACTTAATTTGAACAGCATTAATTTCATATTTTTGTCATTTTGTATAGCATTTACAGAAATTATTGTTATTGTTATTATTATATCTAAAACGAAAAATAAAATAAAATTATAATTAAACTAAACTTTTTTGTGTAATGCTTATTAGGTGGTCTACAATTGCTGCTAATTTAATTCAATATCTATATTTTTATGTATATAATATTTATAATTGTATATTTATTACAGTTAATATTAATCATTTATTATAACAATAATTAATAAATATAAAGTACGATAACTTTTGACTCGTTTAAATTGATTTTTATTTGTTCCCAAATATTTTAAACAATATTTTAAACAAGCAGTGTGTATGCCAAAGGTAAAAAAATATTAGGTTAACAAATTATTTTTGTAATAAAAAGTTGGCTTTTTATTTAAATAAAAAAATATTATTAGATTCTCCTAAATCAAATTTTAAAATGTGAATTGATTTATATATTAATAGAAATAGAAAATTTATCAATTTACGTTTTAAAATTTGATTTAGGAGAATTTAGTAATATTAATTTTTATTTTATTTAAATAAAAAAACCTTAATTAATTTTTCGTATATTATTTAATTATAAAATTTATTATCTATTTTATAAATTATTATTTTATTATTTATCAATCATTGTCTATCTTATTTTTAAAATTTTATGATTAAGTTTTATGAATATTTATCTTCAATCTCTTTTTCAATTTTATTTTGATGTGAAAACCTTAGTCTTATCTTTTTTAATCTTAAGATTACCAATTTCTCAATTAATCATCAATTTATTTTTCAATTACCCAATTCTATAATTGTAATGATTTATGAATCTCCTTTTATTGTGATTATCAATTTGCTGCAGCTACAATCATCATTTATGAATTTGCAGGTATGCAATCTTCGCACTTGCAGAAATCACCATCTGTAGAAATTGAATCGATTTTTTTATTGAAGGAATCAATTGGTTAATGAACAGAAGTCCTTTACTTTTTACATAAACTAATCGATTTTTACATTTAGTTAATCGATTGCTTAGCGAAGATTTTTTTTTGCAATTGCTAGTAAGTTAGTTGATTTTCTATTTAAGAAATCGATTGTTTAGTGAAGACTTGTAAAACAATCCATTTTTTATCCAAGAATTTTGAATGATTAGTGAAAAAAGATTTTTTTCTATAACAATTGATTGTTTTACAAACAAAAAGCAGTTAATTTTTGTATAAGTGAATCGATTTTATTTTCTATCTAATTGATTGGTTAAGGGATCCATCCAATTGATTATTGATTGAAAAAAGCAATTAATTGATTGAATTATCCAATTAATTTATTAAGAAAAAAACAATTGATTATATATACTAATTGTTTAAAGATTTGTCTAAGATATCGTATGGGTTTTTTATAAAACTTTTTTTTGTATTGATGTATAAATACACATATTAATATATTACATAATTTTTTTATAGAATGTGCCAATCATATATTTGGCTATCAAATAATTTTTCAAATGATATTTATAACAAAAAGAAGACAACGGTATAAAGAAAGAGGACAATTTCTAAATGTCATAAGCTTGTTCATACTTTAAAGATGTTATATAAAATATAAATTAATTATTTTAAAGAAAATACAATTAGCAAAACATACTAATTGTATGAAATAGTAGTTGTTCAAATAATAAATAGATAAATTATTATTTCGACATATAAATACTCAATAACTAAAGTTTTTTAATAGCCTAGACCGATAATATCTTTATATTTAATTGTTTGTATGCATATTTTAAAAAATTATCGGTCAACGCCATAACTCATGATTTTCTCTAACTGCAATGACTGTTGATTAAACGTACAACAATTATTATACGAAGATCATGATCTTCAAACTGAAAAATATTTATTATACATTAGTACTAAGTCACATTTTAGATAATAAATAATAAATATTTTTAACACCAATTTTTTATAAATAGCAGCGGTTATGCAGTCGATTAGCAGCAGTTTTTAATCGCTGTCGAACGGATAGCAGCGGTTGATAACCCGTCGGAAGATAGCGTGCGGCTAAATTTTTAGCAGCGGTTAATAGTAACCGCTGCTAAATGGTATTTTGCAGCGGCATAGTTTTGCGGCGGTTCTATCCGCTACGAAATCGTAAATAGGACTGCTTGGAGATCGCAGTGGTTGTTAATCGCTGCAAAATGCCATCTGTTGAAAAATTCTGTTAAGATATAGTGGCGGATTTGTAACCGCTGCCAAATTCTTTTATTCTTTATACGTTCTTCCACTAAGTTGTTTTAATTTATTAAAGCAACCAACAGCCAATCAAACTAAAAACACACAAACAGAACAAAAATATATATGCAAAAGTGAATCATTATAATAGTAATTTGAATTCAGTGCATCGATGTCTGTAAACTGCAACTAAATATCTCAAAAGTCATTAGGACAGTGAACAGTTAAAAAGTATTCAGATTCCAAGATTTATCATTCAGCTCATTAATTCCAGCACATCATCTTGCATGGGATAAGGTCGGTGCACTTTCCAAAGAATCCAGATCTGCAACTATTTCAGGTGGCAAATTACCTCCTTGTTGCTGGATTATGTATCTTAACAAATTTCCCATTGTCTGTATTTTTGTCTTCTCCTCTGTTGCCTCTGCCTTCGCCTCCATTCTTTGTCTCTTTGTCTTTTCCTCTACTGCCGCTGACTTGAGTTCTGCTGACTCCGCCTTAAGTTTTATAATCTCCATCTGATACTCCTCAATTTGCACACCGGAGTCAGACTGCTGTGGAATGTTACGAAAACACTAAGTGGGACATGGACCGAAACCTAGTCCACGAACTCTTCCTAGGTGCTTCTTTCCAAGCACTTGTGCAAGGGAATCATTTTGTGAAAATTCCTTGCTGGAGGCGTCTTGGCTCTCAATATGTTCAATTGCTTCCTCCAGACATGTAAGATTCAGATTTACACTAATTTAAACTCAATGGTATTAATTGCAAAAAGAAATTTGAAAAATTAAAGAACATGATTTACCCCAACAACACACGCATCTTCATTCATATACGAACCATTCTTTTTTTTTTTATGACTCATGGTCCATATCTCTCCTCTACCAATAGGCCTTCCTTGTCGTTGCTCCTATAACATTCATCAAGACACAATCATATAACAGACAATACTATATTACCAAAAACAAATCAAAATTCTGAAACTGAATTTAAATTAATTACTTCTTCGTGTCTCTTTCTTGCCATTGTTTTAGAACCTCTGGTATGTGTGTACAGTTGTTTTGAACGATTAATGGCATTTTTTCTACACTTCTCCTACGAAGAAAAAGACAAACATAAATGTTATCGGGATAAATTACTACAATATTAATGGTCTATAAGTCAGCCATGTACAACTTCAGGAAACACAAAAAAGGATAAGGTGAAGATATTTTGGGTAGTAGTTTTTCCACTATCACAATAAATTCAGCATATTTAGTAGTAATTCATGACGGTTTAAAATCGAATACAATGAAATACCAACTCAATATTTGTTACCTGTGTGTCCTCCTTCAACCAATATTCAATAAACCATTTCTAGTGATTTGCATATATTCCTGATGGCATACGCTTGAGGTTTTCCTCAAAAGTCAGTTCTTTGTCATAAACCTTATGGAACAAATAATTTCTTGCGTTCCTCCAAGATCTTCCTATTCTTTGTACAATTCTCCGCTTTATTCTCCCTCTTCCATCGTCCTCATAGTGAAAGACTTGCTACAAATAGTTCAGATCATAAGATAACACAATGAAGATGATAAAGATCTTCTATCAGTGCTTTCACACCGTCATTGTAACCACTTAACTTTAACTCCACATCCATTCTACATCACAGAACTTTATACACGAGTAATCAAATCAACACACAAGCAAATATGATTGAGAGCTTTCCACCATGAAAACTTTATCCTAAAGGCTAAGTTCAAAATGCAAGTTTCACAACCAATATAATCATATAAACAGCAAAAATCACATCCAATATAAGCATGCCTAATCACATAAGCCCACATAACTTGGTCCACTTAAAGATTAACAAGAGCTTATCATACAGACAAAAAATAATAGTATGTGGACCTTGATCATGAACTTCAAGAATAAAGAGACCATTGACAAAGATGGCTCAACATTCGCTAACGAAATGGCTATGGCCTCTCTATTCTCTTCATTGGAACATGCAATTACGGTTGCTAGAGACATATGGTCCCGTAAGTTGAATGTTAGGTCTTGGTTGGAGGCTATATCAGGACGATCTTGTTCTAATGAATACTTGGAAATGGCGAACGAAGCTACTATGTAGGTTTGTTCATTAGCCATACCCTTAAAAAGTTGAGTTAAACATTATTTGAATAATAAGTATTTTAAGTTGATATATGCTTACAACATTTAACCAATGATAGTTGTTACGCTCATGCTAAAATTTGTAGGAACTTCATGAATGGGGATCAATGTACGAGAAGAAATTTGGGTATATTTTTGTGACATTTGTAGCTGGTAGGACCTCTGAAGACATACTTGCTGAATTAAAGGTTAGAAATAAATTTCTAGCATAGAAAGTGAATCACAGAGACACTATGCTTTGCAAAAAAGATCATTAACTATACATTTTATTATGATGCAGACGCGCTTTAATAAAACACATGTTGTTGAGTTGGAGATTGCTTCAAAAGAGGAATTAAAGTATATAGAACGTTCTATTAGAGAGCTTCTTTCCAAGAAATCTGTCCAAATTACCACAAAGGAGATGGTAATTGTTAATTTTGTGTATTTGTTAATGTTTAAAGTCCTCTTCCCATAATTCCACAATTTTTTTTCTTAATTACTAGGTAATGACTTGGAAGTTATCATTTTCTTTTAAGTAGATTTATGTTGTTGGTTGCATGTTCATATATTCAGTGTCAGTTGAATATTCAGCCGAAATAGTTGATGACACTCTAGATGGGGCAGACACTGATTCAGAAGACGATTTAGATGATATCTTCTCTGGTGGATGTGACATCTCCAGGAATGTTGAGCTCAATAAGGTTCCAGAAGAAGACAATGAAACTTTATACACCCAACATAGAGAAGATGACGTACATGCTGCAAAAAGGGGCTTCGATCTGAACAAAAATTCATGGTTTGGAGATGACTTATCAGATCCTTTATCACGTGACTGCAGTAGATTTTTTACAGAGTATTTCTGACTAGGTCAATACGATGTTGATGAAAAATTTTGACTCAATACTTGTTTGTCTACTTTAGTAATTCTGATTTTTATGCTCTATTGAACTTTGTTTTAACTTTATGAATTCAGACGTTCACTTGATTTTTTCTTTACCATTTTTTTTAATACAAACTCAAAATGTGCTGATAGTACAAGAGAAAACCTGATTCGTAAATTTGTGCACATTATTAATTTATAAATATTTTTTTAATTAATAAATTATTTTTTACGTAACACAAAATTGAAAATTTATTTAATGCATTAAGTTACAGTGTTTGAAACATGTTTTTCATAAAAAAAAAATAGCGAGGACTAGAAAAGATTTAACAAGGCAATGTTTAAACAAAAAAAAAAGATTTAAAAAAGATTTAACAAAATGAGAGCTTTTAGTAGCCTCTCCCAAATCCGCCACAAGAGCCGCTACTAAATATCTGCCGCTATCTGCCAGTTTTCTTGTAGTATTGGAAGCAAATGGCGCCGTTTGGTTGATTCTGAATCAATGAACCCTAACTCCTCCACTACTCGTCTACTCCAGTCTCCACTCTCGAGTCCAACCCTACCCTCAAGAACTAGAATGCGCTAGCCTCTCTCTGTCTCTCACACTCAGTCCAGAGCTCCTGGTCCTCCCTCACTTTCGTAAAGCCACCGCCTGCTACCACCGCCGTCGGAACTTCCAGCTTTGAAGAGCAACCACCTGCTCCCTCACTTCCCCTCCATCACGCAGTAGCCGTCGCAACTTTCCTTCCCCTCCATCGCGCAACCACCGTGCGAACGTGGAAGCCTCCGTCGTACAGCCATTGTGCCGTCGGCACCAGCTCTATTCCACCGCAGCCACGACCCGTTCGAAGGTCGTTCAAAGCCCATTCGAAGGTGAACCTTGTCGTGGGGTCTCCCTCTTGCGTGCTCTGTTCAAGACTTCTAGCTTCTAGGTAATTTTTTTAGTATAATTGAATAATTTGTTGGTACTGTGAAGTTCTATGAATTGTGAACCGTGAACTGTGAGCTATATCTATGATTTATATTTTTTATTTTTCTGTGAATTGTGAACTGAACTGTGAACTTTGTTGAATGATTGTTGAATAATTACGAATAATTATTGTTAGTTAAGTTGTGAATTTTGTTGTTGTAACTTGTTACTAGGTTGAATTATTATCGAATGATTTTTACTTATGAGATTATTGGGTTGGAGTGGTTTGTTGTGGGTTCTTGTGAACCTGTGATATTTTGTACTTGTTAATTTGTTAAATAGTTATTGTGATTCTTGCAATTGGGTTTCTTTGCTCTTCTCAAATTGTTAATTTGCTAAATTGTTGGTGTTATTGTGATTTTTGAGATTGAAATTGTCTTTATTTTTTGTTATTGGGTTGCTGGATTTTCTATTTAGATTTTGTACTTGTTAGTTCGTTAAATTATTGTTGAGATTATTGGGTTGCTTTGTTCTTCTCAAATTGTTAATTTGTAAATTTGCTAAATTACTGGTATTATTGTGATTCTTAAGATTGAGATTGTCTTTGTTTTTTGTTATTAGGTTGTTGGATTTTCTATTCTGATTTTGTACTTGTTAATTCGTTAAATTGTTGTTGTGATTCTTGCAATTGAGATGGTTCTTGTTTTCATGTTTGTTGTTATTAGGTTGCTAGTAATATTTTGGTAAGAATGTAGTATTAATTTGGATGATATTTTAAAGTTTATATTAGATTATAACTATATTTTGATGTGTTTATTTATATTTTATTTATTATTTTATTATAAAACGGTTCTTTTGGTTGAACTATGATTGAATCAATTGAACCATTAAACCAGTAAATCAGTAGTTAGAGCGGTTCGATGACCGGTTCAGTTTTCATAACCTTGAATAAATCTTGATTAAAACAGATATGAATGCCATGAAAAAAAATATAAATGACTTATCCATTAAATCTAAATTTTTGTAATAACATTTGAATACATATTTAAAAGGTTTGTAAAAATATTAATAGGAAGATTTGATCTCTAAAGTTTTCTTTTTATGTTTTAAAAAAATGTGATCATTCATAATAAAAAAATTAAAAAAATTCATTTCACAAAAGTTACAACATTTTAAACATAAAAAGATCTTATTTTTTTAATAATAATTGTAAAAAATTACATTAAAATTTGATTTTTAAAATATATATTTAATATTTAATATTTTATCGTATTTTTAAAATTTTTCAAAGACTTATCATTTTGATAGTTTAATCATTTTTATTTCATTCTAAGACATAGTTTGGACCATAGTTGTCAGAACCGAACCGGTGATCGAACCGATCAAGTTACTGATTCACTGGTTTATTGGTTCAACCGATAAATCATTGGTTGAACCGATAAAAACGGTCTCACGTAAATAAAAAATATAAAATAGCCAAAAACTTAAAACTAAAATTTGAAATACATATCTTCACTAACATTTTATGAAGAATCAAGTCTCAAATTTTAAAAATAATTAATATAAAAAATATAAAATTTATTAGTAATACTACAATAATATCTTAATTTAACACAATAAGAATAACAATTAATTCACAAAACCTATCATCTAACTATAGTATCAGTAGATTTTAATACTAGTATCAAAACAAATAACCTTAATCACAATACTAGCATTGAAATAGATTAAGTAGATTAATAAATTTTTAGTAAAATTTATATTTATATTAATAATGATACATAATTAAAATATAATTAATTCGAAAAATAGAGAATACAAAATTAAATTCAATTAGATATCTATAAAATTATGTAATTGATTGTATACTATATAATTACTATTTGTTATACATAATAATGAAAAACATAATGGTTGAGTAGCAAGGGGAAGATGCTGCAACATTAAGGTTCTTGGGTCAAACCTTGCCTACAACATTTTGAAAAACTTTTCAAACAAACAAGTTCTCACCGGTTTTGACCGATTTTCCAGTTCTTATCGGTTCACACCAGTTTTGTTTCTTGTACGGTTCAAAAAGTAAACCAAACTGGCTTAGAATTCGATTCATCGATTTTTTTATCGAACCATCCGGTCCGGTTCAATTTTTATAACTATGGTTTGAACCCCTCACAAAGACACACTACTACAATCATGTGCCTTTTCGTCAACCTATCCAATTATTACATACCTTTTTCTAGTCTAACCAACCAACTAACTCAAACAAAGCTTATTAAATAGCTTAAGAGCATCTACTTTAATTTTCAATGTGACTAAATAGTAAGGGTGGCAAAGTGGTCATCCGTTCCGTCAAAATCCATCACAAAACTAAACAAGCCAGCCCATTCCGCTAAAGTGATATGATCTGAACTTATTATTTACTCTCCATTAAAAAATGAATTGGTGGGCCGGTCTATCTTTTTTTTTTTACATTAAATTTTTTATTTTCTAAACAGAATTTTATACCGCATACAGTTTTCAGTATTAAAAATTTAAAATAAAATTCTACGAACCAATAAATTCCATAAATCAGCAAATTTCTAAAGCCTAAACATTTTCAACAACAATCAACAAGTTACAAAATCATATCTCAAAACCATCCATAAATCAGCAACAAATGTCTTCAAATTAGACAATATGTGCATTAGCTTTAGTATCAGTTTCCAAATGAGTGAGAGGGCGAATGTACATTTTCATTGATTCTGCCAAGGCAATGAGTGAAAGGGAACGAAGCCGCAGCTTCAAAAGGCGCCAATGCTGCAGGTACAGGTACAAGGTAGGACGAGAGTGAGAGATCAAATTAGCGAGAATACCTAGAGAAAATGGTGCCACTTTTGGACGACAAAGATGTTGCCACGGTGCCGTTGCTAGAGGACAAAGGCGACGTACTACTGTTGAAGAACGAGATGCCATCGTGGTGCTACTGCTGCTGGAGGACGAACGTGACGCTCTACTGTTGATAATGAAGACACCGTTGAGAACGTCACAGATGAAGACGCTCTTTGGAATGATGGCTTCTGGCAGAGACAGAGGAAGGGCGAGAAAGTAGCGGCGGTGAGGGCAACGGATGAGGTTCTACCTTTGGAAGTTGAAAATGAAGAGAAGGTGGCATTGTCTTTTAAGAAGAGAACGGGAGAAAGTTAATACTATGTTTGGTTGGAGAGAAAATGAGTGGAAAAAAATGAATGAAAAATAATATTTTTTTTTGTTTGGTTATTAAAGAAAATAGGAAGAAAAGAAAATTTTTATATAGGTTTCACTAAAAAAATTTTCTTTCTATCACAAGCGAGGAAACAAGAAAAAAAATATTATATTTTTTGTATTTCTAATACTACCTTTAGTTATATTATTATTAACAATTATTAATATAAATTTAGTTTTAATATATTATTATAATAGAAATTCATATTTAAACATTATATGTATTAGATAAATATTTTAAATCAAATATATAAAATTATAATATTTTATAATATTTATAAAATATAATAAAATATAAATAAATAAAAATATTTATACTTTATTTTATGATAAGGGTATTAATGTAATTTTATACTATTATGATTTTCTTTCTTCTCACTTTTCTTTCCATCCAAACAAAAAAAATTGTCTCTTTATTTTCTTTCCATCTATTTTCTATTCATCCAAACAATGCACAAATAATTCCACTTTTTCTTCCATTTTCTTTTCTCTTATTTTATTTCCTTCCATTTTCTTTCCTACATCCAAACAAAGTGTAAATGTGTGAACCCTAGTTCCTAATTTGATCATATATTGATTATCAAATTTTAATAATTAAAAAATAAATAAAAATTGTGCCTACCCATCGGCCAACCTGTTTCGCCTAGTCAAAGTCTGCGAATTCGGCGGTGTGGATTTTTGAAATTTGGTAGGTTCAAAATCTCTATTCAACCCATCCTTTTTGGCGAGTTTGGCAAGTTAACCTGGCAGATTCAACCCATTTTTATCATCTCTACTAAATTTTATTACTCTAAATTTTAGAGTGCGCATATCTTATTTTAACACGGTGACAACTCATATATAATTGTTAAATAATAATTTAGTCTAATATATTAAATTATTTAAAATTTTTAGCTATTAAATTTAGGCAAAAATATTTGTATATGAGTGTTCAAATTTTAATATTAATATTTGGAATGTACATGTATCATTTCGTTTCACATTACACATTTATCTCCACCCTAATTGTCCACCTCTTGTCTCATCTCATCTCGTCTCCAAAACTACTATTTAACACACAATCAAAAGAAACTAAAATGCATGATTCTAATAAAATAAAGAAAATATATATCCAAAGTTGTACATTCTCATAAATATTCCACCTAGTTACTAAACCCTACACCACCTCAAGTGCTTTACCATGTCATTTCTTTGGTCATCATCAACAACACGATGATTCCCATTATTATTTGCATCAGACATTCCCTTCAAATTTTCTCATAACCACAAACCTCTCAAACGACTCGTCTCCCCACTCCAAAACATGTAACACAATGTAACTCCCAATTTCTCCTAACCCATACGCTATAGAATACATTAACGGCATCAAAACTATCATCACGAATCCCGGTACAGTTTCCCTCATGTCATCCCACTTAATCTCCACCACACATCTCATCATCATTGATAAACCCATATTTTATGATATATTTTGTGCTTAATTTGAGTAATTTATTCAATCCTTCACCCACTTATTCATATTAATTGCATGGTTTTACTCTCCCTTCCTTATTATGTGATGTATGTGAAAAACATGTTTCCTATGATTTAAAATTAATTATTTTAATTACCTTTATTTCCATTCGATGCCATGATTAGTGTGTTGAGTAGTTTCAGATCTACTAAGGCAGGAATGACTTAAAGGATGGAAAAGAAAATATACAAAAATGGAAGGAAAGCATAAAACGGAGTTTCTAAAGAAACTGGCATCCACGCGGCCGCATGATTGACGCGACCGCGCGCCTTAAGCAAAACACATATGACGCGGTCGCATGACTGACGCGACCGCGTGATGAGAAAAGCTCCGAATGACGCGACCGCGTGACCCACGCGGACGCGTGACAGAGGCCACGCACTAGAAATTGCAGAAAACGCTCCCAGCAATTTCTGAAGCCCTTTTTGGCCCAAATCCAAGTCCAGAAGGCATAGACCAGAGGTTATAAAGTGTGGGAATGCATCCATTCAGGGAGAGCTCGCCAATTTAGTTACTTCTCATGATTTAGGTTAGTCTTGAGAGAGGTTCTCTCCTCTCTCTCTCTTAGGATTTAGGACTTCTCTTAGTTTTAGGAGTGACTCTCAATGCTAGGTTTAATGTTCCTTTATTTTAAGCTTCCCTTTCACTTTTATTCATTCCATTACTTTAGTTGATTATTTACTTTGCCATTTAATTTATGAATTCTCCTATGTTCCAGATTATTTAAATTAATGTTATTTGAGGTATTTCAGTTTAATATTGCTTTCTTTTATTTATGCTATTATTGCTTTTACTCTGAAGACATCTTTATTCCAATAGATTTACTTTTCCCCTTTTGGTCTTGGTTAAGAAATCAGTAACTCAGGAGTTATCTTAGCTCAATATAATTGATAACTGTTATCCTTGCTAATTGAACTGAACTTCAATAATCCCAACCTTTTCTTAGGAAATAAATAGGATTCGAAGATCAAGCTAATTAGTCCCTTGACTTTCCTTTGCTTTAGTAAGGGTCAACTAAGTGGAATTAAGATTCAGTCTTCTTTATTATTGAGAAGGGTAACTAATCTGGACTTCCAATTTCTCATCCCTTGCCAAAAGTTTGCTTTACAGTATTTATTTATTTTTAATTTCCATTTAAATTATTTGTCATATTCGTTCCTCATTCTTAAAACCCCAAATTTGCAATCTCCATAACCAATAATAAGAACATACTTTCCTGCAGTTCCTTGAGAAGACGACCCGAGGTTTGAATACTTCGGTTATCAATTTTTAAGGGGTTTGTTACTTGTGACAACCAAAACGTTTGTACGAAGGGATTTCTGTCAGTTTAGAGACTATATCTACAACGCGACTATTTTTATGAAATTCTTTACTGGCAAAAATCCTAACGTCAAAATGGCGCCGTTGCTGGGGAACTGCTAACGTGTACCTTATTATTGGTTATTGTAAATATTTTTCTTTTACTTGTTTATTTGTTTCTGTTTTTTCCTTTTTAATTTTATTTGCTACTATGAACTCTCACCCCTCTCGCTTTGAGTTTGGTTTTAACTTTGTTGAAGGAAATAGAAGTTACAGCAGGAATATGCATCAAGGTCAAACCAATCAAGGATGGATGAAACCAAGAGGATCTAATCAACCCTTTAGGCAACAACACCCTCCAAGATATCATGGACAACGACCATTCTACAATGCATACCCAGCTGATAGATATGGTGGACAACCTTGTAACTACCAACAAGCCCCACCCCGTGCCTATAGACCATCCTCTCAACATAACCTCAAACCACCACACTCACAAGCTTCTCTTCACCATTCGCCACCACATGATCCCTATTTACCCCAGTTCCAATCCAATCACTCCCAAGCACCACCACTCTCCTATGTATCATGTCCGAATCCATCACCCCGAGAATCAGAGGTTCGCCTCAAGGAAACAGTAAATAAACTTCAAACAACCATTCGACAACTGGAGCAAGCAGTAATTCAATTAGCTTCTAGACGTTCGAACATCCAAGGACCAACCACAGCCCCATGTGGACAATCTAACGAAGAGCGTAGCATGAAGAAAATACTAGAAACTCCAGTGGACAAGACAGAGAATGAATTCGTACTAGAACAAGTAGAAGGAGCTGTCATTACGCAAGAAGAAGAGTTGGTTGAAGATCTAGGAGACGCTGAACTTCCATGGGAATTCAGAGCTGAAGAGAACTCCGTCAAGGACGTTACAGTTAATGCTAAGGAGGACAGTTCACAATCCCCAAGGCAAGTCGTTTATGAAGAACTAGACGGAATAACCCAGGACACAAATTCCCTTGATGATGATAGTCACAAGTCAAGCTCTCTTAGTAATGAACTTGCATCCGCAAGTGAATTCTCTGAGATCGAAGAATCTTCCCCAAATGAATACGAAGATGATGCAGAGGTAGATTTCTCTCAACCTCCAATCTATGACTTAAGTGATGAGGAAGACACAGAAGACTTTGACCAGGACACAGATGCATTTGAAGAATCTTGCAAAGAAGTAGAAGAATTCACAGAAGAGCACAAGGGAGTAGAACTTACAGAACCACCAGAAACACCTTCCCCAAGGCCATTACCACCCAATACAAGCTTCAAGTGGGTACAATCCTTAAACTTTAACTTTACTTTTTCACTTGAATACGGTTTGCTTGAAACAGATGGCCAGCTTAGAGCTCTCTGCGGCTTTAAGAGTAAGAGGGAAATGGCTCGTGCTCAGAGCTGGTGCACAAGGTTCAATAAAGTTCCACGCTTCAACTTGAAGTGCACGGATTGGTATCATATTCAATCGAATGGATCTTGGAAAATGTTTGGTCACCATGGTGAGAGTCTACTTTCTAAACCGCCCGGATGGAAAAATATAGATCAAGACGGAGGCGGATTTAAAAGCAAAGTTTGGGATCCTGGAATCTATTCCAACATTCGTCATTCCGGGAGCCTAAAAATTTTTTTGAAGCTGCTCAGGAGCTTTACATGTCTAGTTTGGGACCCTGGAGGCTATTGGCATTCCAAGCATTGGTGGAGATTTTTAGATGAATTTAAGCATAAGCCGCCATAATAGGAAGCTCTTCCAATGTCCAACTTAAGGACTTTAACTAAAAGTGCTAGGTGGGAGATAACCCACCATGGTATGATCGTTCATTTTTCAATTTTTATTTCGCTTTGCTTGTTTTCAAGTTTTATGTTATTTTATAATATTGAACCTGGAATTTTGCATCGCATTCATATTAATCATTGCATTTTGCATACTGCATAAAAAAAGGGGTGCGCGACGCGACCGCATCACTCATGCGATCGCGTCATATTGCGAAAAACACTACCCACGCGACCGCGTCATCCATGCGGCCGCGTGACCTGGAGATCAGCGTAAAGATCCAACGTCCAGAAAGTTAGGCTAGAATCGTGCGGCCATTGTGCGTTTCGCACAAATGACCCACGCGATCGCGTCACCCACGCGATCGCGTCACTTGCACAATGCCAACCCCATGCGACCGCTTGAGCAACGCGACCGCGTCGCATGGATTGCATGAACACCCCAAGGGAGACAGAGAGTTGCGCTGAAACGACGCTGGATTCGTGCGTTTAGCACAAATCCCAGCGACGCAATCGCATGCCCCAGGCGATCGCGTGATTCACTCTTTTAGCCATTCCATGCGATCGCGTCACCCACGCGATAGCGTCACCCCCCATTTTGCTCAAGCCACGCGACCGCGTGCCCCACGCGGCCGCGTGGATTCAAATTTATAACCCCAAACCACGCGAACCCTATCAGTCGCGCCCCTCCTGAAACCCTCTTCTCCCTCTCTTCCCCTCCAATCCAACCACCACCATCCAGCCACCATCACCGCCACCTCCAGACGCCGCCGACCTCCCAGATGCCGCCGCCACCGACCCCCCTTCCTCCTCCCCCTTCTTTCTTCTTCTTTCTCCTTCTTCCCCCCTCTCTGCCACTGCCCCCTTCGCAACCACCACCCACCGCCGCCGCCCGTCCCAGCCGCGCCACCCCCATCCGCCACACACACAACTACCCCCTCCCTTCCCCTCTTACCCCCCTACCCATTAGCCAACCCTTCTTTCCCCCTACCCCGAACAGCCGTGCCACCACCGCCAGCTGCCGCGCCAGCCGCCGTCACCACCACCCCCAGCCACCTTTCTGCCTACTCTCCTTATTCGGCCTACCAGGTTTTGACGAACGCCGCCCTTCTATCCTTAGTCGTTATTTCATTATTTTCTATTTATGTTCATGTTTAGGCTAGTTAGATATGCATGTTGTAGTGGATTTTAGGTTGTTAGGTAGCCTGGGATGTGGTTAGTGGATTTAGGCCTGTTTACTTGCACTGTTCATGTTTCTGTTTTATCCAATTTGCAATTCTGCTGTTGCTATGATATTTGTAATGTTCATATGCTGTGATTTCTTATTTCAGCTGCTCTTTACACTGAATTTTCATGTTTATATTCCTTATATGTAATTGCAAGCTTTCATTTTAATTCATATGAACTATTTGACTGCTGTTTATTTTTCAGGACAATCCAATTTTAGCCGGAATGCTGTCCAAATTTCTGTAAAATATTTTCATTCATGTTTTAGTTTTGGCATTTTGAAATCTGCTTTCCTTTGCTTTACCCAACCCATTCATGAATGCCAGGCACGCATTCTTATTCTCTTTGATTTCCTGGTTCATATATTGCATTTTTGATGTTTAATTCCAATTTTTGCTTTCTCTATATCTATTTGACTCAGCATCAACCTGTTTTCCTTATTTGGTTAGGAGTTACTTATAGTCCCTACCTGTGAATCCTTGTTACTTGGAATATTTTCATTATGCCACTTACTTTAACCCACTTTTCACTAACTCCCTAATTTTAACTTTCTAAACACTTTTTCAATTCTAACCAACCTAACCTTTCAAATTTCTCCTCTGCTTTTCTTTCACTTTCTTTTAACCCTCTAACCATGGCATAATGATAATTTTTCTATTTAACATGAATTCAATTACATTTTGGATTGTGCATTCTTCCTTTCGAACTTTTAACTCCTATACAATCCTTAATGCACATTTACTTAACTCATTTCCCTCCTTCTAATTCTCCTTTGCCACTTTGTATTTCTTTTGACTATTTGCCTCTTTGTTTTCCTATTTTTTTATTATATCCTGGTTCTCTGTTTTTCAGGATGTCAGATTCCCAGAGAAAGGGAAAAGGAAAGGCTACCACTGGCAAACGTAAAAGAGGAGAATCATCTATGTCTATCATAGATCTCATGCATGATGCCTCCTGGCGGGAGAAAAACTTCACTCCGCAGGAGAAGGCCGACCAGCTGCTCCCTGCTAATGACCCAGTAAAGTTTACAAACCGATACTGTGAGCTGAAGTATCCGGTATTCGCAAACTCCAGGAACCTATACCTGGAAAGGACCTTGAAGATCCCAGGAGAACTCCAGCAATACACCTCTGATCAGATCAAACAAAGAGGCTGGTTCTTCCTGGAGAGACCCCTGATTGAGGTTAATACATCTTGGGTTAGAGAATTCTACTGCAATTACTTCAAGACCTCCCTAGATGCAGTAAACCTCAGAGGAAGCAGATTCTGGTTACTGAAGAGGCAATAGAAGAGGTTCTGAAGCTTCTGCCTAAATCTGATCAGCCAGATGGTTATCAGAAAGCTGAGGAAGACATGCGCTTTCTAAATTTTGATTGGGATGCAGTCAAGGCCCGGATAGCCCTTGACCCGACCATTCCTTGGATTATGGGTCAGAACACCACCATGCCCAAGGGAATCAAGCGGGCATACTTGAATGATGAGGCTCGGCTGTGGCATCAGATACTTAGCAACTTCATTATGCCGAGTACTCATGAGACCGATATACCTGCCGCTATGATCACCCTCCTATGGTGTGTGATGGAGGGTAAGGACCTGTACCTGCCACGCTTTATCCGATTCTACATGGCCAGGGTCCACGTCCGAGGCACTCTTCCCTTTCCATACTTGATCACACAGCTAGGCCGTCGAGCTGACGTGCCTTGGGAGGATGCTGATGAGAGGCCACCTGCTGCAGAATGCAAGAAGATCATCCCGCACAGCAGGAACTTTCTGGCCTTGGGCTACAGACCTCCAGTCCTCATTGCTCCTAGTGACACTGCCACACCATTTGCCGGCCCCTCTTCCTCCGCAGCTACACCTTCCACCACCACTGCGCCTCCACCTGCCCCAGAGCCCATCTATTATCTAGTGCACCGCCTGTTTTGACGGCTTGACCAGATGGAGCATCGTAACAAGCGACGCTATGAGCACCTGAAGCTGATGATACGATCTGGCGACATCCCCTCCGAGCCTGACACACCATCCGAGGCATCTGAGGAGGAGACGGATGTGCTCGAGGCAGAGACACACCCACAGCAGGAGGCAAAGCAGGCAGGCACCCAGCAGGCAGCACACCATCAGGAGGCTCCGCCTCAGATTCAGGCTGTAGACCCTGAGATCCCTCTTCAGTCAGCACCCCCTCCACAGCAGTCAGGCCCTCAGATCACCACCACAGAGACTCCAGCTACCCAGCCTTCCAGTGATGACACCCTTTCACACCCTGCTTGACTGAGCATCAGGGACGATGCTACATTTTAAGTGTGGGGAGGTCGCCATCTCTGGCATATTATTTTGGTGAACCACTACAGACTCTTTTTCTTTTATTTTGGATATTTTTCTGTATTTTTCTCTTTATTTTTATTTCTATTTTCTGAGTACTTATACATTGTTGTTTATGTATTTTTACTCCATTTCTGCATTTTGCATTTTTAGTTCATATTTTAGCCACTTAGTTTAGTTATTAGTTATAGAAATTGTGGATTGATTAGTATAGTTTACCCTTTTTAGCATAAGATAACTCAGAATGGATTAAAAAGAAAAAAGAAGTAAACTAGAGACTTTAACAGAATCAAAACAACCCACACCTTGTATATATAGCATTACATGTTAGTTAACAACACTTCATCAAGGAGAAACACTAGAACTTTAAAGCCATTCAATATAAGTTTTACATTGAGAATAATGAGAATTTTTAACTAAACCTGCATGACATACATAAGTGATAAATGATTTTTGAGCTAGAGAACACATAGCCTGTGAGTTTTGAGCTTAATTGTATGGTTACATTCAAACCATAATTTTTATTCCTGTGTGTTCCGCCCTTCTTTTATATTCTAGTGTTCTTTACTTTGTTTTAATATATATGTCCGATTATAAAAGGTAGATACATACCAGGAGAGTGATTGAGGCTATTATTTGATTTTATCTCACTTATCCCAAAATAGCCTACCTTTTACATCACCTTTGTTAGCCCCACTGAGCCTTTAAATCCCCTTTTATTCTATTAGCCACATTACTAGCCTTAAGCAGAAAAACAAAATAAAATCCCAAGTTGAATCCTTGGTTAGCTTAAGATAGAAAATTATGTATAGTTTAAATGTGGGAAAACCTATTGGGAACATGGATCATAGAAACAAAGGGTAGAATGTTGAAAAAGAATAAAGATGTTTCAAATTAAGAATTTTTGGGAAATATGCTCATGTGAAAGAAATTAAATTACCATGTGCATTAAAAAAAATTTAAATTATTTTTCAATATTTGAATAAAGGGGACACCAAAGGATCCCCCAAATGCAAATAAAGCAATACACATGGGATAAAAATAAATATTGAGGCATGAGCATGTAAAATCAAAGTGGGAAAATATGGGAAAATAGGTAAAGCAGCTTTGATTTAGAAAGTATGTATGTTAGGTGAGATCTTAGTCTAATTAAGAATTCACTTACTAGCTCACTTAGCCTTATACATATACCCTTACCTTTACCTTGGCCCCATTACAACCTTACTTAAGACCTCATGATTTTTGGTATAACTATATTCTATGATTGTTGATTGGTTAGATGAAGAACAAAGTTATAGAAAGTAAGAATAAAAAGAAGAATAGAGTGATTAACCCAATAAACACTGAGTGATTAGAGAGTAAACACAAAATCCAGTGAGGGTTCAATAACTCAGTAACATTTATCTCTGCTTAAACTATTAATTGTCTTGCAAATTTTTTAAAATGTTTCTCTCTCCCATCTCAATTGTAAAGGCAATTTATCACTATCTAAGGTTTGGCTATATATATATACATGACTCCTTGAGAATGTGAATTAATTTAACTACATGCAAGCTTTATATTCAAGTGAATAAAAAATTAGAATTGCATGATGCATCATTCATCTAGGTAGTTGCATTTAGATTAGATTGCATTGCATGACATTCCACTACTTTAACCTTACTTTTTGCCTTGGATTTAGCATGAGGACATGCTATTGTTTAAGTGTGGGGATGTTGACAAACCCATATTTTATGATATATTTTGTGCTTAATTTGAGTAATTTATTCAATCCTTCACCCACTTATTCATATTAATTGCATGGTTTTACTCTCTCTTCCTTATTATGTGATGTATGTGAAAAACATGTTTTCTATGCTTTAAAATTAATTATTTTAATTACCTTTATTTCCATTCAATGCCGTGATTAGTGTGTTGAGTAGTTTCAGATCTACTAAGGCAGGAATGACTTAAAGGATGGAAAAGAAAATATACAAAAATGGAAGGAAAGCACAAAACGGAGTTTCTAAAGAAACTGGCATCCACGCGATCGCATGGGCGACGCGGACGCATGCCAAGCGCGAATCAACAGCGACGCGGCCGCATGACTGACGCGACCGCGCGCCTTAAGCAAAACACATATGACGCGGTCGCATGACTGACGCGACCGCGTGACGAGAAAAGCTCCGAATGACGCGACCGCGTGACCCACGCGGATGCGTGACAGAGGCCACGCACCAGAAATTATAAAAAACGCTCCCAGCGATTTCTGAAGCCCTTTTTGGCCCAAATCCAAGTCCAGAAGGCATAGACCAGAGGTTATAAAATGTGGGAATGCATCCATTCAGAGAGAGCTCGCCAATTTAGTTACTTCTCATGATTTAGGTTAGTCTTGAGAGAGGTTCTCTCCTCTCTCTCTCTTAGGATTTAGGACTTCTCTTAGTTTTAGGAGTGACTCTCAATCCCAGGTTTAATGTTCCTTTATTTTAAGCTTCCCTTTCACTTTTATTCATTCCATTACTTAAGTTCATTATTTACTTTGCCATTTAATTTATGAATTCTCCTATGTTCCAGATTATTTGAATTAATGTTATTTGAGGTATTTCAGTTTAATATTGCTTTCTTTTATTTATGCTATTATTGCTTTTACTCTGAAGACATCTTTATTCCAATAGATTTACTTTTCCCCTTTTGGTCTTGGTTAAGAAATCAGTAACTCAGGAGTTATCTTAGCTCAATATAATTGATAACTGTTATCCTTACTAATTGAACTGTACTTCAATAATCCCAACCTTTTCTTAGGAAATAAATAGGATTCGAAGATCAAGCTAATTAGTCCCTTGACTTTCTTTTGCTTTAGTAAGGGTCAACTAAGTGGAATTAAGATTCAGTCTTCTTTATTATTGAGAAGGGTAACTAATCTGGACTTCTAATTTCTCATCCCTTGCCAAAAGTTTGCTTTACAGTATTTATTTATTTTTAATTGCCATTTAAATTATTTGTCATATTCGTTCCTCATTCTTAAAACCCCAAATTTGCAATCTCCATAACCAATAATAAGAACATACTTCCCTGCAGTTCCTTGAGAAGACGACCCGAGGTTTGAATACTTCGGTTATCAATTTTTAAGGGTTTGTTACTTGTGACAACCAAAACGTTTGTACGAAGGGATTTCTGTCGGTTTAGAGACTATATCTACAACGCGACTGTTTTTATGAAATTCTTTACTGGCAAAAATCCTAACGTCAATCATCACTCCCACTAAGATCAACGGCGGCCCAACGGCCTAAGGTGGAATCAGAGCCAATAATGGTGTAAAAAAGAATGCCAACAAAAAATACCCAGCCATAGTTAACGTTGTTAGCCCTATCCGTCCACCTTCGCGAATCACTGTTGACGACTCAATAAACGCAGCTACGGGGGAAGTACCCAAAAGTGAGCTCATAACAATTGAAGATGCATCAGCCATGAACGTAAAATATTGGCCTTCGAAATAACCATTGAGATCAAGAAACCTCACAAATCTAGCCATTGGATATAAAGTAAGCGTTGTATCCAATATATCAACGTATAAGAATGTGAACAGAGCCTCCCAAAATGTACCTTTGTTCATACCCTCAAATCATAACACACCAGCGGTCTTTTTAATCACGTGAACATACACCAACTTCTTGAAGTATCGGTATACTTCGTCGCTGTGTTTCGTGGCTGGAAACACCGTAAATGCAGTGTTTCTGAATCACGATATCACGGTGGCAAAAATGATGCCGTCTATCATTGCACCTTTAATTTTCTTCATGAGAAAACCACCAAAAGTAACTATGAAAGATTCTTTCACTGACAAAAGTAACCATGGAAGATCATAACTCCTCAGATGTCCACAAAAATTTAATTCCGTGTGCAAAAATAACCAAACCTGATGTAACCTTAATAAAGTGGCTTACGTGGACAGTTTTTTTTCATGATGGCACGTGTTGCTAGGCCTATGTGTATTTAGTACTATTTAGGAACAATATGAACCTTAATTCTTTGATCTTCGTTGGAACCCAATCTTTGCAGAGTAAAACCATGCCCGAGCACAACTATCCATTGTTTCGAGCTATTCCACAATAAAGGAGAACCATAAATTAATTTATTCCCATAGAATTTGAGCAATATCAAGGAGAGAAGTAACTACAAGCGAAGGAAGCAGATTTTCAGGAGCTTCACATTCAAAGATGAAGAAGAAAATTCTGGATGGAAGATGTGGTTGTGCTGAGTATGTTGTCCTATTAGAATCTTTAACGGTTGCTAATCCTGGAAGATGGTTCATTTGTTGCCCCTTTTTGAAGGTATCTAACATTATTTACTATAGTTAGACAAGTATAGGGTTTCTCTGCATCTTTGATTTTTTTTATTTTTTTGGCTTCTGTAGAGTCGAGATTGCAATTACTTTGTTTGGGTTGATGAAATTGATGGGGGATGGCAAAGTTTGGCAAGGTATTTGATTAGAAGACTCAATAAGCATGAATGTGGTGTTACTAATTAGGATGTGATGAATGCTCTAGTAGACCACAGGGAGATAAATGTTAACATGGTCATGAAGATTGAGAAGAAGATTGAAGGTGAAATCAAAGCTATGAAAGTATGGCTTGTGTCCGTGTCTTTGGAATTGTTTCTGCAGTTTACACTTTTCTTGTTTGTAATGGTCATATACAAGTGATCGGGAAGTTTGATTCCAAAGTTTATGCATAAAAAATAGTTTCAGTACAGGGTCTAAGCATTTTGTTCCAGGGAAGAACAATGTAATTCATGTTTGAATGGAATGAAATGTTTGCTATTGATTGAATTTTTATTTTACACTATTCTTAATAATTGTTAATTTTTTTCAACATTGATTAAGCCTTTTGAGTTGAGTAATTAGTTAATTATAATAATATCAATATCAGAATGTAATATGTACTAAAAAAATCTACATAATCATTTATAAGGTTTTATCAAATATGAAAACAACCATAAGCATTCATAAGGTTCTTAGAAGCTACATCAATAACAGTTTGAATAGTGAATGTAGCATACAAAAATGACATGATAACCCAAAATAAAAATAGTTAAACATAAGTGATCCTGATCAGTAAAGTATTCAGGTAAATTACATAAACCCATATTCTAGAAAAACAAGATAATGACTGCTAATGATCATTTTAGTTTGGTGTCGAATTGCTGCTCTCACTAGATAATCCATAGATTGTGCCTTGCACAATAGTAGATGCTCTAGGTGGTCTGAATCCAGGAATTGATCATCTCGGTGTAAGGTGTGATGTTGGTGTTGGCATAATCTGTGCGAACCTGGAAGTTGTGCCTGCACTAGCTCCTTGCATTGTATATGGGGATACAGTGAGTGGTCTGACAGATGCATTGGATGGCTGATGAGGAGTGTTCAAAGTTGGAGCCCAAGGCACAGGGGTCTGAGTGCTCGATGGTGGCGTAATGTTGGTGGCTTGTGATGGAGGAGGCCTCTTAGTGGATCTCTTTGTGGTCTTTATTTTGTGGTTAATGGCCTAATTGGTGGTGGCACTTGTAGTGTAACCGGCATATTACGAGATGGATTCAATGTGGTAGTGGCCTATAAATTAAATTGGACATAAATGTAAGTAAACTTAATAACTCCAATATATTTGAGCAATTAAAAAATTTAGATTTTACCTGTGGTTGGGTTCCAGCAGTCAAATATGACTCAGCTTCTGCAACTGCAGCATCCAAGGCTGCCTCTGCCTCTGCAGCCTCCAAGGTTTCTTTTCGATACATTTCAGCCAATCTTTCATCATCCTCATCATGCTCTACATTAGCAGGTGGTACTTGTGCAGCTGTTGCTGCAGTAGAGTTTTGACCATTTGCTGCAGCAGTTGCAGCTGCTACCATGGCCTCCTTTTTAGCCTTGCAACTTCTAAAATGGTGCCCTTCCTGTATAATAATTGAGAATTTACAAACTGGTCAGATAATTGATCACAATTGTACTAGTCAAGAACCAACTAAGCAATTATTCAATCAACATTTCACAACCAATACTTTACAAGACAAATATTCATTAACAAATATCCCCAATAATTGTTGACAAATAATATTTCACAACGTTCAAATAGTATTTGCATTTATTTGACCGTATTTCCTCTTTATCCTGTACGGGTCTGGGTTAACCTTGGGATTATCCCTAGTGGTATCTCTCTTCTAAATGGGCCTCCCGATCGGCCGTTTGTAATGAGGAGGCAAAATTAGTATAGTGTCTAGCTGTTGCCAATACTCTTGACTAGCCACCGGCTGAACCAAAAATTGGTATGTTGCATTGTAAGAACTAATTGCCAGCCATGTGTATGCAATTTCTTTAGCCCCCCTATTTTGATGTGCCAATGCTACACATGCATGTTTGCAGGGTATCCTAGTAAGCTACCATAGTCTACATGTACAAATATGCTTCCGAGATTAACACTTACGTTTATAGGCAAGCATTGAACCTCAAAGATATTCCCACCATCATCCCCTGTCCAGAATGGCCTCCAGCTACTGCTCTCTTTCTTGTTTTTCTCCAATCTACTCTATTGTACTAGACAAAGCCTTCCATTGTATCCCCATAACTCATTCTTATTTCTAGCCAAATTTCTCATAACATAACACCTTATCTCTTCTAGGAGGGTAATGGTTGGCTTTTTCCTAAACTTCTTACACTTTGAGTTGAATATTTTACTATTGTTATTGGTGATATTATCCACCTTTGGCCATTCACTGAAGTGGGATCTTGACCATTATTTTGGTGGAATGCGACTCAGATACTCCCAAGCATGCAGGTTTAGTCTTCTAACTGTGGCCATGGCTGCTTGAAAGTCTTGAGGGGTTGTGCTTCTTCCACAAATCTAAACTGCACACTTGAGTTCTTTGCTTTTTCACTGCTTTGTGAAGTTGTGTCATATATGCATAGCACAAAACATATGTTGTGCCCCTGACATAACATCCTCTAGAGCTGGAATAAGACCCTGAAAAAATATATAAATAGTTTGAATATTGAGTTGACATGTTTATATGCAAAAAAAATGTGTAAATACTTGAAATGTTGTACCTTCTGTTGATCTGACATAAATGTTCAGTAGTTATTTCTTTGATCACCCAAATCTTCTTGCAAAAGCTCAAGGAACCATTTTCAGTTGTCCTTGGTTTTTGAATCCACAATAGCATATGTAATGGGATAAATGTGATTATTCGCGTCTTGACTAACAGCAGTCAAGAGTTGTCTGATACTGTATCTTCTCAAGAAGGTCCCATCCAAGTTAATAAATGGTCTGCATCCAGCCAGAAAGCCCCTTCCTATAAGCATCTAGATAAATATATATTCTTCTGAATAACACAGTTGAATCTGGCATTGGTGTGGTGCATATATTCACGGTGGAGCTTGGGTTGGTCTTTAAAATTTCCATGGCATATTCTCAAAGTCTTGCATATTGTGCTCTCTCGCTTCTTTCAATTCTTTCTTTTACTTTTGCCATCGATCTAAAAATTTTTCTTTCACTCAGCAAAACATCATACTCTTTCTTAAAGTAATTCTCATCCTCTCAAACATTCATTGTTGGCTACACTCTAATTTGTTGCTCCAACTCATCCACAACCCACTTACCATCAGTAGACCTATTGTGCACAACTCTACAACAAGTATGATCATTCACAAATGTTTTCACCTGATAACTCAGAGGATAACTCTTCTTAGCATAGTATATTTGCCAAGGATAGTTCTCATCCCAACATAATACCTTCACTCTTGTACTATCCACTCTAGGAAAAAAATACTCCTCCCTAAGTTGATATTAAACTTTCTCACAGCCTGCTTAAACTGCTCTAAAGATTCAAACCCCATCGCTACTTCAAACCTAACTTGTCCAACAGGTACATCAGCATTACCTTGTGAAAAGACCTCTAGTTGTTCCTCATCTGAATCTGCACAGCCGTGAAGATCCTGAGTCTCATAATAATGTAATCCTGGTTTGGGG
This sequence comes from Arachis ipaensis, assembly GCF_059453495.1. Taxonomy (NCBI): domain Eukaryota; kingdom Viridiplantae; phylum Streptophyta; class Magnoliopsida; order Fabales; family Fabaceae; genus Arachis; species Arachis ipaensis. The sequence continues at coordinate 123,446,227 of NC_142439.1, read as the reverse complement.
TCCGAATAATCTTCAAACTCATCTACTAGCACAAAAATACTTGGAGCCTTGTTAGGATCTGGGTTCTAAACGAAGGTTTGTCCAGTAGGTTCAGTTCTGCTAGTGCTTTTTCTGTTTTGCTTTTAGGCACTTCTCTTGCTTCGTGATGAGATGAACCTTCATCGTGTTCATCATTTTGACTTGATGATGGTGGTGGTTAGGGCTGAGTGAGAGAATCAGAATCCTCTACATGATAGGGTTTAGATTGGGATTCATTACAAGCTTGGGGTATATATTGTGTCAGTATCTCTGGTGGTGTTGTTGGGACAACATGAAAAGGTTGAGAACTAGAACTATGTTGTGAATTAAAACAGTGTTGTGAATTTAAGGTATTTGTGGCTTGTTGTGTTTGGAGGTGGTGTATGGGTTTATCTATTTGTATGGGATTACTAGGTTGTCTCATGGATATGGTGAGTTGGCTAAGAAAATGTATGTCTTGTGATAATGATGTCCTTGCTTGTGTATTGAGCTGAGTGTTGGATTGAATGTTAGGCTGCTAATTGAGCTAGCTACTGGGCCTAGTACCTGACTGTGTGGTGGGCTGGACTTTAGGATGATCAGTTGTTTTGGTCATCTTAGTAACCTTTTTTTAGGAGTTGGAGTCTTCCTTGCACAACTCTTTGCTCTCACCTTGGAAGGAGAGACAACATCAACTCCATCCTCTTCAACAACTTGTGGCAAGCTTATCAGGTGCTCAGTGTATACACAAATCCTATTATCATTCCTTAATTCAACTTCATACATCTCTATTATGTCCTTATCACTCCTTAATAACTTCAAACCACCATTAAGCTCCATTCCAGGCACTAACTAATAGCATTCACTGATCATGGTGTATCATATATCTCTAAGGAGGTCATTCATAAAAAAACCCATTAAGAGTATCAACATTGACCTTTCGAGTTTTAGATTTTTCACCACCTAAATACACAGTTCTTCCATCTTTTATTCTCTCAAATTTTTCTCTGTGATATATCTCCAGAGTGATATGTATTATAGCCATCTGTGTAAAAGAATAACAAGAAATGGATATTAACTACATCACTCATTCTAAAACTTGTCTAAAAAACAAAAAGGTTTAATAACATTGATTAGATGATGATTAATTTCAACAAATGAGACAAAATACCTATAATACTTATAATCAATACTAAAATCTAATTATAAACAACGGTGTCATATTTATACTCAGAGTTAGTCATCTAAATCAAACTTAAAAATCCAATTAAAATCAAACATTCTCATATTTATATCAAACTTCTAAACTTAAAATGAAACTAAAAAATCACTGCATTGACTAGCCTCTTTTATAGTTGAATTTCTAACCCAGTCTTATATTTGTTAGCACAATTATTATACATAATAAATAGACTCATATATAGACTAAAATAATATGAATAACTTTGTATTGAAGAGCACTATCACATCTTTAATGGAACAATTTAACGAGATAGAGCCTGAAGGGTAGGAACTTAAAAAAAGGCTTACTTCAAAGATATTTATTCACTAAATAAATATCTAACCAATTGGTGTAATACACTTGTAGGTCTGTCTTACATTCAATTCCTAAATATGAACCATCCAAAATGAATATGAAGAATCAATTAATACACACCCTAATACACCAAAAATAAGAAAATGTTGTATTCCCACTATAAAAAATTATACAGCTTAAATAGAGGGACGAAAATATAATGAAGTGATTGCAAAACGAAATCCTATTGTAAATAAATACAACAACTGAACTAATTTTTCACATTAAACAAAGAACTGTTATAACTATAAGGTTACAGTCATCGAATCACTTAATTTATGAAAGTATTACCTCTTAAAGCCTTCGAGTGTGACACAGCTCACCTCTGAACACGGTCTGTTAGGAAAGTAGCAACCTCCCTCTCCGATGTCATCGCAGGAATAGAATCACAAAACAATGGGGTACTCTAAAGAAGAAGATGATGAAAAACTACTCTATTAGGGCATGGTTGATTTCACGCTCAAAATGGGGGTGGGTGACATTTCTTATTCGTCATCTAATTTCAATTTGAAGGAGTAAGTAATTTTTTTAATTAAGCAAATTAACTAAATAAATACAATTTCCATAAAAAAAATAATCCACCTAAGAAATCCTTTTGCCACGTTGTTATGGATGTGGACACCTTACATAGCTTAACAATACCCTTCTAACATTTGGTCAGCGAAACAATCTTTCATGGTTATTTTTGGTGGTTTAGTCTTTTCTTTATCATGAAATAAGCTATGATAATGGAACCAAGCCAGCCTAGCCATAATGTTGGGCTTTCCATTTGATTCTTCAAGCATAGTATGTTATCAGAGATAGCGCCACATGGCATTATTAGACTAACAGTTCCATTGATGACGTTATGACGGGAGATAACGCTATTAAGTCAGATCTTGAACATCCACCAAGGGTTACTAAAGTTGATGGGTTGAATCTAATAAGCCAATGCCTTATTGTTTTGGAGTCCAATAAAGGCCAAGAAAAGCCCAGTTCCCATGAAAGAAGAGATCCAAACAGGCTTGGGAACAAGCTTGACAAGTTTGGTGTGAAATCCACGCACGTGGTATAACCTGGGTCGGCGGAAATTTACATGTCGGGTCGGGTTGCACGACCCGGTGGATTGGACCAGTGCATTTAGTTAAAGGGATGGTTGGTTCAAAGTAAAGGGGAATACAGTCGGAGACGTCACAAGTAGCACCAGAGTCAGCAATGATGCTGGTGTTAATGGCAAGGATGTAAGCCATGGCGACGAATATGGCGGTGCTAGAACGAAGCTCAGTGGTGAAACTAGTGTTACGCTCTATTAGCTTGAGATACTTTCCAACTCGGCTTTGAGCTACGAAAGAATTGAGAGGAGCTAGGAGTGAGAATTTCAAATTTATGATTTGGTAACTCTCAAATTCAAGTTCCATATTTTGTGGCACCATTTAGAGTTTTTGTATTTGCAAAGAATGAAATGCATACTATTGTGTGTTAAGAGTGCATGAAAGTGAAGAAGAGAAGGATTTGGGATTTGGTTGGGAAGTGGAAGAGCATTGAGAATCAATATATGAAGGTCAGTGTTACGTGTGAGGGATGTATATTATTGTCACATAGTTATATGTAGCTGCTATCTATTTGATAAAGAAGAGACGCAAAAAAGTTACCCCCGTCTTTGAAGCTCGATGCATGTGTCCGAAGAACGCTCTATAAGCTCGATGCAAGGAAAGAAATCAATTTCAATTTTTTGTTCCGCTCTCATGAAGAAGGCAAAAACTTCTTCCATTCTGGAAGGTCATCGTCGGAGCTTTTTATCTAGTGGGTTGAAGGAGGCCATCGTTGTAGCAATCCCAAAACCAGCCTTCAGCAGAAGAGCACAAAAATGGAAGATTCTCATTGGATGATTAGGGTAAACAATGGATTAAGAATTTATTGTTCCTAATGGATAATAGGAGATGAATTAAGAATCTTTCCCCCAAATTTTATGGTATCCTTTTATACATTATTTTTAAGGCATGTTAGATCCTCAGTGATCCCAAAACGATGGAATCAACCACTGATACTTTGCTCTGATTGATTGAGTGGGCTTTAAACCCGGATTCCCTACAAGTTTTTCTTGGATGATAAATTTACCCGTTAGTTTTAAGGATGCGCAAATGTTGGCACTACTTTCTGAAATTGAAAATCAGTTGAATAACTTTTCTTATCACATTGTCTTTATATATTAGAAGGTGGAAATTCTATTTAACCATATCTATTTTGTTTGTTGAATCTTTCATCCCACCATCAAAAGAGTTTTGATTACTTCCTTCCCTCTGTATGGCTCTAACAAATACTTCTAAAGAAAAGGTTGATCATGTTGCAGACATTAATACAACGAAACTGTCTTGGAATTTGGTTGTTGGAGTAGTTCGTTTGTATGAGATTCCCAGCTCTTGGAATCCCAGTGATGTATGCAACATAGAGTTGGTGCTCCAAGATGAAATGGTCTGCATCGTACTATTTAAATTAAGATATAATGATATTAATTTGTGAAGTTTATGGCTGTTCATTTGTGTGTGTTTATATTTGTGTTTCTGTTAAAGGTGATCGTATACATTGCTCCATTCCGAAGGCAACTGTTGTCATTTTTAAGACTGTTCTTTGTGAGTTTGGAATTTACTCAATGAAAATTTTCATTCTGTAATCAAATTTGAAAGGTGTGAGGACAACTGCGCACAACTTCAAGCTAAGATTTTACATGAAAATTTCTGTCAGTGCTCTTTCCAATGACACCTTTCAACTGAATCCCTTCCAATTTGTTTCCTTTTCAAAAATTAAAGCAATTGATGCTGTAAATATGAATGTCCTTCTAGGTAATATAGTATTGAGATCATTGATAAAATAATTTATTGGATTATGTGATTTTGTTATTTTGTTTATGGCTGATTTGTTGTGTCTTTGTTGTTTTTATCTCTATTATGGTATAGATTGTATTGGTCATGTTATTAGAAAGAAGGATGCTAGACCAATGGTTACAAAGTCAGGTCAAGAAGGTAAATTCATGACACTATCCCTAGAAGATCTTCATTAAGGAATTTTATTGCCTTCATTAGGGTGTCATTAAAAGGTCAGATCTATTATAGTTATTGTTATATGTTTTACAATATGGTAGGAAAAATAAGATGAAGTGCACTGTGTTTGGTGAAATGATTGGCAACATATTGTGGATAAGGATGATGGTGAGCCACTGATATTGGTCGCTCAACTCTTCAAGGCAAATCAGGACCTGAATGAGATCAATGTTCAGAATAGTCTTTATGCCTCTAGAATGTTCCTCAACCCTAACTTCCCCGATGTTGTTGCATTCAAGAACCAGTATGTAAACACTGAACTTAATTGAATTTGGAGGTACTTCGTATATCTATTTAGGTAGACTTGTATAATAGTAATAATCATTTTTTATTCGTCGCATTACTTCGAGTTAGCCTCTTGGAAGAAGATGACATTGGGTCATAATGAATTAATCATGTAGAGACCCAACTTCAGTATTCAGTGAGTGATGAACTTTCGGGGGTGCCTTCCCAATAAATACAATTGAAAAAAGTCTTGAACATGACTTACGTCAGCTAACTTCTTACCTTTTTTTTATTAACAATAACTATGTTGCGTTGTATTTTTTTCTTATCATAATGAGAGTCCATGTTCTTGCAGGAAGGCTCCAGTTGGGTTTTAGCCATTATCATGTCTGTATGTCGATGTTGGCACCCGCAATTGGTATTATGCCTCATCCCTCATGTAAGAGTTGTCCTAGAAAAGTTTTGGAGAATAAGGGTCAATATTACTGTGAGCATTGTCGAAAAATGGGATTCAATGCTCCGTTGAGAAAATCATTTGTTTGGTGTTCTAAAATTTTTTTAACATTTTAACACCAACCTTCTTTAGGTGAGCTTGATTTCTATTATACAAGTTAAATAGTGGCTATCTGCAGTTACATTTATTAGAAAAGGTCTATAATTTGTTGTCATGTAATTATTTTACTGGGAGTTCTATCTATTTTAAGAATAAAACCAAATCGATAAAATTCGGGGTACGTTAGAACAATAAAAGCTATGAAGTTATACTTTTCTAAAACTTTTATAACTACAATAATCTTCATGTTACTTGACTAAGGTTACTACTCAATGGTTTGTATTCTTATTTATATTCAAACTTAAGGTTACTACTAAACGACATCACTGCCTCACGCTTACTTGAGTTATTTTTTTTTTTACTGAATACTTTTAATTAAGTTTGGTTTGTTTTTTCTCAGGTATCAACTTATTGTTGTAATCACCGATGGGACTGGATGCATTAATATAATGCTTTGGAATGAAGCGGTAAAAATGATTCTTGGAAAAACTGCTAATGACATAAGGGATCTAATGGTATGATGTCATAAATTACAGAATGTATTTGGTTTTTAATCAATATAACGACTTGGGCTGTTATACAATTAATCAATCCTTTTTGGTTTGCAGAGACATGTCAATGGGAATGCCTACATGAAAACTTTTGAACCTATAATTGATAGGAAGTTCCTTTTTAAGTTGTCTATTTCACATAAAAATCTGACTTCTGTTGACCAGGCTTATAATGCTATAAAGATTAGTGATGATAAGGTACTGATTGGTCTCTATTCATCTCAGAGTTCTTCAATAGATATTGTAGTTCGTATCTTGCAAGTTGACGCATTCGTTTGCTAAGTTGCATTTTATATATGCTTACATATTGTATTTGTAAGTGATTTTGGAATTGATGTGCTGTAGTGTGTTGAACAAGCTTTTTCAAACGTGGTGCCTGCAAGTGAAAATCATGACCTCAACTCGAATGGAAAAGGAGCTGCTATTGTTTCTCTGTCAAAGGTAAGGATTCTATTGCATAATCTTTCTAACTCATGTTTCCATTATAAAGACGAATAATTAATGGTTGAACTTCTGTTGCAATGATGAAGGATTCTAGAATTGAGAGCATCTTTGAGAACGGATTAGATACTTCTGCTAAATGTGTTATTGCAGATTCTGCTCCAAGGTTGGGTGTTAGTGGACTTATGAGTCCTGAAGGTCAAGGGTCGAGTAACAAGACTTTTAAACATGATTCCATCAAGAGAAAAATTGAGTAATTTTCTAACAACAATGGCGATGTAATCCCATAGTAGTCGTCAGTTGGTAGCAGCTCAGTTGCTATAGGTACTTCCATTAGGAAACTTAGTCTTAGCAAGTTATATAAATTAATGTAATGAACTTTTGTTTCTTTGTTGTAATGACCTTAGGTGTCTATGAACTATGTAATATCAGTGTTTTAAAGACGTATGTTTTAGTTTAGATTTAATTTTTTATATACTTAAATGGAGTTTTAACAATAGTAACAATAATATAAATATATGAACTAATGGAAATCTGCACTTGGACTCATTTGTTTATTCAAATTTGTATGTTCTGTTCTGAAACATCAACTTTGTGAATATTGTTTTTGGTTTGCTGAATCTCTACCTTGCTGTTTAGTGATCCTGTGTTACTTCTATTTTGGAGAAAGCCAAGTAAGTGGAAAAAGTTGACTTGGGTACTACTAAATGTGAATTCATGTCTTATGGAAGCTAATCGTGGCTCAAGACTTCAAATCGTTCTTTGGTTATTAGACTCGTCATTATATTTGTATTCATGTGATCAAGTTTACGTCATCATTATATGACTCATTTTAATATATTTTTACATTGCTTGCTTAGAAAACAATAGTATTATTTGGGTATGCCTTTTGCAAACCATGGTGTACATATAAACAAGTTACAATCTGGAGTGAATTTCCAATTTTTCAACATTAAAGGACCCTTTGCATGCTTTAGCAAATTGATCAATTCTAAGTATCAAACTTTATCATTGGACTTAAAGACCTTCATTTCCAAAATAATGTATTCTCACCTAGAAAAGTGTCACCTTTATAATGTCTACTCTTACTTAGTGTTCTTGATGCATTTTGTCTCCATAAGCGATACTGTTAGCCAACTATATAAAGTATGTATATTGGTATTTTTATTACCTATGGAATGTGTTTCCATAATTATATTCATTTTTGGACTTACTATCATTAAGTCAAACTAGCTGCATATGAAGCTAGTGAACCTATTCTCACTGTCACCGTTCATGGATAACGCAATAAGCTTTTCTTAATATAATGAAAGGTGTATTCACTATATTACAACCAATTACTGCTGATTCTTTTTTTCCAATTTATGTTGAATATATAAACTCTAAACAAGTAACAAATTTTGGCAGGATGTTATAACTAAGAAATCAGCAGCAGACCCTAAACTTCTCAATTTATACAGTTTTCCTATACTCACAAAGACCAGCCATCTTTTGCTCAAGCTTACGCAAATAAACTCAGTTATTTCATTATAATATATTCATTGAAAATACAATCTATATACTAAGATATATCCGTGGTTTACTCATTATAATTGAGAGTTCATGTAGAGAACAATTATAAGTTGTCATTGTTTATCATATTCAAAATATGGGTTCTCACATAGTTACAAATAACAAGACAAAATATGTACAATACATTTCATGATATAGTGCAAAATATAGGTTGTCACAAGGTAAAGCTTAACAACCCAATCACCCATAGGCTTTAAAATCTTTCAATTATCAACTCTATCTGGCGGTTCCGCAGGGAATTCAGCTTCAGGATAATGTTGTCCTTTGCCTTCAACTTATACAGTTGACAACATTTAGTCTAATCAACCCCGAACTTCCACTCTGTATTTCTTCCTTCACTCCTGAGTAGATGAACAAAAAAAGATGTTGTTGCCTTTGCGAGAAGGTGGACTAGCGATGTGCCAAATCAAACCATGTCCAGATGGAATAAGATGTGCAACAAAATTAACACCCAGGTACTGCAACAAATGAACCATTTTTAGTGATTAGGGAAAATTTATCACAGTTATCTATTAGAAATGCATAACCAGAATTTGACATGTTTGCATAAAATTGAAATTAATTCTTTAGAATCAATTTGTCAATCTACTTCCACTCAGGTCAAAATGTGTCAGAGTCTTCTTATAGTAAACATATGGAGTGTATCTACTTGTGGATACTTAAAATTGTTAATCTCCATTCTAAAATGTAGTTCGATATTATCCAGAAATAAAATTTATGGGTGAATAAAAAATTAAGTGTCACATTACTTGTTGTCAGGTATTTCTTCTCTTTCAAAACTTTCTTCGTTCAACTCAACTGATGAATAGCTTTGATCACACATAATTATTGGATTATTAGGGCCATTACCTTCCATTATTGTATCTTCGTTGTCATCTGACGAGTCCTCAAGCTCAGATGGTTCGGACCCGGATAGTACTATGACATCAGGTGATGAAACATCACTATTACTGTAGTACTTTAGATGTAATACTCTTTCTACATTATGCATCGTATTTTGGCCCAATCGGTCCCCCACATAAAAGTTTAGATTCAGAACAACTTTAATTGGTTGGGTCATTTCATTGCACGGTGAAATGAAAAAGATCCCAAAACCCACATAACTAAATTGTACAGTAGTTCCTCTCCCAACAAAATAGAAATCTCTAATCAGCTCAAATGTACCCTTAGTTATAACCTTCTGTTTAGGTTTATTTTTTAGATCCAACTGATAAACCACTATTTTATAATTTATTATGTGCTAATTTGAGTGGTTTTTATCAATTCTTCACTCACTTATTCATATAATTTGCATGGTTTATAATCCCTTCCTTATTCTGTGATATATGTAAAAACATGTTTCCTAGGCCTTAAAACTATTAATTTTAATTATCCCTTAGAACCATTCGATGCCGTGATCTGTGTGTTAAGTATTTTCAAGCTTTATAGGGCAGGAATGACTTAAAGGATAGAAAGGAAATATGCAAAAGTAGAAAGAACGCGCGAAAATGAAGTTTTGAAGAAACTGGCAGCGACGCGCACGCATGGACGATGCAGACGCGTGCCTAGCACAGAGCACGAGTGACGCATACGCGTGACAAGAAAAATTTCCAAATGACGCGCACGCGTGACCTACGCGTACGCGTGACAGACGCCACGTGCAAAAAGTTGCAGAATTTGTCCCTAGCGATTTTTGGGCTCTTTTTTGGCCCAAATCCAAGCGGAAAAACACAGAATAGAGGCTGGAGAATGAGGGAATCAAATCATGGAGGAAACATTCATTCATTATTGACAATCTTAGGTTTTAGATGTAGTTTCTAAAGAGAGAGGCTCTCTCCTCTCTCTAGGTTTTAGGATTTAGGATTTCTCTTAGTTTTAGGATTACTTCTTCTCAATTCTAGGTTCAATGTTCCTTTAATTTAATTTCTCTTCTACTTTTATTTATTCTATTACTTTAGTTTGTTTATTTTTCCAATTTGGTTTATGAATTCCAATGTTAGATTTGATTTTATATTTAATGCAATTTGAGGTATTTCGGATTTATGATTTTAATTTAGCTTTTTATATTCTTAGCTTGAATTGATTAATTGGTGACACTTGAGTTATCAAACTCCTTTGTTGATTGATAATTAGAATTTGCTGGTTGATTTGGATCCCTCTAAAGCTAGTCTTTCTTTAGGATTTGACTTGGACTTGAGGAATCAAGTTAATTAGTCCACTTGACTTTCCTTTATTTAGTAAGGGTTAACTAAGTGGGAGCAATAAATAATTCTCATCACAATTGATAAGGATAACTAGAATGGAATTTCCAGTTCTCATACCTTGTTAAGAACTTTATTAGTTATTACTTTAATTCTTGCAATTTACTTTTCCTGTTCATTATTCAAAAACCCAAAAAAAATAATCAATCATAACCAATAATAAATACACCTCCCTGCAATTTTTTGAGAGAGGACCCGAGGTTTAAATACTTCGGTTATCAATTTTATTAGGGATTTGTTACTTGTGACAACCAAATTTTTGTACGAAAAGATTCTTTGTTGGTTTAGAAACTATACTTTCAACAAGGATTTATTTGTAAACTTTTTTACTAGCAGAAAATCCGTTTGTTCACCAACACCAAACAATTATCCCACTCATCAATTGCTTATCATAAGGACCCTAATTTGTGCCCATAAATTGCTACAAAACCTAGTGGAAGAACTCTGTCTCCCTATATTGTATGTTACAGCTAAAATTAAATGTTGCCCATCATAAGTTATTTAAGATACAAAAAATAATATTACATGTATTTAGTTACCTACCCGTTGTATAGTCAAAACCTCAGAATTCATTATTTCCCTTCAATCCAGTGTTCTTGGGTTGCTATAAACCTTTTGATAACATATAACACTATTATAGGTTAGAGAGGCTTCAATCATTTGTATTCTAAGAAATGGACATGTATTGCCTAAAATAAATAGTTATTTTGCACTGATATATTTATGCTTTATAAGAGCAAAAAAAGAAAACAAGCTGGCTATGACAGTAAGATATAGACTACAAACATAATTTATGCAGTGTGATTGTGGGATGATTATTTCAAAGTCAAATACAAATTATAAATATCATAATTAATTTTAGTGTCTTTGGTAAATCAAAGAAGTAGTAACCAAGTTTTAATTGAAAGATTTAGAATCAACCAATCACATAAGTTACTTCAATAAAACCCCAAGCTTAATAAAATATGACATATCAAGAAGGGTTAACTAAACAATAATTATAATTAATAAGATACAAAAATTTCAACACTTTTGGTACATGATACATTATTAGGGAGTATAGTTACTTCATAAATCTTATGCTAATATATCTGTTATTTGATTTTAAAAAATTATTTTCAAGACACCTACATAAAAAGTTATATAAAAACTACACAAAAAAAAACGAAATTATTAAGAATTTTTTTTTGTTTAACTGGGTTAAGTATCATCTATCCTTTTTATGAAGCTTTATTTTAATTATTTAAATCTTTTTTCTTTGTCAATTTCTTTATCGAGTTACTTTTTTATACAGAGCTCAAAATTGAGTTTGGCCATTTAATGAAGAGTTGAATGCATTAAAACAAAATATTTGAAAAGTTTTCTGAATGATAAAAAGGGCTCTCTAAGGATGTATATCCTATCAAGTTTCCACGGCTTTATTATTGGTTAAAAGGGGTTAAAATTGTGATATATAAAACCTAATTAAATTTGTACAATTTGAAGACTTTTTTTTCTAAACGTGGGATAAGGGAACCAGCAATTTTACCATTTTAGGATAATATGTTCCTATGTCATGTACCAATTAAGTGTAATTGCATGTTGATTTTCTTATAAACATACAGAGTAAGGATCAACAAGGGTTCAATTTTTTACCTGTTGGCATCATTCCTATCTACATGTATCGCCATTCAGTTCTGTGATATTGCTAATCCTCTTATCAGCACTGGAGAAAAGATCAAGAATTTTTCCTCTTATTGCAAAAGAGATTCTATTAGAATAATTAAAAAAATAATTTTTTTGTTTCTTTTAGTGTTAAGAAAAACTGTTAAAATACAAATAGGGATGACATTTTATATGGATGGTTCGAACTTTGGTTTGATGTTTAGATGGATTTCAGGAAAGATGCTGCTCGCGCGACCTCTTATTCTCTACCTCTGCTGAGACTTCCTTCTCTCTTCTCTTTGCTTTGTTTACGCTTCTTTTAATTGGTTAGTTATTATATGTGAGGGAGTTACCGTCTTTTCTTCTCCCAAACCCTAAATAAGAATGAAAAACAAAATTGAATAGCCATTATTCAAATATATGCATATATATAGCCCATATATTTTTATTCCATTAGATATATCTCTTTTTGGTCCCGTAGGACCCACCTTAGGGTGGAAATTATCTTCTTTAACTTTGTTTATTGGCCATCTAATTTTTAACCTTCTTTAAGCATAATGTATGACTTTTGGTAAAAAAAAATTACATAATATATGAGTCCACATATATGATTTCATATATAACAAAATTTTTTATTTCTCCTGCATTAACAAGTTTTAAAAAGTTATATATTTTCTAAAAATGTCATGTTATATTCATTTTAAATTAATAAGTGCCAATTAAAAATGTTATATTCATTGATTTTAAATATTTAATACTTGATTAACAATTTTTTTATGGGTCACTTTTGTCTACCAAATATTCGAAAAATGTTTTTTTTTTATTTTTAAATTGAATATTACTCAATCAACCTTATTAGAAATATTAATTTTTAAATGATGAAACCAAAAAGAAATTTAGTAATTCACTTTTGAAAGTAACATTTATTTTGTACTCAATTATTTGTTTTTGTTAAAAAAAACATATACAAAGTAAGCTATTTTTTTAAGTTAAAAAAAGTACTATTAAATTTGAGATAATAAAATAAATATACCGAATATGACACACATTATTTATAGTAGTAAAAACAGTTAGGATATGATACACTATTAACGTGTATAGAAATATCAAAAAATAAAAGTTTAATCGGTCTATTTGATAAGAGAAAAGAATTTCTGAGTACATTTTGCATTTCATTAAGTCATGACTACTTTAGAGTAAATTTAAATTATAACATACGACTATTAATTTCAATATGTTTAATATATCAATTAAGTCAAATAGATTAAAATTTCGAAGTGAATGCTAATAAAAATACTCATTTAGGTAACTTAAACTAATGTCAAGTTTAATAGATATAAGCGATAAAATATATTTAAGTTAACAGTCTTACAAATAACAAAATATCATTTACTAAAAAAAATCCTAAACTATTAGGATATTATACATTATTAAGCTATCAATTTTGTCATAAATCTTAAAGTAATTGCACTGCTGTTTGATAGGAAAAAGGATTTTAAAAATATGAAAAATTATATAAAGATTAAACACGACAAAACTGTTACTACTTAATTTTTATTCAGTTGGGTTAACAAGTGTTAACTATCATTGTAATTAAGTTTTATTTTAAATATTTAATATTTTTTTGTCAATTTATTTTTGCCGTTAACTTTTGTATTCCAACTCTTTATGCTTTTATATTGAATATTACTTAATCAACCTTTTAAGAAATATTATATATGATACATGGAAAGAAAAAAATGAGTTACTCACTTATTTAAAATGAGAATTATTTTGTACTCGATTATTTTTGTTAAAATAAAGAGATACAAAATAAGTTATTTTTTTAAAGTACAAAATATAAAGTACAATTTCAAAGGGAAAAATAAATATATTGTCCATGACATACAGATTTAGTGTAAAAATAGCTAAGATATGATACACTATTAACGTATATAGAAATATTCATGGCATTGTGTATAATATTTTATTAGAAAAAATAATTTCAAATGCATTTGCGTTTGATTAGGTCATGCCTATTTTAGAGTGAAATATACAATTTTGACACGAATGTCACAAGATTACAAATAACAAAATTTTTAAAAAAATCCAAAGCTCTTAGGACATCATACATTATTAAGGTATATAAAAATGACATTAATTGATAGGTATTTTTTTAAATGTTTCATAACAAAATAGAATTTCGTTATTTGAAAATAACACAAAAAAAATTATATTAACATTATACGCATAACAAAATCATTACTAAATAATTTCTCTTCAAATGGGTTAATAAGTTCCAACTACCATTGTTTTCAAGCTCTATTGTCAATTTTTAATACTTCTTTATTAAGTTTCTTATGGAGTTAACTTTTATATACAAAATCTCAGAATTATCTCTAACAGAAGTTATTTTTTTACTTTATTTTAGATATTACTTAATCACCCATTTTATAAATACTAAAAATAATACATGAAAAGAAAAAATATTATTAATTTACTTTGTTTACTAAAATTGATTATGAACTCAATTATTTATGTTTGTCACAACAAATTGGCAAGATAAGCTAATTTTTTAAGGTAGAAAACATATGGTGAAATTTTAGATAATCAAATTAATATATTGCTTATGACACACAGATTTAAAGTACGAACAATTAAGAAATGATACGGTATTACGATATATAGAAATACCGTGAATGTTAGGCAAATATAAATTCGTCACCTATTAGATAAGATGAAAGGTATTTTTAATACATTTTTGATAAAAAAATTATAAAAAAAATATTACTAATTATTCTTTGTCCAGCATTTTTTATCAATATTTATTTAACATGTTTAATACTTCTAAGTCATTTTTTTTTATAAAGTTAAGTTTTTATATTCAGCCTCATATATATGAAAACATAATTTTTACCTACTAAATTATATATTTACTATTTCAGCTAACTTAGTTTGAATTACTATAAATTTAGGCCAGATTTATTTCACTGGAACCAAACAACCCTTAATTATAAGGAATGAGATCAAGTGTTTTAAAAACAATTAACTCAAAGCTTTAATTTATCAATGCCTTTAGAAAAAAAAAAGCAGCGACAAGATAGAAATATAGTAACTTTTCTTGTGATTTGATTGGTAAAAAAGCATCTTACTCTTAAATTGGGAAGTTTTCATGTATGTGATTTCCAAGTCCAAGAAATGAGATATAGTAATCCTTCAGTATAATAAATAGAAAGCAGCAATTCCTATGTGTAAGATTACTATTATTAGATATGAAAATATTTTATCCAATAAAAAGCATAGTTATTTAATTTATGAAAGGAATTTTAAGAGAAATCAGAACCCAAATTGAAAGAAAGACTTGCCCTGTGATCCCCTGCTACTTGAACCATATATTAATATCAACTTACTGATAATTGATAATGATTACTTAGGGTTTTTAGGAAGTTGTTGTTTCTGAATCTCTTTATTAAATATATGTACTTAGTTGAAAGAACCAAACCAGTTTAATCTTGTTATAACTAAACTTGAATAGTTGAGTAGTAACGAAAATTTTTCTGCAATCATGTATGTTATCTAAGTCATTACATATGGGTATGAAAAAGCAACCTGGAAAATATAACCCCATGTAATTAAGGCCCTACATAACTCATATCATTTTTGTAGTTTATATTACATTAGCTTTTCTTTTTTTGTAGGACATGTAGTGTAAGACTCAAAATCTTTGAAAAGTCTTATTATGATCAAGTCTCAAATCATAGTTATTTATAGCTTTAATTTCAGAAATTATTTTATTAAAGATAATTAAGGCAAGTTTTGATTTATTGAATTTGAGATGAGTTATGATTATTATCCAATTTTATTATTGGATTATTTTCTATATTTGAATTATAAAGTTGATAGTTATGAAATAATAAGGATTTTGTATGATTTGGATTAGATAAGTAATATTTTAAATATTAATACTGCTATTTTGAAAAATGAAGAAATTAAGTATATTATTTCTAATTATTTGATCTGGGCATTTTATTAAAAGTAATTTGTAAAAATGGATGATCAAATAGTATTTTCTATATACAATTAGTGTTGGATTTAATTTGGATTTCAATTACTATATTATTTCCAATTTTTATTTGAAATTACTAATTTGCCTCTAACCCTAATTTTTACTCAAAAAGAATGAAACCCTAAAACCCTAGCCAATACCCGTTCCCCCCCCCCCCCATGACCCAGCAGCAGCAAACCACACGATTCCCCCTTCCTCCATGAACAAAGAATCTGAAGCAAAGAGACAGGGGGAGACTGAGCTGCCGCGGAAGAAGGAAGGAGGAGAGGACGACTCGCGCCGACGTGCCGGCCTCACCGCCGCCATCGCGCCGTCGCATGACCGAGGCGGGAGAAGACCGCCGCGCCACACTGCCTCACCACCACCGCAGCAGAGGGACCGAGGAGAGAGATAGCGACGCATTCGAAGAGAGGAGGAGGGAGAGGAGGCCGCACTGCCGCCACGGTCCCTGTGCCGCCGCCGTTCGGTCCAGCAACGAGCTGCTGCCAGAACCGTGCGAGGAGGAACGACGCCGCCCCTTGCCGCGATCGAAGCTCGCTGTCGCCGCGTTGCTCCGGTCTGTCGCGCCACCACTGTCGTCCAGGGAAGACCGCCGCTACATGGGCTGGAGGAACTCGTCCCGGTTGAGCTGCGCCGGCGCTTTTGGGGTTCAACCACCGTGCCCAGCCGTGCTTGTGTCACCGGCGCCGCCTCCGCCGGAGCCGCCGCCGTCAGAAAGGGGTTTCGACCGCTGCAGATGTTGCTGCCGGAAAAAGGGAGCTGCGTCTCTATGATTCTGACCGCCGGGAGTGGTTCTGTGACTTCCGGGAGCACCGCCAGAGCTTTTGGCTGCTTTTGCCATCGCTGGAAAATTCTGTCGGTAACGGTTTTACGTTGGTTCTCCTTTCCGTTGAGTTTCTGGGAACCTCATTGCCACTGCATATGGTTCAGGTCATCACTGACGCTTGAGGTGGCTGCCGAGCTGCCGCCGAACTGGTTTAGAGACTGTCGCTGTTTCGGTTCAGCCGCTCTTTCTACGTTTCGGTAAGCGTTTTCGATTTGAAAGCCCTTTAGTTACCGTTCTGTTATCATACGCTGAGGTTGTGGCGTTAATTGCTATGAGATTGAGTTCGGTTGTTGTATGTTGCGATTAGTGTTGTTGAGACTGTTGCGAAAGTAGCTTGGAGCTGAGGTTTTGGTTGCCGTCAGTTCGGTTTGAGACGGAAAGGACTTGATAAGGCATTTGGGTTATGGAATTGCGTTTTGAGGTAGGGGCGCTTTTCAAAAACTATATTTTATATGTCGGAATTATTACATATGGATACTGATGTGAGATAATGTATTTGGTGATTGTATAAGCCTTATGTGATGTTGATTATCCTAGATAAATGTAATTATATGTTTGAATGGATTATTATTTGGTTTTGATGAACAGATTGTTGTGTGGTTTTGTGAAACAGAATGCTTTTCAAGTTGATTCTTTAAAGATTTGAAATATGAGTTTAATCCGTTGAGGATTGGTTTGGATTGAGTCAATTATTTTGATGATGTGAAAGATAGAATACTCTTGAAATTCAGCCTGGGTTGCTTTAATTAATTTGGTCTTTGATAAATGATTTATTGCTGAACCGATTCTTTTAAACTTTGGAAATGAGTTAAATCGGTTGATATTGAGTTGATTTTGAAATGGTTTCCTTGAGATATGCCACTGAGGCGACTGTTGGTTTTAGCTTGCTTTTGAATTGATTTCTGGTTTTGAGCTGTTGAAAAGGAATGAAAAAAAACGGTTTAGTTGGGACCCGAACCGGGTGGCAAAAGTCCAAGTTTTAGGGGATGTGCTGCCAAAATTTCTATAAAATCCGAGTCTTTATTGAATGTTGTATGGAGAAATGACGGGTTAAAGACTTCTACTATTTTATTTGAATTATCAAGAAAAGGATGATTCATGCTTTTGAAATGAATTATTAAAGAAGAAATTGTGATTTAATCTTGCTTCTTAAGAAAGGCATTGTATCTCTTTCAGGAGAAAGTTACTTAGATGAAACTTATGTTTTTAAGCTGTTTTAAATGTGACAAGGGCAATGCCTTTGAATTTGACTTGAGGGTTTCAATTAGAGGAGTTTCAATGACTTTGAAAGAACTTGAATGCCTCTTGACTTGTTTCATTTTGAAATGTTTTGAGAAAGGTTTTAAGTACTCTTTGAATTCTGAATTATTGCAAGACTAAAACAATTTTGAACAGTTGAAATGTTCTAGAATTTATCATGGGGCTTGAAGTTGGTTTTTGCCTAAGTAGAGGAAACGGATTTGAAAGAAGTGAATGATTACTCAAAACGGAAAGCCAATGTTTTAATGATTTTAAATGAATTTGGCGAACTGAGTTTTATTATTCTCCCCTAAAGACTTGGGACTCTGCCAAGAAGCTTTTGTTATAAAATCCCATTGTTGGATGGGTGGTTTTGAATACTTTGAAATAAATCCTTAACTTGCCATGGTTTTGGAAGTTTTGGAAAGAGAATGCCGAGAGTGGCTTTGTTTTAAAAAGTGAACTCACTTTGAGTAAATTTGGCTTATGAGCCTGAGATGATTTGAGAAATGAGATCTTTAAAGCCAAGGTTAAAAAGAGTTGAAGTTTGATTTCAAAGTGAAATGGCTTGAGAAAAGTGATTTATGGCTTAAATGCCGGTTTTATGAATTTGTTGATGTTGAATGGTGGAAGTGCTGTTTTGTTATGGGCCGGAATGGCTGTGTACGATTATGAATTTTGGCTGGTTTCGGATTGAACCGTGAGACGAAATGGCTGTGTATGATATTGATTTACGGCTGATTGCCGAATGAATTATGGGCCGTATGGCTGACTATGAATTACGAATTTAAGCCGGATGGCTGAGATGGATGTTGATCCATGGCTGGGACTGAATGAATATATGCTTGAGATACCTGGGTAGTAGCGGTAGTAGTGGTGATTCCACTCGCTCCAGGTTGAGCTTTTAAACACCCGCCTGGGTAGTAGCCGCAGTAGTGGTTATTCCACTGGCTCTGGGTTGAGCGGGTAGTAGCAATGGGGTTGTAGCTCAAACTTACTTGCTCCGCGATGGGTGTTTCTGTCCATGGTTAGCTACCAGGACATGTCGGGTTGGCTATATAATCGACAGATGATATCATCAGCCACTAGGACAGGCATGCATCATATGCATCTATGTGACATTGTTTGGGTGTGCATATTGTATTTGGTTTGCCTTTGTGATTAACTGCTAATTGTTCTACTTGCTGTAACTGTTTGTTTGTGCTTGAACTTTCTATCTGTGTTTGCATCTGGGACTCTGTTGGATTGTGGTGATTGGTTGATGGTTGGATTGTTTGGGTCTAGGGCCGTGGTTGGAATGAGATGAACCGATGGTTGATTTCGGTTTTGTGTTTCTGGTTTGGAATAAAATATGAAAGGCTATTTTGGTTCAGTTTAGATAAACCTTTTTTGAAAGGCTTTTGATGTTTTGAAAATTGAACGGTTCCTCTTTCAGAAAAGATTTTCGACTTTACTTTTATTGTAAACCGTTGTTTTTGAAAAGAGGCATAAGACGGTTATTAATCACTGGTACAGTTTATCTTCATGTATCCTATTACAGTAATTCCCAAAAAACCCTCTACTGAGAACCCTTTCGAGGATGATGTTCTCACCCCCTACATTTTTCCCCTTTCAGGATATGGGCGCAGAAGTCACGAAGAGTTTATTTATTTGTTATTGAAATGCTCTGTATTGTGTTAGATTATTATTTTTGTACCCTCGCCTTTATCTTGTTATATTCTGTAAGAGGGATAGGAATTGTATTGGGTAATGTTTGTAATATTATTTATATATATGTATGTTTATATGTATGGGTGTACTCTTTATGAGTTTTGTAAGTTGTGTGGTATCTATGGATGTACGTTTCGAACAAAAGTAATTTTCGGAGCAGTATGGTGGTTTAAAGTTTTAAACAGGCTCATATTTTGGTATTAAATAGTATAAGTGTCGTCGTAATGTCCGAGCTATCAGAGTTGCGCAGCCGGAAGCGTGAGCTTTGGTAGTTAGGGTGTTACATTATGGTATCAGAGCAGTCCTTCCTGTAGAGCCTGAGGAATGGACCGACTATGCTTCAATTGCATACTCTGAGCTTTTGTCATGTAATAGGTCTTGCCTGATGACGAGAATTAGAGCTTTATGCACATGACGATCTATTGATTAACGTTGTTAGTCTTGTATTGCATGATTCTTGGTATTAAGTTTGGCCGGCTTAATACTAGTGAATTATGTATATGAAAGTACTAATGGGTTATCATAGATGATATACGAGTTTTGGGTAAAGCGAATTGCGGGTTTTGGAGACGTTAGAAACTATTTCTCGAGGCTATTCAGTTGTGAGTCTTGAAATCTGTTCGAGTCGACCTGTTCTTTCGTATCCTAACTTGAAGTTCTTGTTTGCTAATCCTTTTGAAAAGTAGTTTGATGTTTCAACTTTATTCCTCTATTCATATGCATTCTTGTTTGATCTTAAGTGCATATGCTTGTTTGAAATCCTTGTTGTATCTATCTTTCTCTGTTTGAGTTCCTCTTGATTCATGTATCCTTTGATATGGCTTTGGACTTGTCCTAATGCACTGTGCATTTTACTCTGGATTCCGAGTCCATTCTTAGAGAACTTGTTGATTCGGTTTTTTTCTTATTTGACAGTGATTACAGCCAGTTTTAAGATTTTTATGAAAATTGCTGTTGAATAGATACATACTTATCTACATATGAAACCTTGAAGATTTCTTATACAGTTTAATAACTATTTGTTTCTAATATCTCGCCTGTATTTTTATTGGTTTACGGAACTGCATTTACTTTAAATTACAATTTGACTTTCTAGTAATTTTACTATAGTTCCAATGCACATTTTCATTTGATTATGTATTTGGATATTTTTCAAAATTTTGAAAAGAAAGGATTTACCACTTTTGTCTCGGTTGAGTTTCGTTTGATGAACTACACTTGATTTATTTTTGGTTTGAGTTTGACTTAGCATACCACGTTGTTTATGCCATTGCTGCTTCTTTTGAAAATGTTGGACTCATAGCTTTCTTCTTATGAACGGACTAAATTCTCTATTAAGCCTTCCATCTCTACGGACGCCATACTTGACTTTGTCTTTAACTAATCTTTTGCACCTTGTGAACATTACCATTGGTTTTGGTTCTCCTTCTCTTGTAAATTTCATCCTTATGTGAGTCAGTTTGATTCGTTTCAAATTAGTGCATCGTTTATCTTCTCATTGTCTCTAACAGAGTTTTTAGTCAAAGATTTATCCTTGAGAAGTTACTAATGATCGAGTTGTCTTTTCCTATGATTTTTGTATTCTTTTGAATCAATTGAAAGCTGGTTTGATGTCTCATGCCTAGTGGATCTTGTTTTAACTATTTTGATTTAAGATTTTTTTTTTCTTTTATGGCTTGACTCCTTTTAAGTACATTCTAATCTCCTTGAATATCCTTTTGAGATGGTGCTTTCAAGAACACTTTGGAGTCTTGTTTTGAACTTTTAAAGAAGTTTTGAATTCTCTTTGAAGAAATTCTAAACGGAACTTATTTTCTGTTGCTTGATTGAGATTGAAACCATTGTTCAATTTTTGACAAAATTGTTTTAAAGTTGACATGCGCTATATTAAATGAGGTTTTGAAAATTTTCCTTGTTTAATGGAAACCTGTTCGTTTGTAACGCACCACTGGTCTCCTTACCAGATTGTAAGCAAAAATTTTACCTCGGAATTTCTTTTCTAAAGAGAGTTTAACTTCCTCTTTTGTCCTCGCTATAAATGTTATACACGCTTGTTTGAATATGGGCTTTGGGAATTTTTGAACAAGCATTTGATTTCTCTTCCGAGTTTTATGATTGCTTTTGGTTAAGTTGTGCACCTAATTATCTTTCTAACATATTTGAGGAAATATTTTGGCTCTTAGCCAAACTTGTGTGCATTTTGTTTTTAAAACTCTACATAATCTACTTCAACGTGAAATTGATTTAGAGCAAAGCCACGTTTATGCTTTTGTTACTCTCTTGAAGGATACTTGTTGTTTAACTTATCTTTTAGACTACGAAATGATTTTTCCGCAAGTTTTCGATTCTTTTATGAACAATGTATCCAGGAGTATTTTTAATCGTGCTCTTGAGTTCTATGAGCCTTGTCTTGGGTCTGAGATATTCTTTTCTATAAACCTCATACTTCTTCGACTCAGTGTGAAATTGTTTCAGACTAATGCGTTGATTTTCTGCTTATTGATCCTATTGAATTCCCTTGATCCAAGGGTTATCTCTGAAGTTGTCAATTGATTTATTTCTAGCAAACTTCTTTGCTTGAGCATCCTTGTTTATCTGGAATTGGATATATTCTTTCAAATCTATGAGTATTGTCATTAACATGCGTCTCTCCTTTCTATGATCTTGTATCCTTCTGAGTAGACTCGAGAATTGTTTTGATATCACGTGCGACTTGTAGACGTAGTAACGCGATGCGTTAGTTCTTTAAGGCGTGATACGGGTATACGGAAGTGGAAGCGGTAGGTGTACAACATTGTGAGTTGTGGTGTTTTGTTCCTTGCGGAAGGGTTTGCGATCGTTGGACTTATGATCGGATATGGGAATTGTAAAGTGATTGATGGGGTTGGAAGGTTGAAGCTTTGAGGTTGAGATGAGATTAGTGTGCGGATGATGCACGTCGTTGTAACCTCATCCTGTTTTATAACCTTCAATGCCTTGCCTTACTATCACATGTTTGACCAATGTCATTTTTTACTTTGAGCCTATCTTTACAATCACACTCCTACCTTTGTATCTTTATGCATACAACCATCCAAGTATTTGAAAACCGTATATATGTTTATACGATGAGATATTTTTGGTTATTCCTTAAATATGTTCGAGGATGAACTGTTATGAGACTTCTTTCGTTTTGTATCAATTTTCGAGGACGAAAATTTTTATAAGGTGGGTAGAATATAAGACCCAAAACCTTTGAAAAGTCTTATTATGATCAAGTCTCAAATCATAGTTATTTATAGCCTTAATTTCAGAAATTATTTTATTAAAGATAATTAAGGCAAGTTTTGATTTATTGAATTTGAGATGAGTTATGATTATTATCCAATTTTATTATTGGATTATTTTCTATATTTGAATTATAAAGTTGATAGTTATGAAATAATAAGGATTTTGTATGATTTGGATTAGATAAGTAATATTTTAAATATTAATACTCCTATTTTGGAAAATGAAGAAATTAAGTATATTATTTTTAATTATTTGATCTGGGCATTTTATTAAAAGTAATTTATAAAAATGGATGATCAAATAGTATTTTCTATATACAATTAGTGTTGGATTTAATTTGGATTTAATTTTTACTCAAAAAGAATGAAACCTTAAAACCCTAGCCAATACCCGTTTTCCCCCCCATGACCCAGCAGCAGCAAACCACACGATTCCCCCTTCCTCCATGAACAAAGAATCTGAAGCAAAGAGACAGGGGGAGACTGAGCTTCCGCGGAAGAAGGAAAGAGGAGAGGACGACTCACGCCGACGTGCCGGCCTCACCGCCGCCATCGCGCCGTCACCTGACCGAGGAGGGAGAAGACCGCCGCGCCACACTGCCTCACCACCACCGCAGCAGAGGGACCGAGGAGAGAGATAGCGACGCATTCGAAGAGAGGAGGAGGGAGAGGAGGCCGCACTGCCGCCACGGTCCCTGTGCCGCCGCCGTTCGGTCCAGCAACGAGCTGCTGCCAGAACCGTGCGAGGAGGAATGACGCCGCCCCTTGCCGCGATCGAAGCTCGCTGTCGCCGCGTTGTTCCGGTCTGTCGCGCCGCCACTGTCGTCCAGGGAAGACCGCCGCTACATGGGCTGGAGGAACTCGTCCCGGTTGAGCTGCGCCGGTGCTTTTGGGGTTCAACCACCGTGCCCAGCCGTGCTTGCGTCACCGGCGCCGCCTCCGCCGGAGCCGCCGCCGTCAGAAAGGGGTTTCGACCGCCGCAGGTGTCGTTGCCGGAAAAAGGGAGCTGCGTCTCTGTGATTCTGATCGCCGGGAGTGGTTCTGTGACTTCCGGGAGCACCGCCAGAGCTTTTGGCTGCTTTTGCCGTCGCTGGAAAATTCTATCGGTAAGGGTTTTACGTTGGTTCTCCTTTCCGTTGAGTTTTTGGGAACATCATTGCCACTGCATATGGTTCAGGTCATCACTGACGCTTGAGGTGGCTGCCGGGCTGCCGCCGAACTGGTTTAGAGACTGTCGCTGTTTCGGTTCAGCCGCTCTTTCTACGTTTCGGTAAGCGTTTTCGATTTGAAAGCCCTTTAGTTACCGTTCTGTTATCATACACTGAGGTTGTGGCGTTAATTGCTATGAGATTGAGTTCGGTTGTTGTATGTTGCGATTAGTGTTGTTGAGACTGTTGCGAAAGTGGCTTGGAGCTGAGGTTTTGGTTGCCGTCAGTTCGGTTTGAGACGGAAAGGACTTGATAAGGCATTTGGGTTATGGAATTGCGTTTTGAGGTAGGGGCGCTTTTCAAAAACTATATTTTATATGTCGGAATTATTACATATGGATACTGATGTGAGATAATGTATTTGGTGATTGTATAAGCCTTATGTGATGTTGATTATCCTAGATGAATGTAATTATATGTTTGAATGGATTATTATTTGGTTTTGATGAACAGATTGTTGTGTGGTTTTGTGAAACAGAATGCTTTTCAAGTTGATTCTTTAAAGATTTGAAATATGAGTTTAATCCGTTGAGGATTGGTTTGGATTGAGTCAATTATTTTGATGATGTGAAAGATAGAATACTCTTGAAATTCAGCCTGGGTTGCTTTAATTAATTTGGTCTTTGATAAATGATTTATTGCTGAACCGATTCTTTTAAACTTTGGAAATGAGTTAAATCGGTTGATATTGAGTTGATTTTGAAATGGTTTCCTTGAGATATGCCACTGAGGCGACTGTTGGTTTTAGCTTGCTTTTGAATTGATTTCTGGTTTTGAGCTGTTGAAAAGGAATGAAAAAAAAACGGTTTAGTTGGGACCCGAACCGGGTGGCAAAAGTCCAAGTTTTAGGGGAGGTGCTGCCGAAATTTCTATAAAATCCGAGTCTTTATTGAATGTTGTATGGAGAAATCACGGGTTAAAAACTTCTACTATTTTATTTGAATTATCAAGAAAAGGATGATTCATGCTTTTGAAATGAATTATTAAAGAAGAAATTGTGATTTAGTCTTGCTTCTTAAGAAAGGCATTGTATCTCTTTCAGGAGAAAGTTACTTAGATGAAACTTATGTTTTTAAGCTGTTTTAAATGTGACAAGGGCAATGCCTTTGAATTTGACTTGAGGGTTTCAATTAGAGGAGTTTCAATGACTTTGAAAGAACTTGAATGCCTCTTGACTTGTTTCATTTTGAAATGTTTTGAGAAAGGTTTTAAGTACTCTTTGAATTCTGAATTATTGCAAGACTAAAACAATTTTGAACAGTTGAAATGTTCTAGAATTTATCATGGGGCTTGAAGTTGGTTTTTGCCTAAGTAGAGGAAACGGATTTGAAAGAAGTGAATGATTACGTGACTCGGTTTGGCTTAGATCCTATTTTATTACTCAAAACGGAAAGCCAATGTTTTAATGATTTTAAATGAATTTGGCGAACTGAGTTTTATTATTCTCCCCTAAAGACTTGGGACTCTGCCGAGAAGCTTTTGTTATAAAATCCCATTGTTGGATGGGTGGTTTTGAATACTTTGAAATAAATCCTTAACTTGCCATGGTTTTGGAAGTTTTGGAAAGAGAATGCCGAGAGTGGCTTTGTTTTAAAAAGAGAACTCACTTTGAGTAAATTTGGCTTATGAGCCTGAGATGATTTGAGAAATGAGATCTTTAAAGCCAAGGTTGAAAAGAGTTGAAGTTTGATTTCAAAGTGAAATGGCTTGAGAAAAGTGATTTATGGCTTAAATGCCGGTTTTATGAGTTTGATGATGTTGAATGGTGGAAGTAGCAATGGGTGTTGTAGCTCAAACTTACTTGCTCCGCGATGGGTGTTTCTGTCCATGGTTAGCTACCAGGACATGTCGGGTTGGCTATATAACTGACAGATGATATCATCAGCCACTAGGACAGGCATGCATCATATGCATCTATGTGACATTGTTTGGGTGTGCATATTGTATTTGGTTTGCCTTTGTGATTAACTGCTAATTGTTCTACTTGCTGTAACTGTTTGTTTGTGCTTGAACTTTCTATCTGTGTTTGCATCTGGGACTCTGTTGGATTGTGGTGATTGGTTGATGGTTGGATTGTTTGGGTCTAGGGCCGTGGTTGGAATGAGATGAACCGATGGTTGATTTCGGTTTTGTGTTTCTGGTTTGGAATAAAATATGAAAGGCTATTTTGGTTCAGTTTAGATAAACCTTTTTTGAAAGGCTTTTGATGTTTTGAAAATTGAACGGTTCCTCTTTCAGAAAAGATTTTCGACTTTACTTTTATTGTAAACCGTTGTTTTTGAAAAGAGGCATAAGACGGTTATTAATCACTGGTACAGTTTATCTTCATGTATCCTATTACAGTAATTCCCAAAAAACCCTCTACTGAGAACCCTTTCGAGGATGATGTTCTCACCCCCCCTACATTTTTCCCCTTTCAGGATATGGGCGCAGAAGTCACGAAGAGTTTATTTATTTGTTATTGAAATACTCTGTATTGTGTTAGATTATTATTTTTGTACCCTCGCCTTTATCTTGATATATTCTGTAAGAGGGATAGGAATTGTATTGGGTAATGTTTGTAATATTATTTATATATATGTATGTTTATATGTATGGGTGTACTCTTTATGAGTTTTGTAAGTTGTGTGGTATCTATGGATGTACGTTTCGAACAAAAGTAATTTTGGGAGCGGTATGGCGGTTTAAAGTTTTAAACAGGCTCATATTTTGGTATTAAATAGTATAAGTGTCGTCGTAATATCTGAGCTATCAGAGTTGCGCAGCCGGAAGCGTGAGCTTTGGTAGTTAGGGTGTTACATGTAGCCATATACATCCGACTATATCTTAGTTATACATAGTATTGACAGTGGCAATGAGCTTCTTTTCTTCATTCAAACAAACCATATTTTAGAATGGTTTATCCACCTTCCAAACCTCAAACACTATTGCTTCTTCCAGACGATCTGATATTGGAGATTTTTGCTAGAGCCGATGTCAATACGGTTGGTCACAGGCTCACAGCAGAACCCTGTCCAGCTTTTGGAGATCAAACCTAGGGACCGAGGAGTTTCTTTTCAAGTACCTGCATGCTGTTAAGAAAATGGCAGCTTCCATCTATGATCAGTTTGGTGTCAAGGGACCAAAATCATTGGAGAGTTGGGTTTTTAGATTCAATGTAGATACTGGAGAGAATGAATGCCTGTGCATTCCATTCTTGAGAAACTGTCAGAGCCAATTTGAAGTGATCGGCACTGATAATGGCTGCACGGCCATTAGGTATTCATGCATTAGTCACCCAAGTAATCTCATCATGTGGAATCCTAATACTGATCAGGTAACATGAATTCCAGACCCTATCAATCATTGTTGTTGTATTTGTGCCTCCAGTTATGCATTCGTTTACTTCCCTAATTTCGTTGGGCATGTGTGGATAAATATTTATAAGAAAATTCTTGACTCACAATCATGGTTAACTTCATACTCATCAGTGACTGACTTTTGGGATAGTAATTTTTCCTGCCCTCCATATGTTCAGGGTGTTGATTCAAAGTATGTTGTTAACAATGGCATCGTTTATTGGTTGAATTGGAATAATCGTGCAGTGATAAGCCCATATTGTATTATTCAGCTTTCAATTTTTACTAATCAGTTTGGATACATTTTGATCCTTCTAGAAGCTAGAGCTACGATTCAGCGCCTTTTAATTTGTGGAGGTTGTTTGTATTATGCTGCTGTTCATGCTAAACCAGCCAGTTATAGGTGAGTCATCTAAAAAATTGAGGAAGGCAGTGAATGGTACTCTTGAGAGTTCTGATCTCAGTTTCGGGGTCATGGATTATCAGAATATCCAGAGTATTTGACTCTCAATTATTTGCTAACAATCAAAGATACTTCTCAACTAATTAGAGGAACTCAGTTCACCATCACCAAGTTAGATACAAAAAAATGAGCAGATAAGAACATTAGCAAGGGTGGACTTTCCACTTTCTACCTATATTAAATCACTAAATGTGAATTTCAACACTATTGTCCGAGTTTAGTCTTGTTCATGCTCTATCAATTATTGTATGCTATTCTAGAGTCTCTAGGAAAAATATCTCATTTTTTATATGTATTGACTAATTGATATTAGCATATATGCTTAAATTAGCTTCAATTAGTGAGATCTATTTGTATCAGCAGTGCTATCATTTAAACTCTTTTTAATGTTTTGTTTGTAGTCCTTATTTTCTACTATTTTCATCATATTATCATATAATGAATTGGCTTTCCTTTATATGCAATGAAGTACTGCAATAAATTGTATTTTAACTAACTTATTTGCTTAGTGGTTTATATCTTATTGTGTTAAAAGATATCTTAACTTGGCTAACTTTTTTATTAGCAAGTTAATGTCAATTTTCTAGCCTAATGTAGCTCTGGTTTATGATCTGATAATCTCTTCATTTAATAAAGCTTAACCCGAATCTAACATTTTTTCTACTGACAACTTATATGTTTCACAAACTTGTTTTAAAGCATTTATTTAGACCATTTTTCTAATCAGAATGATTATTAACATTAAAGATATATAATTCTACTACATTCTATTTCTTTGACATTTTATATATGTTGAGAATTCTAGAATCATGGGTTGAAAGTTTATGGTCCACATATTTGCAACCAGATCTCCATGCTTACTAATATCATATCAGTTAGTGCTTTCAGTGTCTAATATAGATCAAGTCTAATTAACTAAGAAAAGCTGAGTGTGAACAAAAATTTTCACTAATAATATATCAATAAATATATATCCTATATATTTACGATGCAAAAAAAAAAATGCCCTGCAAAGAATTTTTTCTTGCACACTAACTTTGATATTAATATATCTTATATGAAGATAGTATCAACTGATATATTAAGACATTTTGCATACACACTAACTTTATGCATATTATAAAGGACAAGAGAAAACTATCAAATAAATTTAAAGGTCAAGTATTTTTTTCGTCCCTAAGGTCTGAAGTAAAAATTAAAATCGTTCTGACCTTTTTTTGTTATTAAAATCATCTCCAACATTACAAAACGTTATAAAATTGTTATTTCTTCTTTAATTATATTTTTTGGACTAAATTACTATTAACTATTAATAAAAATATATTAAAAAAAAAAAAAGAAAAACCCCATCCCGCCCCACCCCCACTCCCCAGTATCTCTTCTTCGTTCTCTTCCCTCCCACCCCCAATCCCCTTCCTTCATAGCTTCTTCTCAACTAAAAGTAACAAGTTTACACAAACACAACAGAAATCATAGAACAACCTACTACTTCTTCTTCTTTCCCACCTTCTCCTTCGATCATTGGGTGAGTTATTATGAGGAGGAACAGTGTTATTGTATTCTCTCATTGCGCTTGCCGCTTACTTCTCTCTTCGATTTCAAGCTCAAGCTGCTCCTGCAGGTATCCCCAAAAATATGAAAAGCTAAGGAAAATTTCAGTGTCCCGGTTTCTTTAATTAGTTCGATTTTCCAATTTTTTAAATGAGCTTTGCTAAATTTTGAATCTTTTTGCTTTATGTTGATGAGTGCCAATTGATTCCCTTCTTACTTTGTATGTTTTTTTCAAAAGTGGGTATGCTTTTCTTTCTTTCTTTCTTTCTTTCTTTCTTTCTTTCTTCATTTTTTAGCTTGATAATTAATTTAATTAATGTTGGTAAATCAGGGCCATTGATTAACCATCTTTCTTCACTTCTCAAATGGACAAAATCTAGTGCCTCCAAGACGCCAAATTCAGGTTCATTGTGTAGTGATGATAATAATAATAATAGCTTCGTTCGTGATTTGTGTGGTACATCAATTCTTATGGTTTAGTGTGTAAATGTAAGTGTAATTTGTTGTTGTTATTATTCTTTTTCCTTTTCAGATGGGAGTGTTCTTCAATTTGAGAATGACTATGGTAGAAGGAAAGGGATTGGGGTGGGAGGGAAGAGACCGAAGAAGAGATGGTGGGGTAGATGGGTGGGGTTGGGTGAGATTTTTTTTTTTTTTAATATTATTTTTATGGGTAAAGTACTAAATTGGTCTCCTAGGTTTGGGCGTAATTCTGTTTTGGTCCTTAAGGTTTAAAGTGTTCTATTTGAATCCAAAAAAGTTTCATTTAGCATCAATTTAGTCCCACAGTGAGGTCAAAATTAAATAATTAATAAAATGTCCTACATAATAACAGTACAAGAACAAAATCGATAATCTGGAGAACAAATACAAGCTCCAGAGGCACAAAATCAACCATTGATACATCAATACATTTATTTATTATTTTTTTATAATATAAATAAAATATTTTCTATAAAACTAAAGAAAATGATAAATAAATGTATTGATGCATCAATGATTGATTTTGTACCTTTGGAGCTTGTATTTGTTCTCCAGATTATCGATTTTGTTCTTGAACTGTTGTTATGTAGGACATTTTGTTAATTATTTAATTTTGACCTCACTGTAGGACTAAATTGATGCTAAATGAAACTTTTTTGGATTCAAATAGAATACTTTAAACCTTAAGGACCAAAACAGAATTACGCCCAAACCTAGGAACCAATTTAGTACTTTACCCTATTTTTATTAATAGTTAAGAGTAATTTGATCCAAAAAAAATAGAAAATGATGATTTTATAACGTTTTGTAAAGTTAGGAATGATTTTAATAACAAAAAAAGTCGAGGACGATTTTGAATTTCGAACGAAAAAATATTTAAATGATTATTATTAACATGATAAATGAGAAGGATAAGTATCCAGTTATTGACATTTGGGCAATGATAAATAAAAAATCACTATTTATCATAATTATTTATCAACAATAGCGTTCATATATATACCAATCAATGCATGCTTCCCACATCAACTATTTGAGTTAGCATATTCCATTTTAACTACATAGAGACTATCATCATCGCTGGAGTACCAAAGACTTTGTCAAGACAATCAATTTGGCTAATTATGTTAAATAATTTATAGTTGGTACAATTTTACTCTTGTAACTATACGGCAGTTACCTTCAAGTTGAGGTCATATCATCTTAGGCAACTAAATCAGTACTCCATCTAACATATATTGATTAAGTTTATTACTTGATGTGGTCCAATTAATTAGTATAGTCAAAAGATTATTTTATAATCAAGCTAAGTGTTTAGGATTTAAAGATTAGATTTACAAAAAAACATAGTTATCCTAACAAATTAATTGCTCAAGCATCAGGGTTCAACTATGGTAACTATCAAGTTCTCTACTTCCTATTAGTTTGAATATGAAGTTACATTCTCATAGTAAATTTCAAACATATAAGAGAAGATCATTTTTCCCTACTGATTTAAATATTAATTGTAACACCCTACCATACAGAATCTTATACTTAAGTCATAAAACTGAAGTTGCAAGGTATCACGACCTCTAAAAATAAAAATATATATTAATAATAGTTGAAAGAAATTTATACTGAGAAGCCTTTAAAGAAAAGATAAAACAAAATGTAAAACCAAAAAGTGTAACACTCACGTAAACGTTAGCGTAAAACAAATAAGATAAGAGTAGAAGAAAATATATATATATATATAACCGAGTCAGAAGCTTTGCTATCCATATCCTTGGAAGTCACCTCTTATATATATATATAGGATAACCCAAAATACTGTTTCTAAAATCTATTTCTCCAAGTCAACCTCTAGGAGGGATAAAGCATAATATATACATAGTGGAGAAATAAATGTATCCGTATATACAATATACCAAAACATAAACCCAAAACTCAAGAATCCTTCGCTGACAGATGCTCCCAGAATGCCTCAGCGAGGTGCCGCTTGACCTGCATCTGAAAACCACAAAATATATATGGGATGAGAACTGGAGGTTCTCAGCATGGTAACGATGCCCACATAACTAACATATAGGTCCCGGAAAAGCCGAAGGCGATCCTAGAACTTTCGACAATAGATTCAAACTTAAAACTAACATTTTAAACCATAAACAGGGTGAGATATCTAAAGCTTCTTGGTTCCATCTCAAATCCTAACTTAACCCCTAAGCTCATCATCCCTTTCTCCAATCCTCTGAAACACCGATGCACAGACAAACAAAACAGACAAGGCAAGTACAAGTAGATATTCAAATATAGTAAATATAGCAAATAACCATAGATATTCAAGTAAGCAAACCCAAGTAATGCAAAACCAAACAAGTCACATAAATGCATATGATGCATGCCTTTTCTATTGGCCGTGAGCTCATGTGTCGGTTAAATCGCCAGAATCCGACACATCTAGTAGCTAACCCAGACATTGGTCTCTTGAAAACCGGTGGGCGGTACACCACCACAAACCCCACCTGGCGGGCGGTACACCACCATGAACCCACCACTGCGATCGGTACACCACCACGAACCTTGCAAGATCTTCAATTAGAAAAACAACACACACGTAGGTGGTAAACCACCACGAACCTCACATACATCTCGACGCTGAGCAAGCAGTAAACCACCACGAACCTTGCTAGGTCAAGCTCAAAATAATTTCATTTTCAAATTCATTACAAATCATTCAATCATATCCAAAGCAACAATACACAAAATAATTAACAACATCCAGATCTCAATAAAATATCATCATTTATCATTTATCGATCCCAACCATCAACACACCAACAATGCAATTCATATCTTACGGTCAACTAACCTAAGTTTTCATGACACATTATATTTTAGCTACGAGAAACCAAAATCATATCTTGGCTGATTCCTCCCTAAGCTCAAAACGCTTCAATCATCCACCGTTTCTCAAGCTCCAAAACTCCAACTCCTCACCAACTAAATTTCCAGCTCCCATGATTCAATTTCAAGCTTCCAATGACCACTAATTTAACTCCAAAACACCCAATTCAATCTAATACAATCCAAATTCACTAAAATTAACATAGAATTTTCTAATTAATGATTCGTAGAGGGTTAAGTGGTTTCTTACCTTATCCACTCAAAATTAGGGTGAAACCCAACAATTATCTACTGCTAGAGTACCCTTAAACCATCAAAATCACAAAATCTCTCAATTTTCAAAACCTAAATCACTAACTGAAAAGGGGAGAACTGGGTGATAAAATATGATTCTCTTACCAAATTGTTCAGTGAGTTTTGTAGAAAATTCCAAGACGAATGCGTGGCTGCTGACGGCTCGTCAATCGGAGTTTCGGATCAAAAGTTATGTGGACTAGAAGGAGAGTTGATGCTCTTCTTAGATAAGGGGTTGGATTGGGCCTTGAGCCTAATACGGGTCCGCTTCGTCCGGTTCGGCCCGTTTGTCTAATTTTGGGTCAAATTTTTTGAAATTAGTGTCAAAATTCTTATTTTAATTAGTTCTACACCACTAAACCATAAAATTCTATTTTCTAATTTATTTAATTAATAATTAATTTATTAATTAATTATTTACTAATTTATTTTCGAAAATGATTTTTTTTATTCTCTCTATACAACTGTATTAACCTAATTAATGAGTGATTGCATATCAATATGAACGGCATTATCTTCTTCAATGTATGTAAGTGGTTTAAAGATTATTGAAGTAAACCCAATAATTAATGAATATTGCTTTGAAATTTTCCCAACTTAGCAAGTGTATTAATTGCTGATGATACCCAATGATTTGACATTTTCAAACAATACCCATTTCATATATTGTTGATCTAATTTAATTCTAGCTAAATCTGTACTAATATTGTAGTTATATAAATGAATAAAGAAAGGTTTTCTATTTACTAAAAAGAATGACAAAATGCAAAATCTGCTGCAACAGAGGATATAAGTAGATTTAACTCAAGTAACACACATGTAATACTTTAACTTATAAACTCTATCTGACAGCTTTATTGGACTTTAAAAAAACAATTGAAGTGAAAACAATCTCAACCATTGCCATGGCTTCACCAAATAGAACCAAGCATTTTATTCTTTATTTATTATAAAGTAATATTAAATTGAGAATCAATAAATATATCTTTTTTTCTAATCAATGACACCATTGCTTTTTTCATATTTAGTTTCTTTAAATGCTGATGACCTTAATACTGTTATCCTAAAAGTCATATATTCATCCTTCTATAAATACTATATTACAACCCAATTAAGTCTTTACAGTTAAACTAAAGCACTCAAATTTACTGACCCTTTTTTCCATATCTGCTATAACCCAGTATTTCATTACCACTATTACTACCATGATTGATGTTCTCTCTAACAGGGTTAAGATTCTAGATCTTCTGATGAAGATTATGCTAGAAATATTTTATGCATGTGATGTTTCAACCATTCTAAATAGTCGAGCAACATGCACGTTTTGGAGAAAAAATCTCAGCACATATATTTTTGTTGAAGAAATTGCAAGAAGGTGAAAGAACAAGGGGTTGTTCCCTCTTTGCTCACTTTGACTACTCTTCTGATTGGACAAAGTCACTAGACTGTGTCATGAATATGAATGTCGTAATTGGTGAGACTTTTCCACTTCACTTCCCCTTCCTGTTAACTCTTGAAGGTTAGTTTCAGATAGTTGACTTTGGGAATGGCATTGTTTGTATATGTTATTCTTCTATGGGTAACAAAAGCTACTTGCTAATCTGAAACCCCATTTCCTGTTACTCTAAAATCATTTCTGACCCTAATAAGCATTATTATGAAGGTTGTGCTTTTGTTTACTCTTTTCTTTACTATCCACACACGCTTGATTATGCTCTGCTGCACGTATACATAGAAAATCTAGATAGCTCAACATGTGTTTTAGCTATTGGTGCACGAAATTGTGATCTCTGGTAATGGCTCCAAAAACTTGGTGCTCTAATCTCAATTCATAATTTGTCACAACTTCGATACAACTAACCAGCAAGTGCACTAGGTCGTCCAAGTAATAAACCTTACGTGAGTATGGGTCGATCCCACGGAGATTGTTGGTATGAAGCAAGCTATGGTCACCTTGTAAATCTCAGTCAGGCGGATATAAAATAGTTATGGAGTTTTCGAAAATAGATAATAAACTAAGGATAGAAACACTTATGTAATTCATTGGTGAGAATTTCAGATAAGCGTGTAGAGATGCTTTCATTCCTCTGTATCTCTGCTTTCCCGCTGTCTTCATCCAATCAGTCTTACTCCTTTCCATGGCTGGCTTTATGCAAGGGCATCACCGTTGTCGATGGTTACATCCCCTCCTCTTGTGAAAATGGTCCAAATGCTCTGTCACAGCACGGCTAATCATCTGAGGTTCCCGATCATGCTGGAATAGGATTCACCCTCCTTTTGCGTCTGTCACTACGCCCAGCAATCGCGAGTTTGAAGCTCGTCACAGTTATTCAATCCCAGAATCCTACTCGGAATACCACAGACAAGATTTAGACTTTCCGGATTCTCATGAATACCACCATCAATCTAGCTTACACCACGAAGATTCTGATTAAGAGATCTAAGAGATACTCATTCAATCTAAGGTAGAACGGAAGTGGTTGTCAGGCACGCGTTCATAAGGAATGATGATGATTGTCACGTTCATCACATTCAGGTTGAAATGCGAATGAATATCTTAGAAGCAGAACAAGTTGAATTGAATAGAAAAACAGTAGTACTTTGCATTAATCTTTGAGGAACAGCAGAGCTCCACACCTTAATCTATGGAGTGTAGAAACTCTACCGTATGAAAATACATAAGTGAAAGGTCCAGGCATGGCCGAATGGCCAGCCCCCAAAATGAGATCACAGGATCAAAATTACAATCCAGGATTCAAAGATGTCTACTACAATAGTAAAAAGTCCTATTTATAATAAACTAGCTACTAGGGTTTATAGAAGTAAGTAATTGATGCATAAATCCACTTCCGGGGCCCACTTGGTGTGTGCTTGGGCTGAGCTTGAAGTCTACTCGTGGAGAGGTCATTCTTGGAGTTGAACGCCAGCTTTTGTGCCATTTTGGGCGTTGAACTCCACTTTGCAACTTGATTCTGGCGCTAGACGCCAGAATTGGGCAGAGAGCTGGCGTTGAACGCCAGTTTGCGTCATCTAAACTTGGGCAAAGTATGGACTATTATATATTTCTGGAAAGCCCTGGATGTCTACTTTCCAACGCAATTAGAAGCGCGCCATTTTGAGTTCTGTAGCTCCAGAAAATCCACTTTGAGTGCAGGGAGGTCAGAATCCAACAGCATCAGCAGTCCTTCTTCAACCTCTGAATCTGATTTTTGCTCAAGTCCCTCAATTTCAGCCAGAAAATACCTGAAATCACAGAAAAACACACAAACTCATAGTAAAGTCCAGAAATGTGAATTTAACATAAAAACTAATGAAAACATCCCTAAAAGTAACTAGATTCTACTAAAAACATACTAAAAACAATGCCAAAAAGCGTATAAATTATCCGCTCATCACAACACCAAACTTAAATTGTTGCTTGTTCCCAAGCAACTGAAAATCAAATAGGATAAAAAGAAGAGAATATACTATAAATTCCAAACTATCAATGAAACATAGCTCTAATCAGATGAGCGGGACTTGTAGCTTTTTGCCTCTTGAATTGTTTTGGCATCTCACTTTATCCATTGAAGTTCAGAATGATTGGCATCTATAGGAACTCAGAGTTCAGATAGTGTTATTGATTCTCCTAGTTCAGTATGATGATTCTTGAACACAGCTTCTTTATGAGTCTTGGCCGTGGCCCTAAGCACTTTGTTTTCCAGTATTACCACCGGATACATAAATGCCACAGACACATAATTGGGTGAACCTTTTCAGATTGTGACTCAGCTTTGCTAAAGTCCCCAATTAGAGGTGTCCAGGGTTCTTAAGCACACTCTTTTTTTTTTTGCTTTGGACCTTGACTTTAACCGCTCAGTCTCAAGTTTTCACTTGACACCTTCACGCCACAAGCACATGGTTAGGGACAGCTTGGTTTAGCCGCTTAGGCCAGGATTTTATTCCTTTAGGCCCTCCTATCCACTGATGCTCAAAGCCTTGGGATCCTTTTTATTACCCTTGCCTTTTGGTTTTAAGGGCTATTGGCTTTTTTGCTCTTGCCTCTTGGTTTTAAGAGCTTTTGGCTTTTTCTGCTTGCTTTTTCTTTTTCTTTCTATTTTTTTTTGCTATTTTTTTTTCTCTGCAAGCTTTGTTCTTTGCTGCTTTTTCTTGCTTCAAGAATCATTTTTATGATTTTTCAGATTATCAAATAACATGTCTCCTTGTCATCATTCTTTCAAGAGCCAACATATTTAACATTCATAAACAACAACTTCAAAAGACATATGCACTGTTCAAGCATTCATTTAGAAAACAAGAAGCATTGTCACCGCATCAATATAATTAAACTAAGTTCAAGGATAAATTCGAAACTCATGTACTTCTTGTTCTTTTGAATTAAAACATTTTTCATTTAAGAGAGGTGATGGATTCATAGGACATTCATAACTTTAAGACAAAGTTACTAACTATTAATGATCATGTAATGAAGACACAAACATAGATAAGCACTTAACATAGAAAACAAAAAATAGAGAAAGTAAGAACAAGGAATGAGTCCACCTTAGTGATGGTGGCGTTTCCTTCTTGAGGAACCAATGATGTCCTTGAGCTCTTCTATGTCTCTTCCTTGTCTTTGTTGCTCCTCCCTCATTGCTTTTTGATCTTCTCTAATTTCATGAAGGATGATGGAGTGCTCTTGATGTTCCACCCTTAACTGTCCCATGTTGGAACTTAATTCTCCTAGGGAGGTGTTGATTTGCTCCCAATAGTTTTGTGGAGGAAAATGCATTTGAGGCATTTCCAGGATCTCATGGTGATGAGCTTCCTGCGCCTCTTGAGCTCCATGAATGGGCTCTCTTGCTTGCTCCATCTTTTTCTTAGTGATGGCCTTCTCTTTCTCAATGTGAATGTCTCCTTCTATGAAAGCTCCAGCTGAGTAACATAGATGGCAAATGAGATGAGGAAAAGCTAGCCTTGCCCCAGGGGAGGGCTTTTCGACTATTTTGTAGAGTTCAAGGGAGATGACTTCATGAACTTCTACTTCCTCTCCAATCATGATGCTATGGATCATGATGGCCCGATCCACAGTAACTTCAGATCAGTTGCTAGTGGGGATGATGGAGCGTTGGATGAACTCCAACCATCCTCTAGCCACAGGCTTGAGGTCCAGTCTTCTTAATTGAACCGGCTTGCCTTTGGAGTCAATCTTCCATTGAGCTCCTTCCACACATATGTCCATAAGGACTTGGTCCAACCTTTGATTAAAGTTGACCCTTCTAGTGTAGGGGCGCTCATCTCCTTGCATCATAGGCAAGTTAAACGCCAACCTCACATTCTCCGGACTAAAATCTAAGTATTTTCCCCGAACCATTGTAACATAATTCTTTGGATTCGGGTTCTTACTTTGATCATGGTTCCTAGTGATCCATGCATTGGCATAGAACTCTTGAACCATTAGGATGCCGACTTGTTGGATGGGATTTGTTAGAACTTCCCAACCTCTTCTTTGGATTTCATGTCGGATCTCCAGATACTCATTTTTCTTGAGTTTGAAAGGGACCTCGGGGATCACCTTCTTCTTGGCCACAACATCATAGAAGTGGTCTTGATGAGCTTTGGAGATGAACCTTTCCATCTCCCATGACTCGGAGGTGGAAGCTTTTATCTTTCCTTTCCCTTTTCTAGAGGATTCTCCGGTCTTGGGTGCCATCAATGGTAATGGAAAAACAAAAAGCTTATGCTTTTACCACACCAAACTTAGAATTTTGCTCGCCCTCGAGCAAGAGAAGAAAGAATAGATGAAGAAGAAGAAGAAAATATGGAGAGGAGGGGGGAGGTGTGTTTCGGCCAAGAAGAGAAAAGAGGGTGGTGTTGTGTGAAAATAAGGAAGAATGGAGGGTTATATATAGGGAAGGGAGGAGGGGTAAGTTTGGCCATTTAGGGTGGGTTTGGGTGGGAAATTGATTTTGAATTTTGAAGTTAGGTGGAGTTTATGAGGTAGGTTTATGGGGAAGAGTGGATGATTGTGAGTGGTGAAGAGGTGATGGGGAAGAGAGATTGAGGTGATTGGTGAAGGGTTTTGGGGGAGAGTGTTTATGGGATTGTGTGAAAGAGGGGTGAGAAGAAGTAAGTGGAGGTAGGTGGGGATCCTGTGGGGTCCACAGATCCTGAGGTGTTCAAGGATTTACAACCTTGCACCAGATTGGGCATGCAAAATGCCCTTGCACACAACTTTGGGCGTTCAGCGCCAGATTGGTGCTTGTTCTGGGCGTTGAACGCCCATTTGTAGCCCATTTCTGGCGTTGAACGCCAGAACCATGCTTGTTCTGGGCGTTCAGCGCCAGCTCTTCTCCAGGGTGCATTTCTGGCGTTCAGCGCCAGAACCATGCTCTGTTCTGACGTTGAACGCCCAAAACATGCTTCTTACTGGCGTTTAAACGCCAGTAAGGTCTTCCTCCAGGGTGTGATTTTTCTTCTGTTGTTTTTCATTCCGTTTTCAATTTTTATATTTATTTTGTGACTCCACATGATCATGAACCTAATAAAACATGAAAAACAATGAAAATTAGATAAATAAACATTGGGTTGCCTCCCAACAAGCGCTTCTTTAATGTCAATAGCTTGACAGTGGGCTCTCATGGAGCCTCACAGATGAGCAGAGCTTTGTTGAGACCTCCCAACACCAAACTTAGAGTTTGGATATGGGGGTTTGACACCAAACTTAGAGTTTGACTGTGGGGGCTTTGTTTGACTCTGCTTTGAGAGAAGCTCTTTATGCTTCCTCTCCATGGATGTAGAGAGAGATCCTTGAGTTGTAAACACAAGGTTGTCCTCATTTATTTGAAGGATCAATTCTCCTCTGTCCACATCAATCACAGCTCTTGCTGTGGCTAGGAAGGGTCTTCCAAGGATGATGAATTCATCCTCATCCTTCCCAGTATCTAAGACTATGAAATCAGTAGGGATGTAAAGGCCTTCAACCTTTACTAACACGTCCTCTACTTGTCCATAAGTCTGTTTTCTTGAATTGTCTGTTATCTCTAATGAGATTGTAGTGGCTTGCACCCCAAAGATTCCCAGTTTCTCTATTACAGAGAGGGGCATGAGGTTTATTCCTGAACCAAGGTCACACAGAGCCTTAAAGATCATGGTGCCTATGGTACAAGGTATTAAGAACTTTCCAGGATCCTGTTTCTTCTGAGGCAATGTCAGTTGATCCAGATCACTTAGTTCATTGGTGAACAAGGGAGGTTCATCTTCCCAAGTTTCAATGCCAAATAATTTAGCATTCAGCTTCATGATTGCACCAAGGTACTTGGTGACTTGCTCCTCAGTGACATCCTCATTCTCTTCAGAAGAGGAATACTCATCAGAGCTCATGAATGGCATAAGGAGGTTTAATGGAATCTCTATGGTCTCTAGTTGAGCTTCAGATTCTTTTGGTTCCTCAGAAGGAAACTCCTTATTGATCACTGGACGTCCCAGGAGGTCTTCCTCACTGGGATTCACGTCCTCTCCTTCCTTTACAGGTTCGGCCATGGTGATCAATTCAATGGCCTTGCACTCTCCTTTTGGATTTTCTTCTGTATTGCTTGGGAGAGTACTAGGAGGAATTTCAGTGATCCTTTTACTCAGCTGGCCTACTTGTGCTTCCAAATTTCTAATGGAAGACCTTGTTTCATTCATGAAACTTACAGTGGCCTTGGATAGATCAGAGACTAAGTTTGCTAATTTAGAGGTATTTTGTTCAGAGTTCTCTGTCTGTTGCCGAGTGGATGATGGAAAAGGTTTACTATTGTTAAACCAATTTCTTCCACCATTATTAAAGCCTTGTTGAGGCTTTTGTTGATCCTTGATGAGCGGATATTTTATACGCTTTTTGGGGTTAATTTCATATAGTTTTGAGTATGTTTTAGTTAGTTTCTAGTTTATTTCCAGTAGTTTTTAGGAAAAATTCATATTTCTGGACTTTACTATGAGTTGTGTGTTTTTCTGTAATTTCAGGTATTTTTCTGGCTGAAATTGAAGGAGCTGAGCAAAAATCTGATTCAGGCTGAAAAAGGACTGCTGATGCTGTTGGATTCTGACCTCCCTGCACTCAAAGTGGATTTTCTGGAGCTACAGAACTCGAAATGGCGTGCTTCCAATTGCGTTGGAAAGTAGACATCCAGGGCTTTCAAGAAATATATAATAGTCCATACTTTGCACAAGAATAGACGACGTAAACTGGCGTTCAACGCCAGTCCTCTGCCCAATTCTGGCGTCCAGCGCCAGAAAAGGATCAAAAACTGGAGTTGAACGCCCAAACTGGCACAAAAACTGGCGTTCAACTCCACAAATGGCCTCTGCACGTGAATTGCTTAAGTCTCAGCCCCAGCACACACCAAGTGGGTCCCAGCACACACCAAGTTGGCCCCAGAAGTGGATCTCTGCATCATCCATCATAGTCCACTCATATTTTGTAACCCTAGGCTACTAGTTTAGTATTTAAAACAACTTTTAGAGACTTATTTTGTATCTCATGACATTTCAGATCAAAATTTTGTATTCTCTGACGGCATGAGTCTCTAAACGCCATTGTTGGGGGTGAGGAGCTCTGCTGTGTCTCGATGAATTAATGCAAGTATTTCTGTTTTCCATTCAAACACGCTTGTTCCTATCTAAGATGTTCATTCGCGCTTAACTGTGATGGAGGTGATGATCTGTGACACTCATCACCTTCCTCAATTCATGAACGTGTGCCTGACAACCACCTCCGTTCTATATACGATTGAATGAGTATCTCTTAGATTCCCTAATCAGAATCTCCGTGGTATAAGCTAGAACTGATGGCGGCATTCATGAGAATCCGGAAAGTCTAAACCTTGTCTGTGGTATTCCGAGTAGGATTCAAGGATTGAATGACTGTGACGAGCTTCAAACTCCTGAAGGCTGGGCATTAGTGACAGACGCAAAAGGATAGTAAATCCTATTCCAACCGGATCGAGAACCAACCGGTGATTAGCCGTGCTGTGACAGAGTGCGTGAGCGTAGTTTTCACTGGAAGGATGGAAGGTAGCCATTGACAACGGTGATCCACCAACACACAGCTTGCCATAGGAGGACGTGCGTGCGTGAACAAGAAGACAGAGGAAAGCAGAGATTCAGAAGACAAAGCATCTCCAAAACTCCAACATATTCTCCATTACTGCATAACAAGTAACCTTTAATCCATGCTCTGTTGTTTACTTGCAATTCAACTGATAAACATAATTGACTTCCTGACTAAGATTTACAAGATAACCATAGATTGCTTCAAACCAACAATCTCCGTGGGATTCGACCCTTACTCACGTAAGGTATTACTTGGACGACCCAGTGCACTTGCTGGTCATGTGTGCGAAATTGTAAGAGAGTAACAATTTTGTGCACCAAGTTTTTGGCGCCGTTGCCGGGGATTGTTCGTGTTTGGACAACTAACGGTTTATTTTGTTGCTTAGATTAGGAAAAATTTTTCTTTTTAGTTTAGAGTCTTTTATTATTTATCCCTTGTTAAAACACTTTAAATTTATAGCTCAATTAGTTAGAACGTGGTGTTTATGTTCATGGTAATTGGCTATCATATTTTTTAAAATCTTTTTCAAAAATATTTTTTTTATTAAATCCTGTGCCAAACTTTAAGTTTGGTGTTCCTTGGTGTTTTCCCTCCAAAAATTTTCGAAAAATAAGGAGCATTAGATCTAAAAATTTTAAATCCTGTGCTATCTTTTTGTTTCTCCCTTTTTCCCTTAAACATCCAAAAATATCTTTTCCCTCTATTTTTAAAGCATCTTTTTCGAAAATTAAAAAAAAATTTAAATAAATAAAATAAAATAAATAAAAAGGTAAATCAGTCCAAGTTATATCCACATATCCATCATGGACATAATTGGAGATGAACAGTCCAAGAGGACTCTGGGGTCATATTCTAACCCCTCTACTGCTTCATATGGGAGTAGTATCTGCATACCCTCCATTGGAGTCAGTAGCTTTGAGTTGAATCCTCAGCTCATTATCATGGTGCAGCAAAATTGCCAGTATTCCGGTCTTCCACAGGAAGAACCTACAGAGTTTCTGGCACAATTTCTACAAATTGCTGACACAGTACATGATAAGGAAATAGATCAGGATGTCTACAGACTATTACTATTCCCATTTGCTGTAAAAGATCAAGCTAAGAGGTGGTTAAATAACCAACCTAAGGCCAGCATAAGAACATGGAAACAGCTGACAGAAAAATTCCTGAATCAGTATTTTCCTCCAAAAAGGATGACACAGCTAAGGCTGGACATCCAAGGCTTTAAACAAGGAGATAATGAATCTCTTTATGATGCCTGGGAGAGATACAGAGAGATGCTACGAAATGCCCCTCTGAAATGTTTTCAGAGTGGGTTCAGTTAGACATCTTCTACTATGGGCTTGCAGAAGGAGCTCAGATGTCTCTAGATTACTCAGCTGGTGGATCTATCCATATGAGAAAGACAATTGAAGAGGCTCAAGAGCTCATTGATACAGTTGCCAAAAATCAGCATCTGTATCTAAGCAGCAATCCTTCCATGAATGAAGAGGTTAAAACAGTAACTGCTGAATTCAGTACTGTAAAACAAGCTGCTGAATTCAATCAGCAATTGGATTTTCTAACAAAGCAGTTAGCTGAATTCAAGGACAGGCTACAGGAGACAAGGATAGCTAATATACATATGGACGAACAGTTTAAGCAAACAAAGCAGCAGCTATCAAGGCAAATAGCAGAAGAATGTCAAGCAGTTCAATTGAGGAGTGGGAAAACACTAAATACCCCCACCTCAAGGCATCAAAAATTCAAGAAATGAGCGACCTACCAAAGATTCACCTGAGGACAGTAAGAGCCCAGGGAAAAATAATTCTGGCACTAAAACGCCAGAAAATGGGTGGAAGGCTGGCGCTGAACGCCCAGACCATGCCCAAGACTGGTGTTCAGCGCCAGAAACAAGGCAAGATTGGCGTTCAACGCCAGAAATGGGCAAGAATCTGGCGTTGAACGCCCAAATGGGGCAGAATCCAGCGTTGAACGCCCAAAATGGGCACATTTCTGGCGTTCAGGCGCCAGGAACAGACAGTGAGCTGGCGTCTAACGTCACTCCAGCTTCTGACTCTGGCATT
The DNA here is from genome assembly GCF_059453495.1 of Arachis ipaensis. Classification (NCBI taxonomy): domain Eukaryota; kingdom Viridiplantae; phylum Streptophyta; class Magnoliopsida; order Fabales; family Fabaceae; genus Arachis; species Arachis ipaensis. The sequence continues at coordinate 123,401,897 of NC_142439.1, read as the reverse complement.
CAATTGCCAGTGAGGGATCAGACACACAAGTGCTGATAACAACCCCTCTAAAAAGGCTTCTTTAACCACTAAGGTTGAGGAATATAAAGCCAAGATACCTTATCCTCAAAAACTCCGGAAAGAGGAGCAGGATAAGCAATTTGCTCGCTTTGCAGATTATCTAAGGACTCTTGAAATAAAGATTCCATTTGCAGAGGCACTTGAGCAAATACCTTCTTATGCCAAGTTCATGAAAGAGATCTTGAGTCGTAAAAAGGAGTGGAGAGAAACAGAAAGAGTTCTCCTCACTGAAGAATGCAGTGCAGTCATTCTAGAGAGCTTTCCTGAAAAGCTTAAAGACCCTGGGAGTTTTCTGATACCATGCATATTAGAAGGTAATTGCACCAAGACAGCTTTATGCGATCTTGGGGCAAGCATCAACCTAATACCTGCATCCACTATCAGGAAGCTTGGCTTAACTGAAGAAGTTAAACCAATCCGGATGTGTCTCCAACTTGCTGATGGTTCCACTAAATACCCATCAGGCGTGATTGAGGACATGATTGTCAGAGTTGGGCCATTCGCCTTTCCCACTGACTTTGTTGTGCTGGAAATGGAGGAGCACAAGAGTGCTACTCTCATTCTAGGAAGACCCTTCCTAGCAACTGGACGATCCCTCATTGACGTCCAACAGGGGGAAATAACCCTGAGAGTCAATGATGATGAGTTTAAGTTGAACGCTGTCAAAGCCATGCAGCATCCAGACACATCAACAGACTGCATGAAAGTTGATCTCATTGATTCTTTGGTAGAAGAGATCAACATGGCTGAGAGTCTCGAATCAGAGTTGGAAGACATCTTTAAAGATGTTCAACCTGATTTGGAGGATTCAGAGGACATGAAAGAGCCTCTGAACTTTCTTCTGAAAGAGGAAAAACCTCCTAAACCCGAGCTCAAGCCACTACCACCATCCTTGAAATATGCATTTCTGGGAGAAGGTGACACTTTTCCAGTGATCATAAGCTCTGCTTTAAATTCACAGGAAGAGGAAGCACTTATTCAAGTGCTAAGGACACACAAGACAGCTCTTGGGTGGTCCATAGGTGACCTTAAGGGCATAAGCCCAGCTAGATGCATGCACAAAATCCTATTGGAGGACAATGCCAAACCAGTGGTTCAACCACAGAGGCGGCTAAATCCAGCCATGAAGGAAGTGGTGCAGAAAGAGGTCACCAAACTACTAGAGGCCGGGATTATTTATCCCATTTCTGATAGCCCCTGGGTGAGCCCTGTCCAAGTTGTCCCAAAAAAGGGAGGCATGACAGTGATTCATAATGAAAAAAATGACTGATTCCTACAAGAACAGTCACAGGGTGGCGCATGTGTATTGACTACAGAAGGCTCAATACAGCCACCAGAAAGGATCATTTTCCTTTACCATTCATAGACCAGATGCTAGAAAGACTAGCAGGTCATAAGTACTACTGCTTTTTGGATGGCTACTCAGGCTACAACCAGATTGCAGTAGATCCCCAGGATCAAGAGAAAACAGCATTCACATGTCCATCCGGAGTGTTTGCTTATAGGAGGATGCCATTTGGGCTATGTAATGCGCCTGCAACCTTCCAGAGATGCATGCTCTCTATTTTCTCTGATATGGTGGAAAATTTTCTGGAAGTCTTCATGGATGACTTCTCAGTATATGGAGACTCATTCAGCTCCTGTCTTGATCACCTGAAACTAGTTTTGAGAAGATGCCAAGAAACCAACCTAGTTTTAAACTGGGAAAAGTGTCACTTCATGGTGACTGAAGGAATTGTTCTTGGGCATAAAATCTCAAACAAGGGAAAAGAGGTGGATCAAGCAAAAATAGAGGTAATTGAAAAATTACCACCACCTGCCAATGTTAAGGCAATCAGAAGCTTTCTGGGGCATGCAGGATTCTATAGGAGGTTTATAAAGGATTTTTCAAAAATCGCAAAACCTCTAAGCAATCTGCTAGCTGCTGACACGCCATTTGTGTTTGACACAGCATGCCTACAGGCGTTTGAAACGCTGAAAGCTAAGCTGGTCACAGCACCAGTTATTTCTGCACCAGACTGGACATTACCATTTGAGCTAATGTGTGATGCCAGTGATCATGCTATTGGTGCAGTATTGGGACAGAGGCATGACAAGCTTTTGCATGTCATTTATTATGCTAGTCGCGTTTTAAATGATGCCCAGAAAAATTACACAACCACAGAAAAGGAATTACTTGCAGTGGTTTATGCCATTGACAAGTTCAGATCCTACTTAGTAGGATCAAAAGTGATTGTGTACACAGACCATGCTGCTCTTAAGTATCTACTCACAAAGCAGGATTCAAAACCCAGGCTCATCATATGGGTATTACTTCTGCAAGAGTTTGATATAGAAATAAGAGACAGAAAAGGGACAGAGAACCAAGTGGCTGATCATCTGTCCAGGATAGAGCCAGTGGAAGGGACGTCCCTCCCCTTTCTTGAGATCTCTGAGACATTCCCTGATGAGCATCTATTTGCCATTCAGGAAGCACCATGGTTTGCCGATATTGCAAACTATAAAGCTGCAAGGTTCATACCCAAGGAGTACAATCAAATACAAAAGAAAAAATTAGTTACTGATGCAAAGTACTACTTATGGGATGAGCCCTATCTCTTTAAGAGATGTGCAGACGGAATTATCCGTAGGTGTGTCCCCAGAGAGGAAGCACAGAGAATCCTATGGCATTGCCATGGATCTCAATATGGAGGCCATTTCGGAGGTGAGCGAACAGCCACCAAGGTCCTCCAATGTGGCTTCTATTGGCCCACACTCTATAAAGATTCCCGAGAGTTTGTACGTAATTGTGACAGTTGCCAAAGAGCTGGTAATCTGCCTCATGGTTACGCCATGCCTCAACAAGGAATCTTGGAAATAGAGTTGTTTGATGTATGGGGAATTGACTTCATGGGACCTTTCCCACCATCATACTCAAACACTTATATTCTGGTGGCAGTTGACTATGTATCAAAATGGGTTGAGGCTATTGCCACACCCAACAATGATACTAAAACAGTGCTGAAGTTCCTCCAAAAATATATCTTTAGCAGGTTTGGTGTCCCTAGAGTACTAATCAGTGATGGGGGCACTCACTTCTGCAATAAACAGCTTTACTCTGCCATGGTTCGGTATGGAATTCGCCACAAGATAGCCACTCCATATCATCCACAAACCAATGGGCAAGCTGAAGTCTCTAATAGAGAATTAAAGAAAATCCTGGAACGGACAGTAAGTACCCGTAGAAAGGATTGGGCACGGAGCTTGGATGATGCTCTGTGGGCTTACAGAACAGCATTCAAGACCCCTATAGGGACCTCTCCATACCAACTTGTGTATGGTAAGGCATGTCACCTGCCCGTGGAACTGGAACATAAAGCCTATTGGGCAACCAGGTTCCTAAACTTTGATGCCAAATTAGCAGGAGAAAAACGATTGCTCCAGCTAAATGAGCTAGAGGAATTCAGATTCACAGCTTTCGAAAATGCCAAGCTTTATAAAGAAAAATCAAAAAAATGGCATGACAGAAAGCTGTCATCTAGAATCTTTGAACCAGGACAGAAGGTCCTGTTGTTTAACTCTAGACTCAGGCTATTCCCCGGGAAACTGAAATCCCGGTGGAGGGGACCATACGTGATTACAAGCATGTCACCATATGGTTATGTGGAGCTTCAAGATATTGATTCTGATAAGAAGTTCATTGTCAATGGGCAGAGAATCAAGCATTATCTTGAAGGCAACATTGAGCAAGAATGCTCAAGGCTGAAGCTAGATTAAAAGCTCAGCGAGGTCCAGCTAAAGACAATAAAGAAGCGCTTGCTGGGAGGCAACCCAGCCATGGGGCATCAATCCTCTAAGCATTTTTGCCCTATTTTTATTTTTATTTGTTTATATAAAGTTCACTGACACTAAGGTATAGAATCATTTGTATAAGTTTACAGGGTTACAGAAGGAATCTGCACACAAAACAGAGATAGGGAGCTCAATGGCAAGAAAACGCCAGTAAAGAGGCATTTTGGGCGTTCAGCGCCCAAAATGGGCATCCACTGGGCGCTGAACGCCAGTAAAGACAGCAATTGGGCGTTCAACGCCAGAAACAGGCACCCAATGGGCGTTGAACGCCAGTAATGGCAGCAACTGGGCGCTGAACGCCCAGGAGATCAGCATTTGGGCGTTGAACGCCCAAAACAAGCAGTGTTTGGGCGTTCAAACGCCAGGAAGACAGGGAGGAGCCAAATCCAGTTATTCCACACGTATTTCCATTTTAATTTCAAATTTTATGCTTCAATGAATGATTTTTACATGAACATATCAAGAACCCTGATTTCTAAAATCCTTAATTTCTAAAAATCCATCTTTCCAAATTCAATCCAACTCTTTTTAAAATCTTTTCTGAAAACAAATCTATCTTTTTCACTCAATAATCTTTTCAACTAATCCATATCTTTTTCAAATATCCATATTATCTTTTTTTTTAATTCAGAGTTATCTTTTTCAAAAATCTATCATATCTTTTCAAAATTAAACTCTATCTTCTATCTTATCTTTTTCAACTCAATCTTTTTATCTTATCTCTTCCAATTTTTCGAAAACCCACCCCCCCCCACCCCTTTAAAATTGGGTTCGGCCTCCCCCCTCCTCCATCAACAAGTGCACCTCGATCTCCTTCTATCCCTCGCCTTTCTTTTCTTTTGCTTGAGGACAAGCAAACTTCTAAGTTTGGTGTGTTTTTCCGAGATCACTAAGATCATGGCTCCCAAAGGAAAACAATCCAATCCAAGAGGCAAGAAAGAGAGCGTTCCAAAACCACTTTGGAATCAAGGGAAGTTCTTATCTAAAGAACATTCAGACCATTATCTTAAAATAATGGGTCTGAGATCAGTGATCCCGGAAGTTAGATTCGATCTGAAAGAAGACGAATATCCGGAGATCCAGGAGCAAATTCGAATCAGGAACTGGGAAGTCCTAGCTAATCCTGAAACGAAAGTAGGAAGAAACATGGTCCAGGAGTTCTATGCTAATATGTGGTAGACTGACAAGCAAAGACTATCTGGAACAGCCTGCTACGAATTTCGGACCATGGTCAAGGGAAAGATTGTTCATACCACCCCTGACAAGATCAGAGAGATATTAAAGCTACCTCAGCTAAAGGATGATCCAGACTCCTTCAACAGGAGGATGATGAGAGTAGACATTGGCCTGGATAAGATCCTAGAGGACATATGTATCCCTGGAGCCAGGTGGACCACCAATACAAAGGGCGTCCCAAATCAACTCAAGAGAGAGGATCTCAAACCAGTTGCCAGAGGATGGCTGGACTTCATTGGGCGTTCTCTGTTGCCCACCAGCAACCGTTCTGAAGTCACAGTTAAAAGAGCAGTGATGATTCATTGCATCATGACGGGGAAGGAAGTGGAGGTTCATCAGCTGATTTCCACTGAACTCTACAAGATAGCTAATAAAAATTCAAGAGAGGCCAGGTTGGCTTATCCAAGCGTGATTTCTCTGCTCTGCAAGGACGCTGGAGTCAAGATGGGAATAACTGAATATATCCTAATTGAAAAGTCAATCACCAAAGCATCAATGGAGAGACAACAAGCACAGGAGGATCCTATCAAGAAGAGAGCACAGGAATTCCTCCCAGAGATTCCTCAAGCAGAATATTGGGAATATCTTGAGACGTCTGTCACCAAGATACAGGAAGCTATGGAGCAAATAATAAAACAACAGAAGGAACACAGTCAAATGCTGACCCATATGTTTAAAGAACAAGAGGAACAGGGACGTGACTTAAGGGAACTGAAGCGCCAAAAGTCTTCTGTAATACCAAGCATCCCAAGGATCAGAGGAACCCCCATACCCCCAGAATAAAGGTTGTTAATTTCCAATTTCTGCCTTAACTCTGTGACAGTGTCCTTATAAAAAGTTTACCTTAGAAGTCATATAATAGTAATTAGTATCTATTTGATTTTATCTCCAATTAAGCTATAGTTTATTTTTCTCATCATCATTAAACATGAATAAAATAGTAGATCTTTTGAATAAGAAGCAATAAAATTTAGAGTTTAATAAAAGAATTTCTAATTGGTTAAATGTGGTGGCAATGCTTTCTGTCTTCTGAATGAATGCTTGAACAGTGCATATATCTTTTGAATTTGTTGTTTAAGACTGTTAAATATGTTGGCTCTTGAAAGACTGATGAACATGAGACATGTTATTGATAATCTAAAAAATCATAAAAATGATTCTTGAAGCAAGAAAAAGCAGCAAAGAACAAAGCTTGCAGAAAAAAAAAAAAAAAAGAGAAGAAGCAAGCAGAAAAAGCCAAAAGCTCTTAAAACCAAAAGGCAAGGGCAAATAAAAAGGATCCCAAGGTTTTGAGCATCAGTGGATAGGAGGACCTAAAGGACTAAAATCCTGGTCTAAGCGGCTAAACCAAGCTGTCCCTAACCATGTGCTTGTGGCGTGCAGGTGTCAAGTGAAAACTTGAGACTGAGCGGTTAAAGTCAAGGTCCAAAGCAAAAAAGAAGAGTGTGCTTAAGAACTTTGGACACCTCTAATTGGGGACTTTAGCAAAGCTGAGTCACAATCTGAAAAGGTTCACCCATTTATGTGTCTGTGGCATTTATGTATCCGGTAGTAATACTGGAAAACAAAGTGCTTAGGGCCACGGCCAAGACTCATAAAGAAGTTGTGTTCAAGAATAATCACACTGAACTAAGAGAATCAATAACACTATCTGAATTCTGAGTTCCTATAAGATGCCAATCACTCTGAGCTTCAATGGATAAAGTGAGATGCCAAAACTGTTCAAAAGCAAAAAGCTACTAGTCCCGCTCATCTAATTAGGATCTAAGCTTCAATCAAAAACTCTGAGATATTATTGCTTCTCAACCTACTAGTCTTCTATTTTATTTGTCTAGTTGCTTGAGGACAAGCAACAGTTTAAGTTTGGTGTTGTGATGAGCGGATATTTTATACGCTTTTTGGGGTTAATTTCATATAGTTTTGAGTATGTTTTAGTTAGTTTCTAGTTTATTTCCAGTAGTTTTTAGGAAAAATTCATATTTCTGGACTTTACTATGAGTTGTGTGTTTTTCTGTAATTTCAGGTATTTTTCTGGCTGAAATTGAAGGAGCTGAGCAAAAATCTTATTCAGGCTGAAAAAGGACTGCTGATGCTGTTGGATTCTGACCTCCCTGCACTCAAAGTGGATTTTCTGGAGCTACAGAACTCGAAATGGCGTGCTTCCAATTGCGTTGGAAAGTAGACATCCAGGGCTTTCCAGCAATATATAATAGTCCATACTTTGCACAAGAATAGACGACGTAAACTGGCGTTCAACGCCAGTCCTCTGCCCAATTCTGGCGTCCAGCGCCAGAAAAGGATCAAAAACTGGAGTTGAACGCCCAAACTGGCACAAAAACTGGCGTTCAACTCCACAAATGGCCTCTGCACGTGAATTGCTTAAGTCTCAGCCCCAGCACACACCAAGTGGGTCCCAGCACACACCAAGTGGGCCCCAGAAGTGGATCTCTGCATCATCCATCATAGTCCACTCATATTTTGTAACCCTAGGCTACTAGTTTAGTATTTAAAACAACTTTTAGAGACTTATTTTGTATCTCATGACATTTCAGATCAAAACTTTGTATTCTCTGACGGCATGAGTCTCTAAACCCCATTGTTGGGAGTGAGGAGCTCTGCTCTGTCTCGATGAATTAATGCAAGTATTTCTGTTTTCCATTCAAACACGCTTGTTCCTATCTAAGATGTTCATTCGCGCTTAACTGTGATGGAGGTGATGATCTGTGACACTCATCACCTTCCTCAATTCATGAACGTGTGCCTGACAACCACCTCCGTTCTATATACGATTGAATGAGTATCTCTTAGATTCCCTAATCAGAATCTCCGTGGTATAAGCTAGAACTGATGGCGGCATTCATGAGAATCCGGAAAGTCTAAACCTTGTCTGTGGTATTCCGAGTAGGATTCAAGGATTGAATGACTGTGACGAGCTTCAAACTCCTGAAGGCTGGGCATTAGTGACAGACGCAAAAGGATAGTAAATCCTATTCCAACCGGATCGAGAACCAACCGGTGATTAGCCGTGCTGTGACAGAGCGTGTGAGCGTAGTTTTCACTGGAAGGATGGAAGGTAGCCATTGACAACGGTGATCCACCAACACACAGCTTGCCATAGGAGGACGTGCGTGCGTGAACAAGAAGACAGAGGAAAGCAGAGATTCAGAAGACAAAGCATCTCCAAAACTCCAACATATTCTCCATTACTGCATAACAAGTAACCTTTAATCCATGCTCTGTTGTTTACTTGCAATTCAACTGATAAACATAATTGACTTCTTGACTAAGATTTACAAGATAACCATAGATTGCTTCAAACCAACAATCTCCGTGGGATTCGACCCTTACTCACGTAAGGTATTACTTGGACGACCCAGTGCACTTGCTGGTCATGTGTGCGAAATTGTAAGAGAGTAACAATTTTGTGCACCAATCCTTCCATGAGAGATTTGGATGATTTCTCCATGATGGATTATAGGTGTTTCCATAAAGTTCACCTAAGTAATTTACCTCTGCTATTGCAGGGTTCTCAGGATCATAAGCTTCTTCTTCAGAAGATGCCTCTTGAGTACTGTTGGATGCAGCTTGCATTCCATTCAGACTCTGAGAAATTATATTGACTTGCTGAGTCAATATTTTATTCTGAGCCAATATGGCATTCAGAGTATCAATTTCAAGAACTCCCTTCTTCATAGGCGTCCCATTATTCACAGGATTCCTCTCAGAAGTGTACATGAACTGGTTATTAGCAACCATGTCAATGAGTTCTTGAGCTTCTGCAGGTATTTTCTTTAGGTGAATGGATCCACCTGTAGAAGTATCCAATGACATCTTTGATAACTCAGATAAACCATCATAGAATATATCCAGGATGGTCCATTCTGAAAGCATGTCAGAAGGACACTTTTTGGTCAACTGCTTGTATCTTTCCCAAGCTTCATAGAGGGATTCACCTTCTTTCTGTCTGAAGGTTTGAACATCCACTCTAAGCTTGCTCAGCTTTTGAGGAGGAAAGAACTTGGCTAAGAAAGCCGTGACCAGCTTATCCCAAGAGTTCAGGCTGTCTCTGGGTTGAGAATCCAACCACACTCTAGCTCTGTCTCTTACAGCAAAAGGGAAAAGCATGAGCCTGTAGACTTCAGGATCTACTCCATTAGTCTTAATAGTATCACATATCTGTAAGAATTCAGTTAAGAACTGAAAAGGATCTTCAGATGGAAGTCCATGAAACTTACAGTTCTGCTGCATCAGAGAAACTAGCGGAGGTTTCAGCTCAAAGTTGTTTGCTCCAATGGCAGGAATGGAGATGCTTCTTCCATGTAAATTGGAATTAGGTGCAGTAAAGTCACCAAGCATTCTCTTTGCATTATTATTATTTTCGGCTGCCATCTCCTCTTCCTGTTCGAAAATTTCTGAAAGGTTCTCTCTGGATTGTTGTAATTTAGCTTCTCTTAGTTTCCTCTTCAGAGTCCTTTCAGGTTCTAGATCTGCTTCAACAAGAATATTCTTGTCCTTGCTCCTGCTCATATGACAAAGAAGAGGGCACAGAAAAAATAATAATAATAATAATAATAATAATAGGGATCCTTTATACCACAGTATAGAGGTCCTTGTGTGAGTAGAAGAAAAGAAGAAGAAAATCTGAACTCAAAGAGAGAGAGGGTTCGGATTTTTGGGGAGTGAGGGAGAGATGTTAGTAGATGAATAATTAAATTAGAAGGAGATGAGAAAGAAGGAGAATTTTCGAAAATAATTTTTGAAAAAGAGTTAGTGATTTTCGAAAATGGTTTTTGAAAAAGGTTAGTAATTTTTCGAAAATTAAAATCAAAAATTAAAATAATTAGTTAATTAAAAAGAAATTTTGAAAAAGAGGGGAGATATTTTCGAAAATTAGAGAGAGAAAGTTAGTTAGGTGGTTTTGAAAAAGATAAGAAACAAACAAAAAGTTAGTTAGTTAGTTGAAACCAATTTGAAAATCAATTTTGAAAAGATAAGAAGATAAGAGGTTAGAAAAGATATTTTAAAATTAAATTTTTGAAAAAGATATGGTAGAAAGATATTTTTGAAAAGATATGATTGAAATTAGTTTTGAAAAAGATTTGATTTTTTTAAAAATCACAATTAATGACTTGATTCACAAGAAATCACAAGATATGATTCTAGAACTCAAAGTTTGAACCTTTCTTAACAAGTAAGTAACAAACTTGAAATTTTTGAATCAAAACATTAATTGATGATGTTATTTTCGAAAATTATGAGGTAAAATTAAGAAGAAGATTTTTGAAAAATATTTTTAAAATTTTCGAAAATAACTAAGAAAAATGAAAAAGATTTTATTTTTGAAAAAGATTTTGAAAAAGATAAGATTTTTAAATTGAAAATTTGATTTGACTCATAAAAACAACTGGATTTTAAAAATTTTTGAAAAAGTCAAATCTAATTTTCGAATTTTATGAGTGAAAAAGGGAAAGATATTTTTTTATTTTTGAATTTTTAATGATGAGAGGGAAAAACATGAAAAAGACTCAATGCATGAAAATTTTGGATCAAAACAATGAATGCATGCAAGAATACTATGAATGTCAAGATGAACACCAAGAACACTTTGAATGTCAAGATGAACACCAAGAACATATTTTTGAAAAATTTTTAATGCAAGGAAAACATGCAAGACACCAAACTTAGAAATCTTTCATGTTTAGACTCTATGGATGCAAAAATGCACATGAAAAACAAGAAAAGATGCAAAACAAAAAAACATCAAGATCAAACAAGAAGACTTACCAAGAACAACTTGAAGATCATGAAGAACACTATGAATGCATGAATTTTTCGAAAAATGCAAGATGAATATGCAATTGACACCAAACTTTCAACTTGACTCAAGACTCAAACAAGAAACATGAAATATTTTTTATTTTTATGATTTTATGATTTTTTTTGTATTTTCTTTTAATTTTTTTCGAAAATCATTAAAAAGAAAAATAAGGATTCCAAAATTTTTAATATGAATTCCAGGAATCTTATGCTCTTTTAGTCTAAAGCTCCAATCAAAGGGTCAGGCATGGCTTAATAGCCAGCCAAGCTTTAGTATGTAACTCAGACATGACAAGCCTAACATGCCCTACAGAGGAATTAGACATGGCTTTACAACCAGCCAGGCTTCAACATGCTTCATGAAACACTAGAATTCATTCTTAAAAATTCTGAAGAAAAATATATTTTTGAAAATATTTTTATTTTTTAAAAAAAAAGAAAATTTTTTTGAAAACAAAGGAGAAATTTTTGAAAGATTTTTGAAAAATTTTTGAAAATAAAACAAAAAGAAAATTACCTAATCTGAGCAACAAGATGAACCGTCAGTTGTTCAAACTCGAACAATCCCCGGCAACGGCGCCAAAAACTTGGTGCACGAAATTGTGATCTCTGATAATGGCTCCAAAAATTTGGTGCTCTAATCTCAATTCATAATTTGTCACAACTTCGATACAACTAACCAGCAAGTGCACTGGGTCGTCCAAGTAATAAACCTTACGTGAGTAAGGGTCGATCCCACGGAGATTGTTGGTATGAAGCAAGCTATGGTCACCTTGTAAATCTCAGTCAGGCGGATATAAAATAGCTATGGAGTTTTCGAAAATAGATAATAAACTAAGGATAGAAACACTTATGTAATTCATTGGCGAGAATTTCAGATAAGCGTGTAGAGATGCTTTCATTCCTCTGAATCTCTGCTTTTCCGCTGTCTTCATCCAATCAGTTTTACTCCTTTCCATAGCTGGCTTTATGCAAGGGCATCGCCGTTGTCAATGGTTACATCCCCTCCTCTTGTGAAAATGGTCCAAATGCTCTGTCACAGCACGGCTAATCATCTGAGGTTCCCGATCATGCTGGAATAGGATTCACCCTCATTTTGCGTCTGTCACTACGCCCAGCAATCGCGAGTTTGAAGCTCGTCACAGTCATTCAATCCCAGAATCCTACTCGGAATACCACAGACAAGGTTTAGACTTTCCGGATTCTCATGAATGCCGCCATCAATCTAGCTTACACCACGAAGATTCTGATTAAGAGATCTAAGAGATACTCATTCAATCTAAGGTAGAACAGAAGTGGTTGTCAGGCACGCGTTCATAAGGAATGATGATGATTTTCACGTTCATCACATTCAGGTTGAAGTGCGAATGAATATCTTAGAAGCGGAACAAGTTGAATTGAATAGAAAAATAGTAGTACTTTGCATTAATCTTTGAGGAACAGTAGAACTCCACACCTTAATCTATGGAGTGTAGAAACTCTACCGTATGAAAATACATAAGTGAAAGGTCCAGGCATGGCCAAATGGCCAGCCCCCAAAACGAGATCACAGGATCAAAATTACAATCCAGGATTCAAAGATGTCTACTACAATAGTAAAAAGTCCTATTTATAATAAACTAGCTACTAGGGTTTACAGAAGTAAGTAATTGATGCATAAATCCACTTCCGGGGCCCACTTGGTGTGTGCTTGGGCTGAGCTTGAAGTCTACTCGTGGAGAGGTCATTCTTGGAGTTGAACGCCAGCTTTTGTGCCATTTTGGGCGTTGAACTCTACTTTGCAACTTGATTCTGGCGCTGGACGCCAGAATTGGGCAGAGAGCTGGCGTTAAATGCCAGTTTGCGTCATCTAAACTTGGGCAAAGTATGGACTATTATATATTGCTGGAAAGCTCTGGATGTCTACTTTCCAACGCAATTAGAAGCGCGTCATTTTAAGTTCTGTAGCTCCAAAAAATTCACTTTGAGTGAAGGGAGGTCAGAATCCAACAGCATCAGCAGTCCTTCTTCAACCTCTGAATCTGATTTTTGCTCAAGTCCCTCAATTTCAGCCAGAAAATATCTGAAATCACAGAAAAATACAAAAACTCATAGTAAAGTCCAGAAATGTGAATTTAACATAAAAACTAATGAAAACATCCCTAAAAGTAACTAGATTCTACTAAAAACATACTAAAAACAATGCCAAAAAGCGTATAAATTATCCGCTCATCAACTATGTACACAAGTTTTAGAAGAAACTGAAATGTTACAGTTACATGCCCAGAGAATGTACGTAGGTTGAATCCAACTTATGTGTCAGTTGATGCTGTTGTTTACTGGGTTATGTAACACCCTAATTTTTAGCACCTCATGATCGCACTAAAAGTCTTGGAAGCCCTTAGGCACGTCATTGGTCCTTTTTCATTTCTTTAAACTATTCATTTTACTAATTTGTAAACTAAAAGAATTTCTTTAAGATATTTCAAAGTAAGCTTTTTACAAAACTTTTCCAAAAGGTTATTTCAGGGATAAACTATTTTTATAATGAACACCTTTCTATTTGAAAGTATTTCTTTACTTTGATGGTATTTTCTTTCCCACTGAGAACCTGCAAAGACGATGTTCTCACCCCACTATAGATTTTCTTTTCAGTGACAGGTTCAGGAAGCTTTGGCGTGAAGCCGCAATTGAACCACAAGTTTATTATATATGATTGTACTTTATGAATTTGATTTAGTTATTAGATTTTTCCTCGATAATTGTTATTTTGGTTTTTAGAAGGGTATGATTTGTATTTGAGAAATTTAGAATAAATCTATGTATTTATTATTATGTGGATATAATTATGTGATTATGTGGTTTAAATTAAAGTCCTTTCGTTTTCATAATTAAAAATTCAGTTTATATTCGTAAAGACTTAATATTAAATAAATATAGTATGAAATTAAAGGAGTAGAGGCAAGTAACGCTAGAACTTTTAGTGCGATAGATCATGAGGTACTAAAAATTAGAGTGTTACACTTTTAAGGTATATTTCTTAGTTTAAAATTACTTATTTTCTATATAGATTCCAAATTCAGATTGTAAATCTTAGTCCATGTTTTCCATAAATTTAAATATTATTCTTAAAAGAAAACATAAAAGGTAATTGCAGAGAATTTCTTTACTTAATTGTGTTAAGGACAAAGAAACTTTGAGTAGCAATGCGAGTGACTAATTTTAGAGTTAAGAAGTTGATTTTTCTTATTAATATTATTAAAATAAAGTCGATATTGTAAAAGCAGTTCTTAATATATATATATAAAATAATAGCATAGTTTAAAACTTAAAGAAAATATTATTTTTTTGATTTAATGATCAAGAGTAATATTTAAAAAGACAAATGATTTTTATTTTTTACATTACACTTGGTGTGTAAGCATATAATAATAGAAAAATGAATAATTAAGGTTTACACATTCTATTGTTCTGTAAAAATAAATTTTTTGTTGTGAAAGATGATGAGAGTCTTTAATAATAATTAATTTTCGTTATAATTTGAGTTTTATTTTAATTTTTTTATATTCCTATTTCCCATATTTTGGATGGAAGATTGCAGTAATAGAGCAACTTAAAAACTTTTACAAAGAAGGTTGAACACTGCTAAAATATTGGAATGGTAAGAAAGTTAATTGGTTAATTATAGGAGCTCTATACATGTACGTTCATTTTGGTTGAGTCATCCTATACTTGGTTTGGAATATTTCAAAAAAGTGGAAATAGAGTAGCTTTTGAAGCATGCAAACTTGATTGAAAATTTGAGTTTATGATCAAGCAATTCTTATTCTAAACGTGTTTTAATATTTGTTTTAATCTAAAGTATCTTTTGAATTTGGTTAGATGTATATATTAATTATGGTTTAAAATATTTTCTACACCACATATATGTATGTAAACGAAAGCAATGTAGAATAATTATTGTTGATTTTATCTTATTACTTTGATTTTACTTTGTAGGTTTATGACATTTGTGTAGACGAAGGTGATCGAAAGTATAAATAGTTGTTAGAGTGCACACATATAAATAAATAGGAAAAAGACTTACTATAATAACTGATGGTGTAAAAATGTACAGCTATGATGTCTATTATTTTTACAAGTTGGAATTAAAGTTGTTATTAATTCTTCACTATGACTTAAATATCTTCTATATATATACAGAGAGAGAGAGGTGTTCATATATAAGATTTGAAATTGGTGAAATTGGTGAAAACCAACAATTAAATTCCCAAGCAAGTATAGACAAATAGGGACAAGCAAAGAATTAATCCAATGCATCCAAAATCTAAAGAATTAATTTAATTCATCAAAAGAGAAGCAACTTGTAAGAATGCATGATAAGAAAGGTGGAGACATAGAAATGAGTAATCGAACCCTCACTAGGTGTATATACACTCTAATCACTCGGTGTCTAAGGGTTAATCACTCAAGTCTCCTCCTAATCATGCTTTCAAGGAGTTGCTCTTCATCTTACAATCAACAACAAGTAATGCATGAATGCACTTATCATGAGGGCTTATTAGGGTTGTAATGGAGTTAGGGTCAAGGTGGGATAGATATGGCTAAGTGGACTAAAATGGTTGCCTTGATTAGTTTAAGTATCCACATCAACCTATATCAATCCAATCAAAACAAAATGCAATCCTAACCTTCCATCAATTCTTATTCATTAACATTCATGCATGTTTTTCTCACAACACCTCGCATATGCAATTCTTTATTCAATTGTTTACCCTTTTGGGTGACTTTGCACCCTTTTACGATGAAGGTTTTTTTTTTTTTTTTGAAATGAGAATTGTATATGGTTAAGTAGTTCATACATGAATGTTCCCATTTTCCAAAGTTTTCAATGAGATACCCAAATTAAACATTTTCATTCCCTACCCATGTTTCCCGAAAGATTCCCCCACACTTAAATGAGACACACTCCTCAACCTAAGCTAATCAAGGATGCAATCCAAGGTAAATTCATTGTTTTCCGCTTAAGATTGTAATGTGGTGATATTACAAACAGTGTGGTCAATAAGGCTCAAAGGGGTTAACAATGGTAGATGTAAAGGGTAAGCCATATGGGTTAGTGAGCTATGCAAAGATGGCCTCAATCATGCTCAATGCAATTCAAAACATCAATAATTGGAAACAAAGAATCAAGCAAAACCAAGATTACAATCATAGAAGAGATATATCACTCAATGAATAAAATTAGTGGTTAAAAGGTGTAACCACTTATTAGAGCTCAAAACTCACAAGGTATTTTGTTCTATCTCTCTTCTATATTCCATAAAAATCATTCAAGAAAGTTTGAAAATAATTTCTCAATCAATTCAATAGAATGCCCTTGGCAAAGTTCTTGGAAAATTTGTTGTTTTTTCACCAAAGTTATTTCCTATATGTATGTATGATGTGATGGATGCAAAATCTTTCAAAATTTCTTAGTTCTTTTCCTAATTTTCAACAAGCAAAAAGTAACATGAACAATTAGGATCAAGATAAACTAGGCATAAGCTATTCACATCATCCAATCACAATCCATATCTATACTATATATCAAGCAATATAAAGATGCAATCTATATATACCAAAACTAGAAATGCAATACTAAAAGATAACTAAAAGCAACTAGTATATATATATATATATATATATATATATATATATACCAAAAGTGCTAAGCAATGGGAAAAAGTAAAGTACTGTAAATATCCACAAAAGCATCATAAAACTCAAAATAAACTAAATAAAAGTGTTCAGGAGAGAATATTTACACCCAAAAAAATAGAAGCTCCTCCCCCACACTTAGATCATGCACTGTCCTCAGTGCTCAGGGGAATCAATCAGGGGGAAAATCAACCATGGAAAGCTCCACCACCTGGCGGTGGCGGGTGGTGATGGCGCTGGATGGCTGTGTGGTGGTCTGTGTTGCTGGTGGGTCAACTACCTGGTCAGCTGCCTCAGCTCTCGGCTCGGCTACTACTGCTGGCTCCTCAACTCGCGGCTCCTTGGCTCTATGCTCCTCAGCTCTGTCAACTACTATCTCCTCAGTCATGGGCTCCTCAGGCCTTTGCTCAGGTGGCTAAACTACCTGGCCAGCTTCAGCTGCTGGCTCCTCAGATGCAGGCTCCGCGACATCAGGCTTTGGTGTATCTGAAGGAGGTGGCCCAGGGTCTCTACCCTCAAACTTCGCCACTATCCACTGGAAGTGGCGAGCGTTGCGGCGCTCATAGCGGTGGATGGCCTGAAGGATCTCCCGACATATCTCATATGGTGTCTGAGGTTGGGGTATGGGTGCGGGTGCTGAAGGAGGTGCTGAAGGCTCTGTTGTTGCTGATGGAGGCTCAATAGTCTTCCTCTTCTTCTGAGGTAGCCCGTCATAATCGCCGTATGGCAGATACGACTGCTTACTGATATAGACAGACGTCCGATCAGTTGGGCGTCTCTCTACACCAGATAAGGCTGCTAATCTGGTGATGGGAGATGGAAAGGGAATGTTGAATTTCTGCTGTAGGTTCACCTTCATCATAGACTCTCTAATAAGGGGAAGAACAGATATCCTCTTCCCCTCTAGAATAGCCCATAGCAGCACTGCCACATGGATCCTGATATGAGTGGCATGCGTGCTCGGAAGGATGTAATCGGCAATGATTTGCTGCCAGATCCTTGCCTCCGGGTTGAGGTCCGTGCACGCAATGCTCGAGGGTACAGGCTACTCTCCTTTGCTGTATTCCCATGTAGCCTCAGGCTGGCCAATCTTTTTCAGGACCTCATCCAAAGAAATTTTGCCCGTGGTCACGTCCGTCATTATTTGAGTATAAGCGTCCCTAGCCGGAGGAATATGCGGAATGTCCAAGAGGGCCTCTAAAGCAGTGTTAGAGGTGTCTAAGGTGACACCTCTCAGAAAAATGGTTTGGGCATCCCTCTTGAGGAGATTGGCATAAAATTCCTTGACCTGGTGTTCATTCACTTCCACCGGATCGGATTTTACGAATCCCCAATGATAAAAATTTATTCTGTCAAGGATTGTATCCGCATATTTCTCGGGCAGGTTTAGCTTCCTCTCATAATGAAAGGCGCGCTTTTCTAGCTTCTTATATTGTTCTTGGGCCTCGGAATTAATGAAAGTATCTGGATGGTCACTGGGAGGCTCGGGGGGAGGGCGAGCCAAGGGGTTGGCTTTCTCCTTGCCCTTGCAGCCCATCATGAAAAAGACAAAAACAGAATACGACTCAGGGAACAGATAAAATCATAGAAAGAAGAAGGATATATTTAAACAGTTCAATCAAGATCCAGTCAGATAAATAAATACTCAATCAGGGAAAACATGTGTAAAACAGTAGAATGTTCAAAAGAGAATGCATTTTCCCAAAATCAAGCAACCTAAGTAATAAATGAATGGGTGAACAAACAATGAAAGTATACATAGGACTTAGGTGTATTATGTATGTGAATTGAGTTCAAAGAGGTTGATTAGTGCCATTGTGCCTTAGAAATTGAACGAGTTTGGAAAAATTAGCACAAATGGCAAAAATCGAAGTCAGAGTGAAAGCTTGCACTCATCCATGTTGAAAAGGTAGGAATTGATCACATATACATAGCCTTTTGTCCAAAGCAATTCCTAATTGAAAAACAAAGTGCATTGCTCAAAAACCTCAAGGAACAAGTGGCTAAGTCTATGGTCATTGATGTTAAACACACATGGATAAGCATCTGATTAATTCACATAGAAAGAAATGCATGTACTGTTGCCAATGACACCAAACAGATTCCAAAATTGAAAGTTTAAGGCTGGTTTGGTATTTAAGCAAACAGAAATGAGCAGTATGTGCATGTTGCAGCAAATGAGCATGCTATGCACTTGCAGCAGGGGCGCTGTGCGCACGCACAGGTCTGTGCGCACGCACAGGTCTCTGTTCCTGCAACAAAAATTTTGGCTCTAAGGCACCAAAATTGACATCCTAAACAGATTTTCAAGCCCCAAAATATCACAAAACTCCCAAAAATATCTTATTTTACCAAAATTACTCAACAAACATCAAAATAAAACCAACCAACCAAGCAAACTAACCAATTTTCCATGAAACCAAGGTTAAAAGAGAGAGTGGGTTAGAAGGATATTACCATGGTGGGTGTCTCCCACCTAGCACTTTGGTTTATAGTCCTAAGTTGGACTTGGTGAGGAGATCCTTGCTAGGGCGGCTTATGCTTCCACTCCTCCTTGAATCTCCAACCAAGTTTGCTATTGATTTGACCTCCAGGGTCCCAATTAAGTTGCATCAAATACATAAGAGACTTCAAGCTAGCAACTAGGATCCTCAAGTATTGACTTTTGAAATTAATGCCCGGATCCCATACTTGAGTTCCTCTATCACCATTGACAAGATTGTGTACTCCCCGGAATCCACTAAAGTGACTCTTGCACCAAAAATGAGCTCCAAATGTTGAGTTGGCTCCTTTGATGAACTTTCCTTTTCTTTTCCAATCAACATTCTTCTTTTCACCATCCACTACTCCAAGAAAGGTCCGAAGTTGGCCATCCGTTTCTAAAACGGCATATTGATGTGGGCCTAGAAATCTTGTTGGAGAAGTCTTCACCCACTCAATTCGTTCTTGCACAACTAACTTCACTTCTTGGCAACTAATATCTTCCTCAACCTCTTTTGAATCTTTTTCATCATCACTCACGTCAAATATTGGAGGTTGTGTGAAGTCCACATCAACATCTCCTTCCAAATCTAATGATAGAGGTTCATGAAGGTCATAGAAGGAATTACCCAAGTTGGACAAAAAATCTTGAATGATGGAATCCTCTTGATCAACTCCTATTCACTCTTCATTTATCACCTCTTGCACTTCATGTGGTGACTTGACATCTTCTCCTTGATCTTGCAATTCTTCTTTCACTCCACACTTTTCACTTGGTTCCACACATTCATCCACTAGAGTTTCTTGCTTGTGGCATGAACGCAACGAAGCTAAATGACCCAAAGCCTTTGCTAAGGTAGACATAACTTGTTCTTGCTTCTTCCGGAACTCTTGTTGTTCTTGAATGAGCATGAAAAGTACTTCTTGTATGGCTTGATCCATATATGAAGAGGAGGGTTGAGGTGATGAAGGTTGACAATCAGACTCATAGGGTAAGGGTCTTGTATGTAGTGAGGTGATGGTGTATAAGGTTGGTGACCATATAGGTAAGTGTTTGGGTTGCATTGGGGTGCATTGTGGCAATGGTGTGAAAAAGTCATTAAGAAAATATAAACAGAAATCTACTAACAAAAACAACCAACCAAGCAAAAAGGCTATTTACACTATTAACATATTCACAACAACCAACAGATAGCACTCAATTGCATCCCTGGCAACGGCGCCGAATTTGATAAGTAGGACATTACCGTCGACTAGGAATTCAGTCTCAAAGTAAGATTGGAATTGTAAGCATAGTTCCTAGCCAACAAGTAATGCTCAAATCAAATATTCCAATTCAAAACAAAATATAACCGACAGTAATGAAACCTCGGGTCGTTCTCCCTAGGACGGAATTGGAAGTGTTTCTCTTTCGGTTGTGAGGAAAATTGGGGTTTTCAAGCAAGAAATGAAAGATTAAAAGAACTAAGCAATAAAAGAACCAAGAGATGATCAAAATTGTAATTAATACAAGTAAAGAGAAAATGAGATCAAAACTAGTGAAAATGCAATAAAGAAACCTTGACTTGGGAATGAGGATCCAAAGAATCCTATCATTGCCATAACCACAACTATGGTAATTATGATGAGTCAATCTCGCCTAGTCAACCCCAACCATCGAGGAGTAAGTCAAGCAAGAATAATTGACCTTAATCCATAAGTCCTAGCTAACTTACCAAACTAGTTGATAAAAAGCTAGCGTCAATGGAAATAAGAGTCAACTAACTACCCAAGAATTACCACTAAATATCGGACATTATGACTCTAGTATCCTGGAAACTCAAACCACAAGCCAAGGTGAGAAAATCTAATCAAAATCTAGAGTTGACATTTTCACAAACACCTTGTGTGCATAAAAGTAAAGCATGGAAAATTGCACGAAAAAATAACAAACTATAACCAACTATCAATAATACCAAACATAAACAAGCAATCAAACATAAAGGAGGCATGAAATGTAAAATTCATCAATCAAAACTTCAAGAAACACAAAGTTGTAATATGAACAAAGTAACTTGAACCAAGAAAAATTGAAAGTAAAAATAATGTAATTAAAGAGGAATTAAAGAGTACTTACAATTAAAGATGATCAAAATCCAAAATTAAGCTTGCTATAAAATGCTACATGAAGATGGGAATTAAACCCTAAGAGAGCAAAGCTACACTACTCCTACTCTTACTCCTACTATATAAAACTATGTAAAAATTGCTCTAATGCCTCCCTCCCCTTTTATAAGTGGTCAATTCTCCTTCATATAGTACTCCCAAACCGCAATTCAGCCTTCCAAAATGGGCCAAGAGGCCTCCAAATTCGCGCAGCACATGCCTCATTAATGAAATCACGTGCAGGGACCTGTGCAGACGCACAGACGTGTGCGTCCGCACACGCGGCTAAAAATTGACCTGTGCGTACGCACACATGGAAATTTCTGCTTGTGCGCGCGCACGCAGGGCTGTGCGCACGCACACTTCGCTGTGTGTGCTTTTCCTTGTTTTTTTTCATGTTTTCTCCCGTGTACATGCTTTCTTCCACTTTTGGCTATCCATTCTTGCCTCCAAGGCCTGAAATTACTCACAAACCATATCACGGCATCGAATGGCACAAAGGTGGGATTAAATTGCTCTATTAAAGCACAAAATTGTATGTTTGTACATTTAGGATCAAATTAGGGATCAAACACAAAAGTATGATATTTGGGTGCTTAAGTGTGAGTTCATGTGCTAGAATCCATCCAAATTGAGTCAAAATATACCATCAAATATGGACTCATCAGGTCACACTTTCAAGAAAGAGTGCTCAGATGTAACTTTTATTCCTTTCTTTAATCAATCAGCCTTATAATATATATATATATATATATATATATATATATATATATATATATATATATATATATATATATATATACCTAAATCATCACTTCTGAAACTTTCTTCATCTCCAAATTACCACCTATTTCTAGCTTCATTTCATTACTAGGCATACTACTAAGATCTAGGGTTAAAAGAATGAAATTAAAGGTTTAGAGGTTTAAAATCATGTTTAAAACACTAAAATCCCATTTGCTAAAAATAGGGGTCACGTGTACGCGTGGGTGTGCATTTTTTCTGAAAACGCGGGGGGGTCACGCGTACGCGTGGGAGCGCAATTTGCCCATCATGCGTACGTATTACGTCGTCCGCGTTGCATGCATGCCAAACAGAAATGCCCATCCGCGTATAGAGGAGTCCGTGTACGCATACATTGTAGATTAGTCAAAAATGGCTAGGTCTGCAGAATTTCAATTTTACATACCGAACTTTCGACGCGCATGACTTTCTCGTTTTAAAATATTTTTCATCCGTTCTTCGAACGGCGTAAACTTCACGAACCCAATTTTCATATAAAACAAGTTTGAAACAATTTAGAAGTCCGGAAGCCGAGTTATAGCTCACTGAAGTTTGGCTAAAAATCTATTTTACACAAAAACCTCAAACCTCAATTTTCATTAAAACCCAAACTCAAATCCAACCTCCTTTGGTCTTCTAGTCTAAGTTTTTACAAGACATATTATATATTAAATACGAGAAACCTAAACCATACATTGGCCGATTTCCACGTATAACCCAAGACAACCCCACAAGGCAAGCTCACAAGCCTTCAACACCACAATTCTACCTCCCAAGCTCCCAACCAAGTTTCTAATGTTTTCAATTTTGCTTCATATCACATATATACACACCTAACACATAATATCACATATGCATACCAAACTTTAATACCAAAGCTACAATTAACTAAGGAATTTACTAGGGTTGAGGATCTTTACCTTGTATGTGCCTCCATTAAGTCAAGACCCATTAATTCATCAAGTCAATTTGGTCCTAAAACATCAATTAGCCACAAATCTCAACACCCAAGACCATACTATTTTCAAATTTTAGAAGAGAAAATTGAAACTGAGAAAGCGGTTTTCTTACCTTACAATATATTGGCCTTTGTAGAGCTCATCACTGCGGATGCGTGGCCACAAACAATGCGGCGATCGGAGCGAAAAGTTATCTGGATTTGAATGGAACCAAGGATTTTGGAACCTTCCCCCTCTCTTTCCTTGTGTTCTTCCTCAGCAGCGTGTTTCTCATGAGTCTGGGGAGGAATTGGCTGAGTTCATGGTGTTAGGGGAGTGTGGATTGAGCCTTGGGCCCAATACGGACTCGGTTCGCGTTGGTTCGGTCCGTTCGGCTTAATTTTAGGCCAAATTCTTTAAAATTATTGTCAAAATTCTTGTTTTAATTAGCTCTATCTTATTAAACTACAAAATTAGCATTCCTAATTTTTTTATTAAAATTTAATTTATTAACTAATTATTTACTAATTTTACGTGGTTTACAAAATGCACATGATTGTAGACATTCTTTACTCTAGTCTCAAGAATATTTTTATTTTCTTTTCATGTTGTGTTATTTGCAGCATTCTTTTAATATTTATTCTATTTTAAATATAAAAAAATAAAAAATAAAAACAAAAATATGTACTTTTTTAAAAAAATGGTATATTTAAGGGTGATTGTTTCAGTACGATTACTTATTTATACGTATTGGTACGATATAAAAAAATAAATAAATAAAAATTTGCCATGTGAATTTTATTTATCTTCGTGAGCATTTATTTTTTATTTAATTTTTAAAAAAATATTAAATTATTATATTTACAAAAATATCCTCATATATAATTATAAAAAAATAAATATATCCTTATAATTAATTTTGTTAAATAATTAAACAATCCTTTTTATTTATGTGACAAGAATACACATCTTTAATAATAATTTAAATTAAAATTAAATCATCAAATCATTTCAAAAAATAAAAAGAAAAACAAAATCAATTAATCAAAAATATGGCATGTGTCTTCTTCTTCTCTCATCATCAAAAGTGTCCAAAAATGATGAACAATATTATTTTTTGAAAATAAAAGTATTGATCCACAAAATCTTTATAACATACATATATCATTGTTGGCTAATATTCTTTCTTACAAAATTTTAATTTAGAGGTGGGCGGAAAATTATCTCAATTTCGGTTCAAATTAAGTTGTTTTTTCATATCGTATGGAAAATCTTTTTTAATTTGTCTCTTTTTTTAGAGCATTTTATCTTCTAATTTTGAATATAAACATCAGAGATGAAACGAAAAGAAAGTTGCATGAGCCATCATGTTAGGATATAAGTAGATTTCCTAAAATTTTGGAGCAACGCTGTTGTAGGTTTTGTTTTGTTTTCTCTCCCCTTTTCTCACTCCCATAATAATGCATAGAAAGAGACATGCTTCAAATGTAATATTATCAAGAAGACAAATTCATTTAGAGCCACCAGTTTCCCTTTGCTCATAAATTTATGTACTCAAATAATGATACAAGTCTCATTGAGAGTGGAATGGAAGAAGACAAGATAGCTGCCAACCGGTCCCTGCTTTTTCATTAAGAGTTAAAAAACAAAAATTCCAAGAAATTAAATGAAAGGAAATGGGATAATGGCTAGGAAAAATCACAAGCCATTTCTTCAATTTCAACTGCGCTCTCTTACTATCACAGTATCACTCACACAAAAATATATATATATAATAAAATATGTTTTTTGTCTTTAAATTTTATAATTTTTTTTAAAATATTTGTAATTTTTAATTTTATTTAATTTTATCCTTAATATTTTTTATTCGTATCAAAATTTTTTTGTATGTTTTTAATTTTGTCTTTAATATTTTTTATAAAGTTAACGACTAAGAGTAATTTTAACAAAAATAAAAAATGTTAGTAATAAAATTGAATGAAATTAAATGTTAAGAGTAATTTGAAAAGAAATTATAAATATTAAGAATAGAAAATATACTGTCCAAAAAAAAAATCTTTTTTCTCCTTATTTTTTAAAATATTTTATTTATTCTTTAACAAAAAATTACTCTAAATTAATTTCTTCCTTTAAATAATTTTATAAAACATGGTTAAAATTGTATGATATGTTTAAGGGAAAATTAACAATAAGACTGTTCACAAGGGTTAATTAATAAAAAGGATATATATAATTACATCACAATGATTAATGACTTATATATAAAATTCAAGTTTAAGGAGAAGCAACAAAAACTTTTTAGTTAGACAATAATACCCTTAATTAATATCTCTTAATTTTCATTGACAAATTAAAATGAATATTTTACTTGGTGTGTTAAAACAAGAATTATCTTGGGTTTCAAATGATGTATTTGATGTTGGCATGTATGATATATGGGTGGTTACCAAATACAAGGGGCTTAAATTAATTAGCATTAATTCGTATTCTTTTTTTTTTTTTTTTTGCAGAAGTAATTTATATTCAACTGGCCAATGATCTAGACAGTTTGCATGCATAGAATGGTATTTATTAGAGAGGAGGTCCAGGGTATTTGATATACTTGGCAAATCTTGTCGGTCACATTCTTCTTTTGACCCTAAACTTCAATTCCTTCTCTTGTAACTTGATCCCATTGAATGTGCAATACAATAGTAGACTCAGTCGAATTTGAATAAATAACTTAATTAAATTTTTTTTAAGAAAATAGTTTAAATAATAAATATTTATATTAAATATAATTTATAAATAATTATTTTATATTTAGTTTTTTTGTTTTAAAAATATTTATTTTAAAAAAAATTATTATAAAAAAACTATTAATATTAAAATAATTTTTTAAAAAATTATAATTTAATTTTAAAAATTATATCAAATATTAATATTATATTTTTTATAAATTAAAAATAAAAAAATAACTTATAAATCTATTTAAACGGTCTTTTCAGTAGCTAAAGTGCTAAACTAGCTATAAACATAGCTGACTAAAGATTGCTTTGAGAAAGCTGATCACAGCTATAAACTTCAAGTTGGTCAATTTGGTCAAATAGTTCTCGATCCCATGGGTTAATTTGATCTGATTTTCAAAATATTGATTATTATATATAAAGCTAGGGGTGCACATGGGCCGGGTGAAGCCAGGTTTGATGTGACCCAGACCCGACCCGAAATATACACCGGATCTATTTATTAGACCCGAACCCGGCCCTAGACCCGATGAAACCAATACACTTTCGGGCCACAATTATACCGGGTAAAAACCGGGTGAAAACCGGGTGAAAACCGGGCCGTTAACATTACATTACGTTGATACCTTCTTGTAAGCTAGCATGTAAAAATATCCAAATTTTCAAGACTCCAACCATTATTTAACATGGTAAAATTCACTTAGAAAAATATAACAAGAACCAACCATTCTTCAAAATTAAAGCATAACCACAATCAATACTAAAGTATAACCACAATCAATACTAATATTGTCTAATAATACCAAATATTTAAATCAATACAAATAACACAATATTATGCATTAGTCTAAAGTCTTATGCATTCTAAACATAAAACATTAACTTATAGTTTTATAATGACTAATAACACAAAATATTAAGATTTACAATACTTAAATTCCACATAAGAATAGTCATGATCCATCACTAATAACACAAAATATTAATTGTATATGATGACCGGGTCACCGGGCCGACTTCGGGTGACCCGAGCTATGGCCCGGACCCGACCCGAAATAATGACCGGGTCTATTTTTGAGACCCTTACCCGGCCCTAAACCCGATGAAATCACACCAAATTAGCCCCAAAAGTGTTCGGGACCGGGCCGGACCTTCGGGCCGGGCCGGGTCTGTGCACCCCTATATAAAGCTATGACTATCCGTTATATATTTTTCTTTTGGTAACCATATTTTAATATGTTTTATATTTATTAATTTAGTGTAGATTGTAACATCCTAATATTTAAATTTTTATACTCGAGTCATAAGTCAATGATATTACGGTGGTACGAATCTTAGGTGAATTTTTAATACATAGTTATAAGTAAAATTGAAGGAAGTATTAATCGAGAAGCCTGAAATTGAGTAAAATAAAATTGCGAAGTCGTATTACTCATGTTTCGACAACTAAAAGATAAAGCGTGAAGTCAAAAGCGATATAAGGATAAAGACATAAAGGAGAGTAAGAGAATGACAGTATATAGATATATAAAGTAAATAGCCACTAGTCGCGACTCGCGAAGTGTAGGCCGGCTAGGGTACAATATGAAAGTAGTTGATAACAGTATCTTCTAATCTCTCCCAAAAGAAACATGAGAGCCTCTATAGGCAAGTTCAGAAGAGTTCAATACATAATAAAGCTTTTCAAAATAAAAGCGGAGAGATTCTAAGCAAATATAAAGTAGATAATATAAAGATTTTCGCCATCTCTCAGATGAACCACATCTCACTTCTGAGCACCTGAACCTGTATCTGAAAAACAAGAGATATATACGGAATGAGAACCCCCGACCATGGGTTCCCAGTACGGTAAAAGTGCCAAATAAATACAATGCATTGTAATAAAAACTCACTAAGCATCCTAAACTTCCTTTCACCAAATATTCAACCTATGTTCTCACTAATCCATAAACAGGCAACTGTCATAAGGGAATGCTAAATCTAATTCATATTCCTCGTGCTTCCCAACTTTCTAACTCTCCGAAAAATCAGAATCAGAATCATAAGCTAAACCATCACCAGTTATTTTTGTCTCAGCAATTCTATATCAATACTTCATACTCTCACCTGGAGCAAGTGAAATCACTTCACTGCGTCTACTCAGGGAACTCATATGATCTCATTATCAATCTGGGACAAGTGAAATCACTTCACAGCATCTACCCAAGGAACTCAAATTATCTCATTCAATAATCATCATTTTAAATTAATCATATCATTATTCCATTTCCACAAGAACAGCCCTCAGCGTCAACTGACACCAGCATGAGGGACCTCTCAGTTGTACAAACACAATACAGACAAGTAATACACAATTAAGGTACAAGTAGAACACATAGTATATAGTCAGGTAACATAGCATATATGATATAGCAATCCAAACAAATAGGCAAATCCAAACAAATCAAACATATGCAAATGATGTATGCATGCCCTATAGCTGATGATGATATCATCTGTCAGTTATATAGCAAACCCGATACGTCCTGATAGGTAACCATTGGACAGAAACACCCATCGCGAAGCAAGTAGGTTTGAGCTACAACCCCCTTGCTACTACCCGCTCAACTCAAAGCCAGTGAAATAACCACTACTGCAGCTACTACCCAGGCAGGTGTTTAAAAGCTCAACCTGGAGCTAGTGGAATAACCACTACTGCCGCTACTACCCAGGCGTCACCATCTCTGACCTGGAGCAAGCGGGACGAACCACCATCCTTAGTACTACTCAGGTATCTCAAGCATTGACCCGGAACAAGCGGGACGAACCACAATCCTTGCTACTGCCCAGGTATCTCAAATATTAACCTGGAGCATGCGGGACGAACCACAACCCTTGCTACTACCCAGGTATCACAAATACACATTCATTCATAATCACTCTTCATTATTATCAATTCTCAAACAATGACTCGGAGCAAGCGGGACGAA
This sequence comes from Arachis ipaensis, assembly GCF_059453495.1. Classification (NCBI taxonomy): domain Eukaryota; kingdom Viridiplantae; phylum Streptophyta; class Magnoliopsida; order Fabales; family Fabaceae; genus Arachis; species Arachis ipaensis. The sequence goes on along the minus strand of NC_142439.1, from coordinate 123,373,232 downwards.
CCACGACCCTTGCTACTACCCAGGTATCACAGACATATATTCATTCAAAAATCCATAATTAAACTCATTTATCATAATTCTCCTTCCCCATCTCATACTCGGAGTAAGTGGACAACGCCACTACCTACTACCCGAGGTCACACGTAACATTCAATATTTTCCATCATTATTCATTTACCACATTCATTCATTAATCATATATGCATCTCCGGCATACTCGCTACATGTTCAAGCCTCCTCCATCAGTCATAATCATTTAATCATTAATCATATACATATACATACTCAGCCATAATTCAATGCTTGTCACATCTATCCGGCTCATACTAGACACAACACTTTCACCATCATCCTCAGCAACTCATACAACCATCATTACTCATGATTCATCATTGATTCTCACTTTACTTCATCCACAAGTTACCACATGTCTTAACTTCTTTTCATTACTAGGCATACTATAAAGATTTAGGACTTAGAGGATGAAAATTGAGGCTTAGAAGTCTGAAATTCGGCTTTAAAAACTCAAAAACTAACTTTTGCTGAAAACAGGGTCACGCGTGCGCGTCGCCCATGCGCACGCGTGGATGGCAGAAAAGTAAGGTGACGCGTGCGCGTCAGCCACGCGTACGCGTGGGTGCGTTTTGTGCCCCTCGCACAAAACCAGCACAATTCTAGCGCAACTCTCTGGATTTTCTACTGGGCATTTACATCAGTGCATCGACGCGTACGCGTCGGCCACGCGTGCGCGTGGAGCCGTGGAAGCACGATATTCCAAAAATTTTACTAAGTTAAAAAGCTGCAGAATTACATTTTCAAACCCCAAACTTCCAACACACATAACTTCTTCTACAAAATTCTTTTTTCAACCATTTCTAAACCGTTAGAAAGAACGTTGAATAAACTTTCATAAGAATCCAATTTTGAAGAATTCCAAACTCCATCGGCCGAGTTACGGACCGCTAAAGTTGGTCAAAAATCAGTTTCTACCCAAGAATAGAAATCACCAATTTTTCCAATGTTCACAAGCCAAATTCATTTCCACTCATCCAAATGGCCACAACCCAACTACATCCACATAATTACACTCAACCAAAATCAAACCTACCTCATCTACACAATTTCACCCAAAACTATCAATTTTCACACCTCAATTCTTCAAACCTTATTATTCAATAATCAAACCAATTATTCACACATTTAATATGTAAAATCCATCCAATCTCTTATATCATCATACAATACACACATCAACTTACCTTCCTTACCTCTTCCCGGCCTCCGGCCCAAAATTCACGGTCTCCAGCCCAAATTCACAATTTAAATGTATATTCCACAAACCAATACGCATTATCCAATTCATCAAATTCTCAACACACCAAACATACAATTCACATAATTCTCAATCCAATCATTAATTTACATTACATATCAACTATGCATATGAGTACCAACTATTTACACAATCCAAACTTAATCCTAGGGGCATCTAGGCTAGGAATTCTCATCACACCACACTGTACTTAAATGAAACTTAAATCATACTTCTTATAGCCAAAATAATTGAGCTTCTTCTTGAGAGTCTCCACCAACCTTTAGCTCCAAGCCTCACCAAGGCTCCTCAAGCAACACCAACCTCCCAATTGTGCACCAAAATTACCAAATACACTAACATAACCAATTTCACATACATACATCAACCTAGGGTTCATAAAAATGATAAATCACAAGGGTTAGAGGGTTTCTTACCTTAACCCATAAAATTTTGTGATGAATATCACCAATGGCTCATACTAGAGTACTCCTAAACAACCAAAATCACAAGATTTCTTCAAAACCCAAACCAAATTCAAAATATAAGAGAAAAATCGAAACTGGACAGAGGAGAGTTAGATAATTACCACAAAATATAGATAGACTCGAAGAGGAGGAGAAGAGCAACGCGTGACCATAAACGGCTCGTCAATCGGAGTTCCGGAGAGAAAGTTATGATGATTTGAAATTTGATGAAGTTAGGATTTTCTCTCTTCGTCCTCTCTTCTCCAAAGTTGCGCCCCTACCCTCTTTCTTTAGGGTAAATGAGCTGAAATACTCATAACTAATGTTTATATATGTTGGGTCTTGGGCTCACTTGGGTCCGGTTCACTTGGTTTAATCCGTTGGCCCAATTTTGGGCCAAGACCTCTAAGATTAGAGTTTTAAATCGTATCTTAAATATTTCTATATTCCCAAATTATAAATTATTATTTCTTAAAATTATTCACTTCTAATTAATTTCCTTAGCCACAGTACTGGACAAATCGCAGTCGGTACTGCCGGTCAAATTTTCAGTGCGCATTTTTACGCAAAAAACTATGTTTTCCGACTCAGAAAAATCCACTAAGTCCAAATATCATATTTAAATTATCAAATTCCGATTGCTAAATTTTTTAACCATATTCGATCCTATTTAATTTATTATTTAATTAATTATGGTTTGATCGGGTTTTACATAGATTACAAAAAATATTCTCCAAAAATTTAATCATTGATATAAATATGTTAAAAAACCTAAACGACAAAAAGAACCTTTAAAAAAGTTATTATTATTATTATTATTATTATTATTATTATTATTATTATTATTATTATTATTATTATTATTATTATTATTGGAACTCAACCTTAAAAAAGTTTAAAATAAAACATGACAAAAATATTCCAATATGAAGTAAGCCTATCTTAGTATTTACTTAGATTAAATACTTTTATCTCCAAAATCTTAGGTCAAAATCAGAATTTTTTTTATGTGTTTTTTTTATTATTAAAATCATCCTCAATGTTACAAATATTATATAATTATTTTTTTGAAAAAAAAATTATTTTGGATAAATTTACCCTTTATAAAAATTAATAATTACCCTCTTTTTAAAAAAAATGTTATTTCTCATCCATAATCTTCTATCATCGTCATCATCAGACCTAAGAGAAAGAGAACGAAAAGAATCATCTTCTATCATTGTCATTATCAGACACCATCGAATATCTTCATCACCAGCTTCTTCCATCCACCTCTCTAACACCCTCAACAGAGAGAGAGAGAGAGAGAGAGAGAGAGAGAGAGAGAGAGAGAGAGAGAGAGAGAGAGAGAGAGAGAGGATGGTGCTGCCGTTTGTCGTAGTCGTGGCTGGAGAAAGAGTGAGTTGCTGCCACCATTGTCATCACGATTGCGGCTGAAAAGACAGATCAGAGAAGGAGGGGGAAGAGCGGAGAATGAAAGACAAAGAAAGAGAAAGAGAGCACGACGCAAAGGAGGAAAAGGGGAGGAATTGAAGTCCGCGCTGCTGAACCTCTAGCTACCAAAAATTGGCACTGCATTCTCTTCTCTCCTTACTCTATCATTCTTCTTCTTGGCAAGCTCAACAACGACGGCTATTCGACTTACGCGGGCACTGTTATCCCCTTTCTTTTCTCTCATTCTCTTCTTCTTCTTCCTCAGGCGGCGTGGTAACTGTTGGGCTGGAGTCGACGGCGATCCGACTGGAGGCACGACTGACGAAGTCAGATACTAATCTGAAAGTGAAAAGGCAAAGCGAATCTGGTCTGAGTTGTTGTTGCCATTGGGTTACTGTTGTCAAGCTTTCTCTTTCTCTTTCTCTTCTCACTTTAAATCTGAGTTGTTGTTGTTGTTTGGATGAAGGAGTAGCTCGTGTTGTGATAGATTCAGATTGATGGATGAAGAATGGTGTGGTGGCGGTACTGATGAGAGAGAGAGAGAGAGAGAGAGAGAGAGAGAGAGAGAGAGAGAGAGAGGTGCGTAGCGATGGCGATGGTGATGATGATGCAGGGTTAGTGGTAAGGGTGGGGAGACTTTTTTAATTTTTGTTTAAGGATAAAATTGTCTGAAAAATATCGTCCATGAACAAAAAGATGATTTTATAACGTTTTGTAATGTTAAAGATAATTTTAATAAAAAAATATCAAGAACGATATTGATTTTGACCTAAGACTTTAAGAACGAAAAAAAGTACTTAACCCTATTTACTTCATATCGAAATATATATATTTTTTTCTTGTCAAATTTTCAAATAGTTTAAAGACATTTTTATTGTTTATATTTTTATGGATTTGGTTAGTTATTAAATTTTTAGAGAGTAGTATTTTTGATAATAATATATTTGTTAATTTATTATCTTTACATAATATTATTGATATTGTGAGAGATTCAATATATAATCAATTTTAATACAAATATTGTGTGACAAAGTCTTTTTAGTAACTAAATCTTATTATACTTGTGTTTTTTACTTTTTTTTTGTTAAACCGAATTTATATGTCCTTCTCTTTTTCTTTGTATTTTTTTTTGTTTGTTCGTTCTTGTATTTTTTTTTATTTATGAAGAAGAAAAAAATAAAGAAGAGAAATGAAAACAAAAATGAAGAAGAAGAAGGTTAAGAAACAAAATAACAAAAGAATTTTTAACGTTAAACATAGAAATTTTGTAATGACAAACACAAATTTTTTTTTTTTTAAAAAAGTAAACACACATGTTGAAGATAAAACATACGAAGCAAACACAATTTCTTTAAACAAACACAAATTTTTGAAAAGAAACATAAAAAAAACACAATTATTTTATGATAGATATTGAATAACACAAATATTCAAAATAACTTCTATGTTATTCAAGTTATATATATATATTAATTATATATGTGTGCGCGCGCGCGTGTTGTTCAATTATTTTTTATATTTTTGAACTAAATTTTTTGTTCACAATTTAAAATAATTTTTATGTTATCTAATTATAATTTTTGTGTTGTTCTTCTGTGTCATTTCATGTAAAAAGTTGTATAGTTTAAAATAATGTATATTTTTTAACTAAATTTTTTATATTTTCAACTAAAACTTGTGCTTTCTTTTGTATTATTTTTATGTTATTTATCTGTATAATTTAAACTAAAAATTAATCTGTTGAAATGAAATCCTTTTCTAATAGCTGATTTGAATGAAAAGATTGATATAGATGAATATTGAAGGGAAGAAGAGAATTTGGCCATAAGAGATAAAAAAAATTAAGAGAAAAAGTTTTAAACGGTTTCTAATAATTACTTTTAAAAATAATGAGACCTTCAATAAATTTTTTTTTTACTATTGATCTTTATTTTTTTAAGATTGATAGGCTCTTTTGTCAATATTTTATCTTAGTATTAATAGAATTAACTTACATAGCATATTAAATTATTGACTTATCCGTTAAGTATTAATTAAGATTGATAAAATTCTTTTTGTAGGAGTCTCGTTATCTTTTAGGGTAATTGTTAAGATTATTTAATTATTTTTTAATATTTTTATTATTTTTTAAATATATTGGCTAAATTTATTATGTAAAATTAAGAAATATTTGTGATTTTTAAATTATTTTTACTTATAAAATTAAATAAAGGATATATTAGTGATTAATGTATCACATAAGCATGCTTTAAAGAGAAATTATTAATAATCAATTTTACAAAATTAAATATCAAGAATTAAAATATGTATTTTTTTTTTAATTTGGAGCTTTATTCACTCAAAAAAAATAGACGATAAAAAATTAAGGAGAAAAAAAAAAAGAAGTAAAAAACGATTACTCAAGAAGAGAAAAGAAGAGTAAAAAAGAAAGAATAAGTAAAAAAAAATAAAACATATAAAAAAATAGATAAGAGAGAGAAAAAGAAAAAAAAATAAAGATAACTCTCTAATTTAAAAAAAAAATTGATTGAATTTGTTTACTAAAATTAATTGATCATGTAGTATTATATAATTTTTTAAAATGGTCTATATTTTATGTAATTGATGGACTATAATTTTCTTTTATAATCAGTAATTGTTATTTAAATTATTTTTTTATCAGTTCAATATTAATAATAATTAATTATAGTAAGAGTACATAAAGAGTATATAAAATTAATTATTAAATATTTTTTTTAATTATTTTTGTTGTTTTTTTTAGATGTTACGAAGCTTGACATTATCTTAAAAAATGTTATCTAGATTATTTTTTATTAGTTTAATATTGATGATAATTAATTATTTAATGTTTGGAGATTAATTTTATATACTCTTTATGTACTCTTATTATAATTAATTATCATTAATATTAAATTAATAAAAAAATTAAATTGATTACCATTAATCTGTAAATTAGAATTGTATAACAAGCTAGTCTTTGGAATAAATCAATATAAAATAAATAAAAATTAAAAATTAAAAAATATATAATAGTTAATTTTATATATTTTTACTATAATTAATTATTATTAATATTAAATTAATAAAAAAATAATTTAAATAACAGTAATTATGAAATTTCTCTAATTTCATTGAGTTTAATCACTACAATTAAATGTCTAAAATAACACGAAAGGACTCCTAACTAAATACAAAATTCTTTTTTACCTCTTTCTTTTAATTTTCTTTTTTTTTTCTATTATTTCCTAAGAAAAAAAAAAAAGAATATTTACTGATAAAACTCATAAAAGAATACCTTTTATTACCCATCTACTATTCAGCAAAGCAAACTTAACAAAAGGAAGAAGGTAGTTAAAAAAAATTTGATAATCCATTTTAGTCTTTATTTGGAGAATGAGCACACTCCCTCTTCACGTTTTCATTTTTTTTTTTTTTTTCTAAATATTTAACTACCTCTTCAGTTCCATTCTTGCCATTTTAGGACAAACTCTAGCATTAGACGAGCAGATTAAGACAAGTCCGGTTCACCGTCACTGGTCCAACCGGGTTCACTAGCACATATACCTTAGCTTATTGTATTTGGATTTGGTTTTATTTTGTTTTTTTTTTTAATTTAATTTTTATTTTTTTTAGTTTTGGTTATTGTGTTATATTTTCTTCATCTTCTTCTTCACATTTCTCTCTTCGCTCTCCCTATTCTTATCTATCTTTTCTCTCTCTTCTCGCGCACAGTTTCTCTCTCTAAAAAAAAGGAAACACACCGAACGGAGGCTCCGACCCGAATCGGACGAGTCGACTCAGTCCCGAACCCGTTCTCTGGTGCTTCTTCTTCAATCGCATTTCGCTTCCATTGATTTTCTCTCTCTCTTAATGAGTTTCCGCCATGGGCGCCGAATTCGTAAGTGCTCGGTTCCCCTATTCCATTTCCCTTTCGATTGGTGCCACAATCGCTGTAGCTGAAGCCCTGAATCATTTCCCCTTTTCTATTTTTTTCTATTGTTAATTCTTCGTTCAATTTCAGTTTTCGCGTTTCGAACTATCGACGCAATAGCAATAGGGTAAACTTTTTGGTTTCTTTTCTAACACGAGTGATTCTGAAATTAAATTTTATTGTTTTTTGTGTGTGTTTTTGGGTTTGGAATTTTAGGGTTCTGAAGTTTCTGCGTTGAACTCTGTTGGATATTGATTTGGAAGAAGGAAGAAAAGGATAAGTAGGGTTAGGGTTTTCTCGAAAGCATTGATTTTTATTTTTGTTGGGAGGTTGAATTTCGGTTGTTCTTAGGGTTTGATTCGAGACGGGGAAGATTGGCGTGGGTTAGAGTATAATGTGTATACTTTGTGTGATTCAGAAGTGGTCTCGCCGGGTTGCTACAATGCTACCTTGGTTGGTTATTCCGTTAATTGGTCTGTGGGCGCTTTCTCAGCTCCTTCCACCAGCTTTTAGGTTCGAGATTACCTCGCCTCGTCTGGCTTGTGTATTTGTGTTGCTGATTACACTCTTTTGGTATGAGATTTTGATGCCTCAGCTGTCTGCTTGGAGGGTGCGGAGGAATGCACGGCTTAGGGAGAGGAAGAGGTTTGAGGCAATAGAAATGCAAAAGCTAAGGAAGACAGCTACTAGGCGGTGTCGTAACTGCTTGAATCCATATAGGGACCAGAACCCGGGTGGGGGTCGGTTTATGTGTTCATATTGTGGGCATATTTCGAAGCGACCAGTTTTAGACTTGCCTGTGCCGCCTGGGTTGGGGATTTCAAATTCTGGTTTAGTTAAGGATTTGGTTGGAAAAAGTGGCAAGATATTAAATAGCAAGGTTTGGTCTGAAAATGGGTGGATGTGCAGTCAGGACTGGCTGGAGAATGGCAATTGGGTTGGCGGATCTATGCCGAGTAATCCAAGCAACTGGAGGACAAATGGGAATGCTGGTGTTTTTGCAGATGAGCATTGTTTGACAGAGAGGTCATATTCTGGTATTTTGTTTTTTGTTTGCAAGCTTTTGACATCTTTTTTCTTGAGCATTAGATGGCTCTGGAGAAAGGCTTTTAGAATTAGTTCAAGAGAAGAATGTTCATCTGATGCTGAACATAGGGCGCTTTTAGCAAAGCGGGGTGAGAACGGGGGAAGCCTCAATGAAAGTAGAGGTGAAAGAGCACGGAGGAAGGCAGAGGAGAAAAGACAGGCTAGGCTAGAGAAAGAACTTCTCGAGGAGGAGGAGAGGAAACAGAGGGAGGAGGTTGCAAGGTTAGTTGAGGAGCGTAGAAGACTGAGGGATGAGAAAGTTGAAGCTGAAAAAGATCGCAGTAAATCGTCACAATCCAGTAAGGAGAAAGAAAGTAGGAAGGAAACTGAGAAGAAGCGTCAGGAAAAAAGAAGGGAGAAAGATAAGGGGTCTAGTAAGAGCAACTCTGATGTAGAAGAATTAGAAAAGAAAGCTGGAAAGGAAAGTGAGCGGAAGCGGGACTTTGATAAAAAGAGTGAAACTGATCGGAGAGAGCATCAGAAATCTGGGTTAGAGATTGGCAAGGGACAGAGTACAGACAATGCACATAGTAAAAATGTTGTGAACAATTATAATCGAGGAAGTACTGGAACAAGATATCTTGATCGTATGCGAGGTACAATTTTGTCCTCTTCAAAGGCACTTGGTTTTGGAAGGGGTACTAATGTTCCTACCACTGTTTTGAAAGAAAACAAGTTTAACAGTTCTGTAGATCATGTTCATACTGCTGCCAGCAGGAGAGATGTTGGTCTTCCTGATCGTCCAGCTGCAAAATCCAATTTGAATGGAGATGATAGGAATATCACTCACTCTGTAAGTTGTTTTGCTTTCTATCCCTTTTCCTCTGCCTTTAATATTGCCTCCACAACTAACTACAATTTGTCTGTTCATATTCTTATTTATCATCATGTGGTTTATGAACAAATTCTGGAAGATAATTTAGCTAATATTAAAACTTAATTGCTCGTTATTTACCGTGATCTTATGTAGCCCTTTTTTGGCCCATAAAGAAAAATGCATTACCATGGTGGCTGTTCCCTGCAGGTTATTCCAGAACCAAAGCCATGGTCAGCACCTAAAATGTCATGGCAGCAATTATTTACTCGCGGTTCATCTGCTCCTCAACCCTCAAATTCGAATGTAATATGTAGACCGAATTCCAAGACTCAAGGAGAAATCAAAAGCCCTCAGTTATCTGCTCCACCACCGGTTACACAATCTTTTAATAATCCAATCCACTTTGGTCTTCCATCACCATTTAATATTTCCACATTTCCAAATGGAACAACTAGTAGTAGTAGTCTTGGTTTTTCTCCTGCAATTGAACCCATATTCTCACCTGCTGGGAATAAAGCACATGACTATAGGCATGAAGAACAAGAGCTTTTTGAAGATCCCTGCTATATTCCTGATCCAGTATCTTTGCTTGGGCCTGTTTCGAAGTCACTTAATGAATTTGATCCAGTATCCTTGCTTGGGCCTGTTTCCCAGTCACTCAATGATTTTCAGTTGGACAAGGGAAGTGCCTTTGTAGCAGACACGGAAGTAGCAAAGCCTCACTCTTTGAAAAACATAACTGCTAGTTCTGAAGTCAGTAAGCCGTCTCCAATTGAGTCGCCGTTATCCCGAGAGAAGCATAGTTGTTCTAATCGGTTTCCAAGTACCCCCAGCACCCAAGATAATGCACTTCCTTTGGACAATGCAGCTACAAGTGAGAAGGGAACATGGCAGATGTGGAGTACCCCTCCACTAGGTCAGGAAAGTTTAGGTTTAGGTTTGGTTGGTGGCCCTGGTAGCTGGCTTTTATCCTCACAAAGAAATGTACCAAACAAGGATGATTTTGTGCTTCCGTCATCTCAGAAGACTATGGCTTCTCTTTTTAACAAAGATGATAACATATCCCATTCTCCCCAAAGTGTTTTTATTCCCAATGGTCAGAGTAGCGGCACATTCAGCCCTGTTCCTGGTTCAAGTGGTTATGATCCTTGGTCACAGACTGCTTTCTTTCCACCATTGTCCGGTGGGCTTAAAGCTCAGGAGGGTGCTACTCAGAATGAAATAATATATGGGAGTCCAAGTGGTTCTGCTAGCAGCCGTGTGCTTGAGGATTCTCCGGCTAACAGTTGGTCCAAGTGAGTAAATAGCTGCTAACTTGTTTTTTATCGCCTTCTATTTAGGTAATTTGGAATGCCTGTAGATGATGTGTATTGGATTTGTAGCATAGTTTAAACTGATGATGCTAGATAATCCCCTCATTTGGTTTTACTCATGCTGACCTCCAAAGATTGATTGATGACATGCTTGTATGTTGTGTTTTTCTGTTTGTATTGAGACTCATCTTATGAAGGTGATGATACTTTGCAGGGGAAAATTCTGGTTTAAGTGGTTTCAAAAATGTTACTGTATATGTAATATTTGCATAACATCTGACATGTCAGTTGGCTGTTTTGGAGTTACGGATCGCTAATTGATAACTAGACTTAGTCAACAGAACATAATTTGCTAAGCTCTTGCTAATCCCCGAGTATATTAACATATAAAATTTTCCTGAACTATTTATGAATACACAAAATGACTTGTTCAAATCTTAATCCTTCATTACTACATCCAGGATTTGAAATGCAGCACTGGATTCATAAATTTATGAGTAATATTCCAAATCACCCCTAACTAATTTTTATTTAGACACTTTAGTTCTCCACAAATTTTAATCATCAAATCAGTCCACAAATTTTTATTTCATTGGACAAATCAGTTCCCATATCAGATCGACTATATGGAGGGACTAATATGAGAATTTTAAAAAATTCTTAGGCACTGCTATGCCTTTATTAAATAATGGCAAGTACTGATTTGTCTAACTCTACCAAAATTTGACGTGAAGATTGATATGTCTAACAAAATTAAAGATTAGGAACTCATTTGGTGATTAAAATTTGTTGAGGATTAAATTATCCAACTAGAATTCTTTGGAGACTGATTTGGGATATTACTCTAAATTTATTTATTATTCATCACATTTTAAATAAGCATGAAGCGCTTTTGGAGCTGATTTTTTGTAGTTTGAGTTGTGGAAAACAAAAAAGGCATATTTCAAGTGCAACTAGATATAGGCATCACTAAGTGAACAAAGCTGATTGTCTAGCTATAAAACTATCCATGTTATCGTCAACAGCCTGTCTTTCTTCAGAGGATAATCTGGAGTAGCAAATTGTTGTTAACTGTTGAGTAGTCTTTGACTTGATGAAGAAGAAAAATAATCACAATAGAAATTGAAGCGAGTGGAATCCAGTGTGTTGGATCTTTATTCCTAGATTATGTAACTTGTAGTGTCCTTTTAATCAGACATTTTTAACTTGTTGATTATTATTATTATTATTATTATTATTAACAGGTTATGGTATTTGTTTAACTTGCAGAAAGGAATGGGCTGTACAAGGTTCTGTGGAAAGTGTAGGGAAGTCACCTGTTGCAAGGCCCCATAATGGCAGTTTACATCCATCCTCAGATGTACAGTCATTTTGGTGATTTGATTGAAAAAGAAAAAGAAAATAGAAAGAAAGAGGATAGTGACAGGGTTATGAGGGACTTGATAAACATAACTGTTCTTAGAGGCAAATTACCGAACGTATTGTATCTTCCTTTCTTCTTTATGAAGGGAGATTGATGTTTACATAACCGTTAGCATCCATAGGAAAATACATGTTGGAATGTGCATGCCTGAGTCATCCAGGTTACATCATCTAACAACAGAGCTGGCCCCATTTTTTGAGGTCAATTTAGTCCTTTTGCAGAATGGTGCCTTCACATTTCCACTCGTTCGTCTCAGTCATCTTCAAATTGGCAGCAACTAATTTCTTATTAAAAAGAAAAGAAATAGAATATGAACTGTTACTAACATGGACCAGCTGTTAATGAAGAAGTGGTGGGTATGTTCTTGTGTAATACAATGTGTTTATGTCACTTGATCTTAGTAACCTTTTGCTATTGGTAAGAGATTTGAATCCTTTGATCCTCATGCTGTCAACTGTGCTAACAAATTAATTGAAAAGGATTCTACAATGGGGTCAAACTAAGTTATTCATAGTCATACACCTCCAAAAATTCTATTAAGAAACTAGTCCAATAGCAAATGCAACCTGAATTTGATCCTAATGGGTTGACACAGTAGAACGTAGTGCAATTCAAGTGTCTCATACCGTCCATCGTTCAATTATTTAGGTACAATTATATCTAATTACATTGAACTGAATTATGAATGAATATTAAGGAATGAAAGGATTAGTGGAGTATAGACTTGATAAGCATACTTCAATGTTGAGCCAGTTTAGAGATAGATGCTCAAGCTATCGTGGTTCTGTTAGGGTGTTCGTTGTTTTAGTTTGGATGTCTTTGGAGTTCGGATCGAGGTTAAGAAGCAATCAATTTAGGGTATATACCCAACCACATGCTACACGGGTATAAAAATCAGCCCGCTAATCACATTTGTAATAAGATTTATAAGGAATACAATACCCAAAACAGAATATATTTATAAGGAATATAGTCGAACGTTACAAATGATATAATCAAATATTACTTATATTTATAATTAAAATACGAATAAAATGAAAAACCAGGGGCATGCAAGATCAGATTCGATCTGACCCAAAACTTACCTCAGACTCTTTTTTTTTCCGAATTTGAGTTTGTTATTTTCGGGTTAGATTTGAGTTATGTTTTGGGTCTACTCAATCCAACTCATTGTTATATTATAGAATTAAAATATTTATTTTATAAAATTAGTAATAATTTTTTGTTTTTATATTTTAATTAATATTTTTTTATAAAGGTAATATCAAATTGATAGATAATCAGAGTAAACCATGCAAACTCTAGAGGACATGCTAAGAACTTGCACATTAGGCAAGAAAGGGAGCTGAGATAGATATCTGCCACTAGTAGAGTTTACATAGAACAATAATCACCATGCGAGGATCGAAATGACATCATACGAAGCACTCTATGGGCGCAAGTACCAATCACCTTTATAATAGTACGAGGGAAAGAAATCCAGTATTCTAGGACCGAAATTAGTTCAAGAGGCCATCAACAAGTCAAGCGGATTCGTGATAGAATTCTAATAGTCCAAAACCGACAAAAGAGTTATGCCGATAGGAGAAAAAAACCTTTAGAATTTAGTGAGAGTAATCACGTATTCTTTAAGGTTACCCCAACTACTGGAGTAGGTCGTAGTATTAGGACTAGAAAGTTGAACTTTAGATACATAGGTCCTTTCCAAATTTTGAGGGTAGGTCCGATAGCTTATCAAGTAGCACTTTTCCGGTATTTGTCCAACCTTCACGATGTGTTTCACGTCTCTCAGCTTAGAAAGTATATTCCTGATGAAAGTCATGTCTTAGAGTCCGAGTCGATTCAGTTATAGACGATTTAACAATGAGGATAGTTGATCGGAGTGCTAGGAAACTGACGGAAAAGGAACTCCCTCTAGTGAAAGTAGTTACTTGGGAAAGAGACGGAATAGAGGAACATACCTGAGAGCTAGAGTCTATTATGAGAGCAACATCCTGCATCTATCTCAGGTATCTAAATTTTGGAGACAAATTTTTTTTCTAAGGAGAGTAGGATGTAAAAACTCGCTTTTTTCAAAATAAAAAATTAATCCAAAAATAATAATTAATTAGATGTTTCCGTGTCACAGATAATTTTATCTGTTATCCCTTCTATAATATCTTAGCAATATTCTAGAAGAGGGAATATAATTAATGCCGATCAAAGTCAAATTCAAAAGACAAACCGGATTAATTATGATTTTTGCAAAAAACCATAAAAGCTAGTTATCTCTTTCTTCTTTTTCAAAAAAAAGATTTAAGTCACATGTTTATGCACTATTTTCTAGAGTAATTTTTTATCACTTATATTGTTATAGATAAAAATATTGCCTAATACTAATAGGATACACCTAAACCTTAAAATCTTTATCATTTTTCTCTCTCTTAATCGAATTCTCTCTCTCTCTAACCTTTTCATTAATTAATTTTCACCTTAGATAACTATTCATAATCATTAGGGATAAGACCTACATTTAAGCCATAATTAGGATGTGATTAAAATTATTAATTGTCATCTTATCCACTTTTATCTTAGGTGATTATCTCTAAATATTAGAACAAGATCAAATAGTAGAATGTCTAGATCTTCATTAATGTATTTAGTCACTACTTAATCACATTTTATTATTTGATTTTATCCTAATGTCTAGAAATAATTACTTAAGGTAAAAGTGAATAAGATGGTAATTAATAATTCTAAATCACATTCTAGAGAGAGAGAGAGAGAGAGTATCCTACTAGAATTAGACAATATTTTTACCACATGATAAAAATATGAATGGTAAAAAATTATTTTAGGAAATAATGTATAGATATGTAGCTTAAATTCTTTCTTAAAAAAAAAAAGAGAATAATAAAAACTCACTAACTAACTTTAATAGTTTTTTTTTCTCAAAGATCATAATTAATTCGGTTTGACTTTTAATTTTCACTGATATTAATTATATTCTCACTTTTAGAATATCGTTAAGATATTACAGAGAGAATAACAGATAAAATTATCTGTGACATAAAAATCATCTAATTAATTATTATTTATGAATTAATTTGTTTTTTTGAAAAAGGCAAATTCTTACATTATTGAATGATCTGATTAAGACTTCACAATGATTAAATAGGTGTCTTAAATTGGTTAATAGAACTCATTTTAGTCTCTACACCAAGATAAAACTAATTAACAAAAATGAGTCCAATTAATCAATTAAGACCCATATTTGATCACATTAAACTCATAGCTACATCACATTATCGTTGGGAATTCTACATTGGAATTTTAACGCAATATATCAGCATTGTACTCATGGTAATTGAATTAGGAATGAATGTAAATTTATAATTTGTAAATTTACCAATAATTTGTCATTTTCAAAAGCTATGTGCTGTTTTGATGAACATTGAAAATTTCAGAAATTAAATTAGTTACTTTTATATATATATATATATATTATTGTTTTACTTTTAGAATAATTTATTTTATATAAATTATCAAAAATGTTATGCTATTTATATACTAAAATTAGTTACTAAAATCAGTTATCAATGTATTTATGTATAAATACATATATAATTTAATTTATTTTCAATATATATTTGTATTCTAACATGTATTTTATACTAATAGCTGACTTTGATAGCTGATTTTAGTATACGCGTAACATTAATTTTAATATTTTATATAATATTTATTAAATTTAATTTTTAAAAGTCATATTTCATTAATTTGTTATATAAAACTTGTAAAATTATATACATTAACAATTATTCTCCACATACAAGTGTTTTACCCATACAAGTCATACAAGTTCATATATTCTATTTCACGTCAGACGCGCCTCTTCTAGCACGTCGATTTCACGCACCTCCTAATTTAACAGATGTTCCAATCAACGCGTGTACATTCTTCTTCGTGCTGTTACTGCACGTTTTTCTTGCTGCACGTTCTTTTTCCTCCTCCTCCTTTTTCTTCTTCGTTATCGTCGTCACCAACACTACCTCCTCCTCCTCCTCCTCTTCCTCTTTCTTTTTTCATTGGAATTTCTTCTCATCCTTCCTTTTCCTCCTTCTCCTCCTTATTTCGTTGTTGAAAATAATGAATAATTCAAGTTCAGATTATCAATTGATCCAAAACAAAATTGATTATTATTTTAAATCCAATCAAGTAGTTAAGGTGTGGATCGATTCTAGTGAATTTTTTTGTTAGTAGTTTATGATTCTGTAGGTGAATAATATTTCATCGTTGATGGTTTGAATTGAATGTAATGTAAAAGTTCTGCATTGAAGAAAATATTTTCTGTATTTACAGTAAATTTGAGTGTAACACGAAAATATTTGGGTGTAACACAAAGATATTTGGATGTATTCTTTAAGAATTTTCGGTGTATGTGTGCTGATAAATTCTGCATAATTCAAAACTCTTCGTCTCCCTCCTCCTCATCTTCTGCTGCTGTTTTTTCTTCTTCTTTTTTATCACCATCATCATCATCATCTTCTTTTTTTTTTCTTATTCATCTTTTTTTTCTTGTTTTATCTTCTCAAGTTTCTTCTTGTTTTACTCTTTTAACAAGAATAAAAACAAAAAAATCAAACAAAGAAGAAGAAAAAATACATAATGGTACAAAATTACTTGGAAGAGGATAAACTTACATTCATTCAACTAAAAGAAAGAAAGAAATAAGAAAAAAAAGAACAAAAAAATGCAGCATTAGAGAAAATATTTTTCTGTATTTACAGCAAATTTGGGTGTAACACGAAGATATTTGGGTGTATTGTTTAAGAATTTTTGGTGTATATATGCTAATAAGTTTTGGATAATTCAAAACTCTTCCTCTTCTTTCTCATCTTCTGCTGCTTCTTCTTCTTCATCTTCTTTTTTGATATTCTCATAATTCTTTTTGGAAGGAAAAAATTAAACAAAGAAGAAAAAAAAATACATAATGTTACAAAATTAATAGAAAGAGAAGCAGGAAAAAAAATGCAGCAACAACAGCACTAATAAAAAAACGACGATGAAGATGAAACACGCGAAGAAAAAGGAAGAGAAACACAAACAAAAAGGAGAAGAAGAAGGAAGAGGAAGAAGAAGAGGAGGAAGAAGAAGAGGAACGCAAAGCGCGTTATGACTGTTGAGTAGCACATGTGTTAACACGCTCGTACATGTGAGTATCTTTTTTGTTAGATTTGACCTAACTTATATAACTTATAAATTAAAATGACTTGTATATATAGTACTTCTCGTATATTAATTATATGTCAGATTGACATAGTTTCACTTGATTTATCGATTAATTTATAGCTGATTTCGAATTTTTGAAATAAACTCGGTAAAGTATGAGGATTGATTTTTGTCTAATTTAAACTCAAAGTCTTAGATAGAATATAAAATATTAACCATTTTGGTTATTCATGCATTTGTTATTATTTTATATATTTAATAAATAAAAAGAGTAAAGACGTTAGTGCTTATTAATTCACTAGTTGATATAGTTGTGCATATTAAAATCTTATTTATTTTTCTTGTTTGTTTCCTATAACGTGTGCGTTGCCTTAAGATTATAGTTTTGATCTAATTCATGTAATTTGTAACCAACGGGAAATAATCCAAGTTAAATTTTTTAGTTTTGATTGGTAATTCAGTTGAATAGGATTGTATTTGAATTCACACATGCATGAATGTGTTATTTGTTCACAAATGTATTTTATGCAACGCTTAAATCTTATTTTCAAAATAATTGAAATGAATAAAACAGAATTTCCGACCTGCCGGATTCGAACCAGCGACCTAAGGATTTCTGTTATTTCAAACTATAGTCCTCCGCTCTACCAACTGAGCTAAGGTCGGTTTTGATACTTTGCCTGCTTATTGTTTAATTAGATGCATTTTTAAGTTGTGTTAAATATTTATGTGGAACTATTTTTTTTTTTAATGCAAAGTTACACATTTCATCAAGACTTTTTAGAAGAATGTATTAATTCATATGCTTCAAATTTACAAAAGCATGTAATTTAAAACTTTCTTTTTTTGAACAAATTTTTTGATTGGCTTGGACAATCCGCAGTCGTAGGCCTAATAATCAAAAATTTTTTTCATATCTAAACTACACTTGTCATTTATTCTTAGGAAATTTCTTCCTTCTAATAAGTTTTTCCATATCCAAGTTCCTTGCTAGTATCTACTTACTTTCTAGAACTCTTGCTTAGGAAAATATATACCTTTTAAAACCTTAACCCACAGTGGATTCGGATTCTGGTGTATCATCCAAGCTTGTTTTGCTAGTTGGTGCCATATTCTGGTGATAAAATTCTTTAAAACCCATCTATGCTTCTTTTTTACTAGCACATAATTTATCCCAACTCTTCCAACAAATACCCCTTTCCTTGTCAGTCGACCTCCACTAAAATTGGGCTATCTTGGCACATAATTTCCTGGAGAAGCTTTTCAAAAATCTGAGCACTCCCATGGCATAGGTTGGGATGGCTTGGATTACTGTTTTTATTAGGACTTCTTTGCCTGCTTGATTGAGCAGTTTCTGTTTCCAGCCTTTAATCTTGTTAGTAACCTTTTCTTCTATCCATTCTAATGCTTTGCACTTTGATCTTCTCCATCTAGCTGGTAGTCCTAGGTATTTTCATCTTTGATCAAAATCAAATGCCAAAAGCCAAAAGAACTTCTTCTAGATAATTCCATTCTACTCTATCATACGCCTTGTTCATGTTTAGCTTGATAGCCAAGTTGAAGTTTCTCTTATTTCCTTCTGATTCAAGGCATAGAAGGCTTCTTGAACAATAAATATGTTGTCTTGGATCATTCTCTCCTACAAAAACACTTTGCACCGGCGACATAATGTGATTCATGATACTTTTCAGTCGATTAACCATACTTTAGATATGATCTTGAATAACTAATAGGTGATTCAAATTTTCGACTTGCTTAATTTTTGGGACCAGAACCACATGTGTTTCGTTAACCTCCGCTGGAAGGCACCCCTCTTTGAAGAACAATCTCACAACCGTGCATATGTCCTTTTCTATAGTCTTTTAGTGTTTCTGGTAGAATAATCCATTCAGTTCATCAGATTCTGAGGCTTTCAAGTTACCCATGTTAAATGCCGCAGATCTTATTTCTTGTGTTAGCTTTCTGTTCATCTCTTCAGTGACTCTTTTAGGAATAACCTCCGTACATTTCTTCATGTCCACTTTGCCTCTAGTTGCGAATAACTTGAACTTATATCACCATTTTGCATATGGGTTTGTATCCCAAATGCTATCTTTGAATTTTTTATTTGGGTCATTCTACTGTACAAATCTATTTGTATAGATTTTGTCCAAATTTTTTAATTTTTAATTTTTGTGCTATAATATGGAATATCTGGCTTGAACGGAACAGAAGGATCTTTCAGAATACAGGAAAAGGGGTTGACGATATTATCCACCAGTCGCTCATGAACTTTAAGGAGTGGCTAGGTGTAGATCCCTTTTGTTGTTGATGGCAATGCCGAAGATGACAAGAAGTATCATGTAGTGCTGAATAGTTTATGCCTTTAACTGGTGTTCTCCTATTTGTTTATTCTCATCGCTCCACTTGTTGTGTTGAGCTTGTTCATTCAAAAAAAAAAAGTAAGTGACGCGTGGAATGTTACTCCATTGAAAATTGAATCGCAACTTAAAAAGGGAGGGTGTAATCCTAATCCATGTGCGCATCAAAGTTTTGCAGGCGCTCCTTTTTTTTTTTTTTTTATTACCAAAGATATAAGACTCGAATTCAGGGGAGATTATGTCATTTGAGTTATTACTCATTGAATTGAGTATAAAAAGTCTATGCCATTTGAACTATAATTCATTGGCCGTTTTGGAGGCGCCCTTAATGCCTTAACATTAGAAGACTTTGATAAGGATTTAAATATGATTCACTGAATGGAGCTTTTAAAAAGGTTAAATTTCATATTTTATATTTGTTTATATATGTTTTAAATTATTTAAAGATTAAAAATATTTATATTTTTTCCGTAAAACACTATATATCATTTTTGAAACACAATATATATAGATTAATTTAAAAAATAAAATCAATATAATTTATTAGAATTTAAATTATGTTTATTTTATTTTATTTTTCAGTTTAATAAAATTTGATTCAAATGATAAGAATTTACATTATATTAATTTGAATTTAATTTTTTTTATCTATTTTTATTCTAATAATTGTTATTTGAATTGGACCAATTTATTTTAGTTTGAAAAAAACTTAATAACTTAAAATTTTTAAATTACAATAATCTTAAAATTTAACATTTTGATAAGATATAATTTAAATTGCAAAAATTTTAAAATTTAAAATTTGGATGAAAAAAATTAATATTCGAAATTTGGATAGAATAATGATAAAATTCAAAGACGAATAGAATATTAGATATATTAGTATCTAATAAAATAACAGAATAACCTAAATTAGTTTGTAATTCTATTTAAAAAGTGCCAATTTTATTCACTTTTTATAAAAATAATGTGATAAAAGAATTAAATTATCTAAAATTTGAGGATAGAAGAAATTAATTTGTCCTCTTATATTATTTGAAACTGATTTATCTAATTTTATAAAATATCATGAACTATTACGTTAATATTTATTTATTAGGTACTAATTTATTTGAAACAAAATTATTAAAAATTAATTTGGAGTATATTATTATTGCATGTCCATGATACGTTAGTTAAAATAAAATAAATTCAGTTAATATTAAATTAATATTATTTTTGTCAAATTTTTTTTAAGTTGTTCAAATCAATTTAACAATTCCTTAATTATTTTTTTAGAAAGCTATATTAACTATTTAACTTTATGCGTGCAATTACTTTATTCTAAAAATATAATAAATAATATTCTAATAATAAATTTCATTTTCTAATTACAAAAGATAAAGAATTTCAATATTAAAAGGATTAAAAAGATATGAAAAAGTGTATATAATATCTGGAGATACTGTCTTACTCTTTCCCTTTTACATACACATACTCATCTTCAAGAATGAGTTTCATGTTACTTCATATTCCTTTTTTTTTTTTCCTAATAAAAATAACATCCCGTAATTATAGTGTATTAACTATAATCCCACTTTCTCTTTCTTACGTTATCTTGCATACTTGCAGCAAACACTCAGGCTAAGCGTAAATTCAAAATTTCTATTTGAAGAAGGAGAAACTATTTCGTTTGAATTATAGTTCATTGATAATCTACGTATTATTTTGCTTGTAAATAAAACAGAATATTTATAAATTTGTATCTGTACCTTATACTTCACTTTTTTATTTAAATAAAAAATTTCATATTTTCCAATTAAAAGCATAGTAGAAAGAATTACGTTTTTGCGTGTTATATTTTAATTTTGCAGACAGTATGAGCGAAAATAAAAATATATATTCCATACTTTAAGTTCGTAGGTACTTCCAGCAACATTGAAAAAGAAAACATGATATGAACAAATTAGTTACAGTGCACCGTAATTGCTCAGCTGGTCTAGTTATATTGCAAGTTTCTGTAGTTTATCAAATATTAATCAGATCCTATAGTTTAAATTCTTTTAATTGGTAGATTAAATAGTTGAAAAAAATTTGATTAATTTTATTTAGCACTTGATTTTTAGAATAGGTTAACAGTGGCTCTGCATAAAGTTTACACGAAAATTTATTTTAAACAAAGAAATACCATTTGAAATTAATTGATAGAATTTAATGTTGGCACTTTTGGATTAAAATGAGTTATCATTTTATTTCTATGGCTTTAATTTTAAGAGAAATTAAACAAAATATTGGTGTACACAACTTTTTGTGTTTACCTTCTACCCTCCTTGTTAGTAAATGTATTTTACAAAGAAAAATAAATATCTATCATAGATAAATAATATATATGACTTTATAAAAATAAACAAAACTTAAGTATAAATGAAAAATAAATATCTGCTAGTTAGATAAATAAATGTCAGGCTAATAAGAAAATATTTTTTTTTTATAAATCATACAAATTCATTTTCCTCCATCATAGATGTTTACTTTTCTCTGTCAGTATAAGGTGTACCAAAAAAGAGAGTAATAGAAACATTAGATCCTTAAAAAGTTTATGATGGACTTCTATGTCCTAAAGGAAAAAAAAAAAAAATATATATATATATATATATATATATATATATATATATATATATCAAATAAGTCTCTTTGAGAAAACTTTATAATAAACTTATAAGTTTCTAGAAAAAATAAGTCTTTAAAAAATTATAATTATACTTATAAATTTCTGACCGAATAGGATAAAATATTGAAAATAATGAATTGTGTCTAATATTGCAACTTTGCATGATTTAGGAACTACAAGACTAACATTTCAATTTTTCAAGAAATTATTTATCATTTTTTTCTCAAAAAATTATAAATCTATTACAAAATTTTCATATAGTATTTTATTTAAAAAAAAAACTATAAATCAATTACAAAAATTTTTCAGACCTAGCTATCTATCCTATTACTTAACCAAAGGAAAAGTTCACATAATAGCGACACTATAATCTTAAGAAGTGATTGATTTAATCATTTTGACTGGTATAGCATACATAACTAAACACTATTGTGTCTAAGATCGAATTCCAAGAAATAATGCTTACTAGCCAAATTCCTTGTTTCCATCGGCACATTAATAACAAAATACGGAAACTGACCACTTCTTCCTTAGCCCTTGTGCACGGAAACTGACCACTAAAGTTAAGAGTAAAATATTATTTTGATCTAATGTTTAAGTTAAATATTAATTTGATTTTAACATTTTAAACATCTTATTTTTATTTTAAGATTTTATTTTTATTTCAAAAAGTTTTTTAAATATGTTTAATAGTGTCTTAAATTTGATACTAATAGTTAACGGAATGAAAGACGTAAGCGTTATTAACGTTATTAGTTAATTCATATTTTTTTCCATATATTAAAAAAACATTACAAAAACCTTTTTGAAACACTACTCAATTTTCTTTTGGTACAAAATTCTAAATCCTAATAATCAATTATCAACGCTTCAAAATAAAAAAAAAAATTATATTAGTAATTATTAGTGGATCGGTTTTACTTACATACAAAAATCAAATGCTATTATTAATTCTTCAATATGCAAATTGTTTGTATTAAATTTAATGGAGACAACATTAAACCTACTTAAAACTTTTTTAGGATTAAAATAGAATGTTTGAAAGTTTTTGGGATTGAAATAGATTTGGGACAAAATTAAAATTCAACCCAAACATTGAATTTAATTTTGATGCACTATAAGTATAAAATAATTTTACACATGCACGTAAAATAGTTTTGGTCATGAAGAAGAATGGATGCGATTGCACAAGAATAGATACAATTACATGACTGTGTAAAATATTTTACGCTGTCAGTGCATCAAAATCAAACTCCCCAAATATTAGGAACCAAAATAATAATTTACCCAAAAGTGAAAAACCATCTCCTCAAATATTAGGGACCAAAATAATAATTTACCCAAAAGTAAAAAACCATTGTTGTCCTGTATCTTGCATTATCTAACATTAAAAAAAAAAAAAAACCCTCAAACAAGAAAATGTGACCTCTTTAGTCAGCCCAATTTATTACTTAAATAAAATAAAATTGAAAAAACAATTTTTTTCCATTAAATTATATTAAGCATATTATTAGACATTTATTTCGAAGATACAACATTGTTTTACTAGTTGCGATTTGATGGTCATACACTACTCATACTAAATTTCAAGTCATGATAACCATACCCAAATGAATTTCCAGGTCGAATTAGAAATTAACAAAATACTAAGCACGGCGCAACAGTAACAAGTCGGTTGCAAAATTGAATCTCCACCAAATTAGCAATTCAACTAAATAGATTGCAAACATGGCGAGAATATCAAAATGATAAACAAACAAAAGCCATATATATTATCAAGGACAGAAAAAAAAACCTCAGATGCATTCAACATTAGTCTAGTCTGAGGTACATCTCAAACTGAAACAAAAATTTCTTCATTGATCTTGCGCGGTACTACATCTAGGTGTTTGTTGCCCTAGTGTAAATCTGCTGACTCGCGTGAGCGGACACCAGCCGGATCGAACCTCTAGCCATCAACTCTCTTATCGCCTTCCTTGCAAGTGACCCATTAATCTGTACAGTGAAAGGAAAATAATGACTTCTTTGGTTTGGAAAGGATAGAACCTTGCTTCTGTAGCACTCATGAGAATCAATATCAAATTGTTTTATGCTTAGAGAATGCATTGGATATGAAACCATAACAAATGTTGCAATCAAAATTGTCAGTATGCCATCAAGAAAAAGATTCTCAAGCATTATATATGGAAATGGTTAACCAAAAATATCAATGCCAAGGTCATTACAGTTTAGTTTAATGAATTATATCCATATAAACCAACAATCTTATTGAAAATTAAGAGGGAAACCAAATCTAGAAAATAAAAGGATTGAGTTGGATAGAAGTATAAAGTTGACAATCATAAATAAAAAAATATGATGTAGAAGCAACAAGATACAAGCACGCGATATCTAATAGAGAAGTCATTGTCTTGATTTTCTCATAAGAGGATACCAACTGAACTTATGATACTACAACTTCAAAATAATAAAAAAAAAAAACGAAGCAGCTCGGTGCAAAAGGGTGTCATGTAATTCCACAGCTGAACCCGTGACCTTGAGATCACACGAAGACAACTCAACCGTTGCTCCAAAGCTCCTCTTCAACATACTACAACTTACCATTAAAAAAAAAAAACACTAACCATTTATAGTGCCAATCAGTCTTGCATATAACAAGCTTCTTAGGATTAGCACCAAAAAATGCAAGCTAACACCAACACAAGCATGATTGCTGAGTTTGAAACTTTGAATTAGTGCTAGTCTTACGAACTTAGAATGTGAATAGATCAACAGAATAAAACACACATTCAAGAACATATTGTATAAAGAAGTGGCCACAATCCAAATCACAACCTAACCTACAACCATGATCCTACTACAGAACACACATCAAAACAACAACACATCCACACCTACGCTATCACTTTTCAATCTATTCAAACAAGTAAGAGAAAAGAAAGAGAGAAGTACCCTCAGACGATCAGAGAGAATGGAAGGAGTGATGAGCTTGAATTTGGGTGCTTCAGAGAGGAGCTTGTCATATGAAGCCTGATCAAACAGCACCTGGTTGTTCACCTTCTCCTTCTGCTTTCCCTTGCTCCACTTCTGTTAATTCCACATCAAATTCTCAAGCTTAGAAATTATTAATTACGTAATCAAAACAAAATATATCATCAAATTCAGATATACAATATAACTAAATATGCCCAAGTCAAAACCCTAATTATCACATCATAGTTGATACAAAATCATATTAGCACCAACACCAAATCATAATAACAATCATATAAAATATAGAAAAAAACTCAAAACTGAAAATTGAAAAAGGAAAAGGGACCTTCTTCTTCTGCTTGCCACCGCCAGATTTGGCGGGCTTGGAAGATGGTGGAGGAGCCTTATCTTTCTTTGGAGCCTGCAATCGAGAATAGAACACAGTTAGGCAATTACATATGAGAGAAGAAAGAGATGAATGAAGAGATTCGCACCATGGAAAATAGCAGGGATGTGAAATTGGCAACTGAGAATTAGGAACTGAAGCTCAGAAACTATATAGGTAGGGTTCTTTCCTTGAATTTTTTTATGTTCATTATATGTTTGGATGTTAAATTCACGGATGGGCCCACAATGAGATTTTTGGAAGGCCCATTTATTTTCAGGCCCACTATTAAAATAAAGTTGAAAAGCAAATGAAAAAAAAAAAACCCCACTGAAATAACATATTCGGCGTTTCGTGGTATACCGAAAAAAATATATATATTTTGTTTCGTGAACAATATTCTGTTTTTATTTCTAATATTTTATATTTCTTAAAAGGAAAAGTCAAAATGGAAAATGAAAAAAATTTAATAATTATAGTGTATAATTAGTGAAAACATTTTCTATTTCCATTTTCTATCATTATTGATAGCGGGTTAATTAAATTCAAGGTAAACCACCGAAAATACATTTGAAGTATTTTAGGGCTGGCAAAAATATTTTCGAATTTTATTATAGATAAAAATATTTTCAAATTATTTAAAAATGTGACAAAATGTCTAACATTAAATATATATTATAAAAAAATATTTTAAAAATTAAATTTTGATGCAGTTTTTTTGTAAGTATTATTAGAAAAATAAGATATATTTATTCTTAAAGTTGTGATCTTTCGCTAAGTATATATATTTTTTTGTAATTTATTTTTCAACAACCAATATTTCTTTTAAAAAATAAAAAAAATCTAAAAGTCAAATTTTTTTTAAATAGTTATCTAACTATTCCTATCAAATTGTAGATCAAATACGTATGCGATTTGTTAAATACAAAAATCATTTGTCACTTATATAAAAATATAATTTTTTGACATTTTTATCGCGTTTTTAAATAATTTAAAAAAAAATTTATCGATAACAAAATTCAAAAATATTTTTATCAGAGGCAAAATAATTCGAGTAAATCTTTTATAATTTATCCTTAAATTCAATAAATAAAAGAAGTTTGTTACTTGAAAAGCCTTGGCCTTGAACGTTGAGCATGTTCTAAGTTCTAACCAAAACTAAATGCGGTAGTTGATTACCACCTTGGTCCAGCTTGACAATGACTAATCGACATTACACCCATTGTTTCTAACAATTTGTGGGCTGAACCAGGAAAAGACGTCACTGTTATGAATTCTTGTGCATTGTTGTTGAACTCATGCTTTGTGGGGTACTGGTTTTCAAGCTGTTTATGAGAGAATCTTTTTGTAAAAGATTGTTGAACAGTAGTTTTATAAATTGCTTAAATACAAGTTTATATTTTCCATAATAATGTAATTTGTCACTATAATCTTGACACTGATTTATTCAGTTGTCTTCTTATCATTTGATGACTGTTGCTTCATTCGAAGAAAATAATGTAGATAGATTAAAGTTGAACCCAACATGTCAACATGATTAATAATAATTAAACCCATCATGAATGGTCTCAATTGCTTGTTGACCTGGTATTCACTCTTGCTACATAAACTTCCACTTCAAGTTAAAAAAAGGAAAATAGTTTTTGTTTTTTCTAACATCCAAATAACTTGATAATTGCATCCCTGGGTGTAGTTATATGATAAGATCATATAAAATTCTAACGTGAAAGGATTCATTCCCCTCCCTTCACCATGGAGGTTGTGAGGATGGTGCTTTCAGTAAAGCCATGAGATCATTGCAGCTTCAAAATGCAGAAAATGCCATTTGAAAGAACACAATATTCAGTGAAAACAAAATACTAAAATCTGATAATGAGAATAGAATTTAAGATCCAAATGGTCAAATTTGCAATTCAGTTATACAATCTGTACAAGAGATTGAACTAGCCACCTTATTTCTGACTATATGTCAAATTAACAAGGGGACTTGACCAAGATCATAACATAGTTAAGCTTATAACATAATAACACCCTAGGTAGTAAAAACAACATCCAAGTAGTTTGCATAGTACACATCAAGCACCTAATAACTAGGCACAACATGAGACTGCTGTTGTTGCTCTTCCGGCACCACTTCATGCTGTGGTGGTTGTTCTCCCTGCCATGACCAAACAATGTCCTTGAGTGCCGGCCGAATGTCATGTTTCAGAAGCTTCTTGTACTCCACTGTGTCACCATTGACCTTTCTCAACTCTACCAGATGGAACTGTGGGGTTATCTCGAAAATCTCAGCAGCAATGCCCAAGATCCCTTTTCTGCCTTCCTTGGAACCTTCTAACTTCAACAAACCTCCGTCTTTCTTCTTCACTTTTAACCGAAAGCGCTTGCAAATGTCTTCCAACTTAGAGAATATGGTCGAGGCGGACTTGTTAGATGTGAACCGGACCTCTTTCTTTTGCTCAGTATCCTCAAACAAACCGGATAAGTCAAAGCCGGAGGAGAAAGAGATTATGTCAAAGGCATTTAAATTGAAAGGTTTTCCCTGCTCTTTCTTGGGCTTTGCAATTGGACAGTTCTCGCATGTGTCGAAAACATCTTCGGCATCCAGAGGGGCTAGCTCTTTGTTTTCAGTTGCAGTAATCACAGACTTGTCTAACCCCTTTTTAAACCAAGAACTTTCCATGATTTTGGCCATTGATATCCTTGTCCTTGGGTTTGGATCCAAGATTTTGGACAACAATCGGCGAACATCAGGTGCAAACCACTTAGGAAATTTGAATTCCGCCTTACCGATTTTCCTATACATCTCCATCAGATTTTTATCCTGAAATGGAAGATAACCAGCCAACAGAGCAAACAAGACTACCCCGCAGGACCATATATCAGCTTTCACCCCATCATAACCCCTTCTGTTTATCACTTCTGGCGCAACATAGGCCGGCGTACCACATGTTGTATGGAGTAATCCATCTTGGTGCTTCGATTCAGCAAGAGCACTCAATCCAAAGTCTGAAACCTTCAAATTCTCATTTTCATCCAATAGTAGATTTTCTGGTTTCAAATCTCGATGGCACACCCCCCGGCTGTGACAATAGTCGACTGCACTAATCAGTTGCTGAAAGTATCTCCTGGCAACATCCTCTTTGAGTTTTCCTTTAAGTATCTTGTTGAAGAGCTCACCCCCTTTTGCATACTCCATGACGAAGTAGATTTTGGTTTTACTGGCCATTACCTCATAAAGCTCCACCACATGCGGATGCTGAATTAGTCTCATCACCGAAATTTCACGCTTAATCTGTTCAATCATCCCAACTTTCAATATCTTCTCTTTGTCAATTACCTTAATGGCCACACTCATGCCAGTTGCAAGGTTCCTAGCATGGTAGACCTTTGCAAAGGTCCCTTGGCCTAATAACTTCCCTAGTTCGTATCGCTGCATAAGCACACTTCCTTTTTGTTCCATTTCTAGTAAGACCTACACGGGATGCTGAAATCAGTGCTATAATACACTAAGTAGATGTAGTTAAGTGACCAAAATGGGGATTAAGAAGATTCTCCAAGATCAACCATCTTCACAAAGTTCATGTTCTGGCATTGAACAACTATTGAGATTTCCGGTGACCGGCACATGAGCGAAAAATAGACGTCGGCAGTGGATTGAACACCCAATCTCATCAAGGATAAACAAGGCTAGCCCAGATGGAGCCAAAGCCTCATTAAACTCCGAGAAGGAACTATTTACTTGCAAGCACATCATTCAGCATTCCCTGGTTTTGTAGTGACACTAGAAAATACTGAAGATGATGAACTTCTTAAAAAGCTTTGAAGAACTACCAAAGAACAAAGCAGAAACTTGTTAACTTTCAACTACACAGCAGCAAAATTTAGTAGGCACACCTGAAAGAAAGAAATAAATAAAGAAAAGACTTAGTAACATAAATAAATTATATATAATTTGTGGATATTTAAGCTACACAAAACGTTACGGTTGATTGGAGCAAACAATAGAAATAGCTAAGCCTTCAAATACTAGGTGAGATCAAGTACATGAATCAAATACCGACATATATGCCATCGTAATCTTACTTTCTTTTAATATTTATGACATCAGTTAGGTGCTGGACTTTAACAATTTGAATGTATACAGAACAAATGCCTGGGTGGTACCAAGATTGAATCTCATAACTTCAACACCAAGGTGGCTTTTCGGGATAATTTTATAGGATATAATTTGAAGGGAAATTAACAACCGCTGATTTGCAGCGTCCTCTAGTACAAATATTATAATCAAATGCTGGCTCTAGAGATATTAGAAGTAAATAATTCAAGACCATGAAACAGAAAACAAGTGTGTGAACTTGAATATTGACACAAGCATATGACTTCAAATAATGAATAGATCCAAACCAAAGGTAGCAGTGAGTCATGCAGAAGCAATGAAACTGAGTGAATCAAATAATCAAACAGCTGGTTTACATAAGAACACTGACACGCACTATCTATTTTCCAATTAATTCTTTTTAATCCTTGATTTATGGTTATTTGATTAGTAAGAATGTTAGCAAAATTGTGTGCAATATCAGAAGTATTTAATAAATGAAAACAAGCAAAGTAGCAGCAAATATAATAAATATAAAAACAGATAATTTTAGCAGTTGCCATTGGAGAGGATTACATTAAAAACCAACCAAGATTCATCAAAGAATTAAGGAGAGAATAAATTTTATAACCCAAAACACAACTCTTCCCTCATCCCATTAAGCATAAAATTTCTCAAATCTATGAGCAGGAAAAAAAACTTACTCAAATTATGACTCAACATGAATAATTTTCCAACAAAACCCAGAAATTGCACAGTAATTAGGAAGCTCAGAAGCCATGGTGAGCGATATTCTCAAGAAACAAAACAGTGAGGAACAATTAGAGAATGCCGTGCCGTGTTGCAAACCAAATCAAATCAAATTGAGCTCAAAAACGAATAAAGTTTCAAACTTTGATACAACATCATGATGTGTAATAAGCATGTCGAATATATAAAAAAAATAAAAACAAAAATAAAAAGAGAAAAAACCTCAGAAACGATAAAGGGTAACAGAATTTACCTGCGAAAGGGTTGGAGATTGATGATTGTTTGGTTTTCTGTTTCTGTGGCTGCAATGAAAATGGAAATTTGGAACAACTGAACAAGAACAAGGAACAGAAAAACCATTAAGAGAGAAAATCAGAGAGAAAGAGAGTGATGTGGTTTTGAACGTTTGATTGAGAGAAATTTGAGAAATCTCAAAATGCCTTATTAGGTGCTTCTTATATAAACTTGTGTTGTGTTTTTCACTTTGATGGTGACCTAATTATTATTCCCTACATTTTTTATTATATATTTCATTTGCTAATTATTATTATTTTTTTTTATTTTTATTTTTAATTATTAGGGTGCCATGCTATAGGCCAAAATAGGTATATGAACAAAATAAAATTGAAGATTTTCTGATCCGATGAATCTGAATGCAAGCTTCAACTTCAACTTGGAATAAGTTTTCATAAAAGAAAATAATCGGTTATATTGGAAAATATAAATAAATTTATACTTCTTTTTTAAATAAATATATTATTTTAAAGTATATAAATTTTAACTTAATGATAAAACAAATGAAATGTTATTGTTAGAATAAATTATTTTATTAACCCATATCATCCATATTGAGTCATAAAAAATATATCATAATGCAGAAGCGTACCTAAATTCATAAACATGAATTATACGATCGGAAGAGTTTGGATATTGTGGTTGTTTTGATCTTCCTCAATCAAAGCCTTCTGTATCTCTATACAGTTGAATTGTGACTCTTTTGATAACAAAAGAGCAACAAAGACGACTTTGGTATATTGGGAACTGAAACCTGCCTATTTATATTTGAGTATGTCACTCATTAAACCCTAAATCCCAAATAAAAATAGTATCTAAAGTCCAAAAGATAATATATCTAAAATCCAAAAGATAATTATCTAAGGAACAAAAATAATATCTGGTTTTATTCTCATTTAATTCCAAATCAAAAATAATAATTACTTATTCAATTTAGCATTTATAACAATAAATAAGGTCACCATTATATAAGTCATTTAATTTAAAATAGTATAATTTGTGATTATAATTATTATATATATTACCCACAAACAAATTAAAAAATTAAAACAGTTATATGATAAAAAAAATCAATTTCAATATTCTAAAATAAACTACAAAAAATATCACTATTTTTCTAATTGGAATCTAGTATTATTTGAAAATAAAAATATAAAATCTTATTTGAAAGAAAAATTATTTTTGCAAATTCTATTTAAGTTCGCATGTTGCATGACATCACAATTTATGAGTAACAAATTGAATTATTTTAGGAAATATTATAACAAATTTCCTTAATTGAAAAGCCAAATTTGACTTGTTATATTATGCAATACAAGAACCCAAAAAAAACCCTCTGAAATTTTAAAGGTGAGTTTGAACAGAGAGGGGCCATTATTATGTGAGTTAGATGCAGGGGCCAGAATAGTTTAAGAAATAATCAAATAAATAGTTTTATATTGAGGCTGGCCAATCATTTATGTTTGTCTTGTAGCTCCTCTATTTTAAAATATATTGGGCTATTATTATTAATGGGCAAAGATATTTTGCTTAAAAACTGTAAAAAAATTGTTGCTAGTGGAAGGCTTTCAACAACCCATCAAATATATAAGGTATAAGGTATATTCTGTTTTTCTTAGAAGCAAAGTTCCATCTAACGACATACTAATCACCTAATTTGCCAACTAGAATTGAGTGTTTAGTCCACTGAATCATTCATTATTAGTTTTAATTAACATGCAAAGCAAGTTAAACTTGACTACTTGTCTTATTCATACTTAAAAATTACCTATATATGTATAAGGGTGGGGGGATTGAATTTTTAATATTTCTTGTAGGGTTAAGTACGATTTTGGTCTCTAAAATAGAGGACGAAAATTTATTTCGTTCCTAACCTTTTATTCGCTATAAAATAATCCCAAAAATTTTAGTTTATTTAAAAATTGTCTTTTTTACCAAATTTTTTATTTTTATTACCAAATTACTTCTTCCTAAATAAATTATAAAATAAAACATTACCTCTCCCTAAATAAATTATAAAATAAAACAAAAAGCAAAAAAAAAAAAAAAAAGAAAGAAAGGGAACCAGAGGGGAAAAGAGAATGGGGGAGGAGAGGGAAGAAAGAGAATCGGGAAGGGAAGGTAGCGCCGCCGCTCCTTGCGTCCTGCGCCCCGCGCCCCACTCTCCGCGCCGCTGCGCTTGCTGCCGCCTGCGATGGAGAAGGGGAAACCGCATTCAGTGCGGCTGCCGCTATTCGCGCATCGCTCGTCATTTTTGCTTCTTCTTCTGGTTTTGTTTTTGTTGTTGCTTCATTATCCATTGTTGTTGTTGGTGTTGTTCTTCTAGTTGATGTTGTTTCATACCTTCTGTTTTTTGCTTCTGCATTCTATTTCTGCCTGCTTCTATTTTAGCATTCTGCTTTTGCCTGCTTCTGTTTCTGCATTTGGTTGATTTTGGGAAGAAGGGAGAATGATATTTTCGTCCGAATGACGATTTTAAAATAAACTAAAACCTTTGGGACCATTTTATAACGAAAAAAAGACCGAAGACGAAATAAATTTCCGGCCTCTACGTTAGAGACTAAAATTATACTTAACCATTTTCTTGTATTAAGAATGTAAATTAATTTCATTTTATCATTAATGAAAAATAAATAAGTTATCCTACAATAAAGTGTACTTTTTCAGATTTTAATTTGCATTAACATAAAAAAAATTAGGTTACTTTTTAGATAATAAGCATAGAAATTTTTTTTTTAAGCCTGTGTTTGGGTAGAGTTTTTTCTTACTATGGGCTTGAAGAAATAGGTGCCTCCTATTTCTTTTCGGCTAGCTAAATGATTGTGTGAAAAAAACTCACACGCCCATTTATATTGTTTAATTTAAAAAGAAAATCAAA
Organism: Arachis ipaensis; assembly: GCF_059453495.1. NCBI lineage: Eukaryota > Viridiplantae > Streptophyta > Magnoliopsida > Fabales > Fabaceae > Arachis > Arachis ipaensis. The sequence continues at coordinate 123,339,849 of NC_142439.1, read as the reverse complement.
AATCATATCCGACGTTTTTTATTTTTTAATGTTTATTTTAAAAAAATTAGAATTTGAATTCTTTAATTTATATTTTTTTAAAATTAAATTCAAAAATTCGAATTCAGACCTTTTAATTTTTTATTGAAAAATTTAAAATAATTTTTAAATTGAAATTAAACTTTTTAATTTCTATTTTTAAAAAATTTAAAATATTTTTTAAATTGAAATGGAATCTTTTTATTTTATTTTTTTAAATAATTCTCATATTTTGGTTAAAAAATAATATATTTAAAAATAAAATTTAATTTTGATGCATGGACAATATAAAACGTTTTACACAATCGTATAATCACATACGTTCTGTTGGATAATCATTTATGTAATTAATAGAAAAAATAATTATTTTTGCTGATAATAATATAATATTATATAATTAAATACACATATAAAAATATTTTATATTAACAATATATTAAAATTAAATTCTTAAAAATATCACATTCTAATTATATATTAAAATCTTTTTCCTAAAACTGAAACCCGCAATATAAAATACTTTATTTATATCATCGAGACATCGACGCTTAAAAATGATTTTATCTAATTTCTTATTGGTGGAAGCATTATACATAAGATCGAAGAAATGAAACTTCGAGCGTCCGTGAATAGCAACGAAGGACGAATGAGGAGTTTACACGTAGCGGGTGAAACTTCGTAGATGAACGACGTTGATGGCGATGGATGAAGCGTTCTCGTGCGGTGGCGTCTTAATCGTACACGTGTCAAAGGAAGTCTGTAAGGTCGCCGCAAGGGAGCAGACACGTAGTAAGGTGTGTGAGTGTGACATCACGCGCTTCTTCTCATTTTATAAAATACAAAATCTTAATAATTATTTATTCATTTTTCATTATATATTATCTTTCGTCTTAATTATTTTATAATAATAAATTAATATTAAAAATTTTATAAAAAATACTATTCTTCTACATAGTGTTCATATAAGAATTGCAAGTAAATAACCATTTTGACTTCTAAATATTTTTAAAAAAGTTATTTTATTATTTACATCTTTTAAAATTTATTTTATCAAAATTCTAATTTTTGGAAGTGTAAAATGACTGTTTACTCTGAAAATTACACACTCTGTGGCTTGTGGAAACATGCCACCCACAATGTCCAAATCAACTAGTACAGTAGATTCTGTAGCAAAGCAATAATAGTACTATTAACGTGAATGAATGAATGAATCTAATCTCGTGTTGAAACTCGAGTGTGTTGCGTGTTAAATTTAATCTTCATGTCACATAGGAGCTAGGATCACGTGCAGTGACGGATCCAGAAAATTTTGGTAGTGGGGTAAAATTTATATAACATGATAATAATTTTTATAATAAAAATAATATGTGTATATAAAAAATTAAATATTAAATTATCTATTAATCACTATATATTTATGTATAAATATATGTATTGTTTAATTTATGTGTATTTTATATTTTAATATATATTTTATACAGATAATTATTTTTTATGTACATATAGCATGATTATTGTTATGATTATATTTTGTTATTGTAAAATATAATTAGCCTTCAAAATATCTAATATACAAATTAAAACACTAAAATAGTAATTTAAATAATAATATATAATTTAAAATTCTATTCTTTTAGGTTTTATATTTTTAAAAAATTAAGTAATTTTTCTCTTAACACTATCATCAAAATTTCTCTCTTTCCATATATATTACTAAATAATTATTTAAAAATTCACTTCCCAACACAATTAGAAGCCGACTCTTATTGATATTCATAGTTAAAAAAAGTTCTTTCAATTAATATAGTTACTACGCAAAAATTAAAGCTAATTTGAAAAGAAGATAAATAATATTCTTTTGAGTTAATTTTTAAAAAAGAACACTAATTTTGTTTAAATTTGAGAATTGATCATTCTACCGAATATCTAATATAAAATTTTTAAACTGACGATTAAGTATCAAAAGTTGAGTAAAAAATTATTGTGACGTCAAATTTAATAATCTAATGGGGACAAATAAATATTATTATCATATACTACTAAAAAAATTTTCAAATACCAATGCACTTGCATCAGTCCCTGACCACGTGAGAAAATCTATTTTTACTTTTGCTAATAATAACATCTTTGAATTGGATTGTTTTCTTTTATAAATTAAAAAAATATTATTTCTAAAAAAATAAAAATATATTATTTACCAGGATACAATTTTTTAAATTTACTCTTTCTCTAACAAAATATAAATCTAATTCAAAGGGTTTAATTTTATTGTGAAAAATAAAATTAGCTGCCAGCAAAACTACACTTATATTATCGCAATATAGAGTAGGAACAATGTCCACTTGAATGTGAAGTTCTTTGAGAAGATTTTAGAGTCAAACTATTTGAAAATCTGCTTCAGGCCTTCAGCTAGTCCCCTATATTAAGCTTCTGTGTTAAATCTGTTGATAGATAATTGTTTTCTGCTACACTAAAATACTAAGTTTGCACTAAGATAAATTCCATAACCATAAGTGAATTTTCTATCATCAACATCTAATCCCCAGTCTAAATCACAAAAAATATAAATTCTTAAATTCGTTGTGCTGAAATTAAACAAAAGATCTTGTTTTATGGTCCCTGCAAGATATCATAACAATCTCTTCACACGTTTCCAATGACTAATCAATGGTCTTTGCATATATTGACTTAATTTGTTAACACAATAAGAGATTTCTAGCCTTGTTAAAGTAGCATACTGTAGAGACCCTATAACATATCTATATAATATTGCATCATCAAAGATATCATTTTCTTCTTTAGATAGTTTAATACTTGTGATTATAGGAGTTGAAACTCCTTTCAATTCTGTCGTGCCAACTTTCTTCAATAGGTCAGAGATGTATTTTGTTTGATTAAGATGATACGTTTCCGAATCAATTTTGCATGTTTCGATTCCACGAAAATAACTAAATTCACTAAGATTTTTTAAGAAAAAAAATATTGTGAAGCTGGTTTATAGTATTTTGAATGGCAATTTTATTATTCTCAATAATAAGTATATCATTCTACATATACTAGAATATATATAGTGATAGTAGGATCATACTTGACAAATAAAGAATTATCTGACCTGATTTTGATGAAACCAAATGAAACTAAAGTTGAAGAAAGTTTAATAAATCATGCTCTTGGAGCCTGTTTTAAGCCATACAAAAAAATTTTCAATCTACAAATCTATCCAACATCACCTTGAAAAAATTCTGGAGGTTGTTTCATAAAAATCACTTCATTTAAATTCCCATTCAAGAATGCATTATTAAAATCAAAATCTTGAATCTGTCAATGATACTTTAAAGCAATGGTGAGAACAATTCTTATGGATGAAGGTTTGATTACAGGAACAAAAACTTGTTCATAATCAACTCCTTCAACTTGGTGGTTACCCTTTACAACAAATCTAGCTTTATACTTAGCAATATCTCCATTTAATTTTTTTTTAATAACATAAATTCACTTGCTATCGATCACCTTAGCAATAAGGGGAGGAGTTTTTAAACTCCATGTTTAATTCTTATATAAAGCTTGCAGTTCCTTCAACATGGCTTGATGCCAATGAGGTGACTGTAAAGCTTGTGTAGTGGTGGTAGAAACATTATTATAAAGATCAAGATTAAAAGAAATAGCAGTTGAGAAGAGTTTTGGTTTTGCAATACCAGATTTAGATCTAATTTGCATTGAGTGAGTATTAGTTGATATTTTTATTTTGGAGAACTACCAAATTATATTTCTAAACCTGAAATAGGGATACTATCTGAGTGATGTTGAGGTTTATTGACTTCAGAAAAAGAAATTGGCTCATTTGACTTTTCTTTAGAGGCTTACTTAAGTGATGATACATCTAAAGAAGAGTGAGAAAGATGATCAGAATTAGAACTAGATGGAACTGGTTGGTAGGAGGAATGAAGAGCAGAACTAGATTCATTGTTAAGATATGAATTTGAAGAAGTATGAGTTATAATAGCAGTACCAAAGATGTATGAGAAAATTATTGCTTAGGCAAAGTAAAAGGTGAGGATGAAAAAAGAATAGAATATGAAAACTTAGATTCATCAAATATAACATGATGAGTAATAATGATTTTCCTAGTTTTAGTGAGACACTTATATCTCTTATGATTAGAAGTATAATCTAAGAAGATAGATAATTGAGATTTGTAGTTAAATTTATTGGTAGAATATGGTTTAAGACAAGGATAGCAAGCACACCCAAAGATTTTAAGAAAAGAATAGTCTGGTTTTATGATGGTGAAGGAGTTCATAAAAAGTGATATTTTAAGTATTTAGAGAGGGTAGTCTATTGATGATGTAAGTTGCTGAAAGGAAGGCATCGTCCTAATGACTCAAAGGAAGAGAAGCTCGTGCAAGCATTGCAAGACTAGTTTCAACAATGTGACGATGCTTCCTTTCGACCCGTCTATTTTGTTGATGAGTATATGGACAAGAGAAGCGATGAGTGATACCGTGAGTAACAAAAAATTTAGTGAATTGTGTAGATAGGTATTCACAGCCATACTCATTTTGTAAAGCTTTAACCTTTAGACCCGTGTGAGTTTTAAGATTAGCTTTGAATTGTAAAAAACCATGAAATGCGTGAGATTTAGAATGGAGAAGATAAACACAGGTATACTTAATAAAATCATAAAAAATGAGATATAATAATTAAATCCATGATATGACGTAATAGGGGCAGGTTCCATAAATCTGAATACAACATTTCAAGAGGAGCATTAAAATTAAATTTGTCAAGAAAGAAAGAAAGAAGGTGCATTTTTACCATACAGCAGAATTCACAAACATGAGAAGTAGCTTTATTTGATTGAACATTCAAATTAAAATGTTTCATTATATTTAGAACAGTATTTATGGCACAGTGGCCAAGTCTATCATGCCACAATTCATATGAGTGCAAATTAGCATGAAAAATTTTAGGATAAAAATTGTCAATTTGCACTAAATTCTTATCAGCATTGTCAGATTTAGTTTGAGTAACAGCCACTCTATCAAAATGATAAATTCCATTTCTAAAAATTCCTTAAAAAAGAATCTCCTTTGTAATATGAGATTTAACACAACAATAGTTAGCATGAAATTCAAAGAAACACTTGTTATTAACAACAAATTTATGCACACTTACAAAGTTTTGAATTATTTCAGAAAAATGTAATAATTTGTCAAGCAAAAACTTTTGTTTTGTATCAAGATTAACAAGATATAAATGACCATATTGAGTAATACTACTACCAGTACTATTACCTAGCATAATCTGTTCAGAATCATTGTAATCAGATGAACAAACCAGATTGTTTGGATCAGATGTGACATAATGACTAGCACCTGTATCAGGAAGCCAAGAAGAATCTAACAAGGCGAAAGGAGTTGCAAATAAGCATGAGGAGCATGAAATGATGATGGAGGTGGAAGAGGCAAAGATGTATTTGTTTGCTGATTGTGAAATTTTAAAAAGAAGGGTGAAAGTTGTGATCAAAACGATGAAAATAAGAAAAGGCCACATGTCCAAGCCTCCTACATGCTTGACATTGACGCCCAGAGTCCAAAGAAGAGTATCTACCACCACGAGAAAATCTACCACCCTTTCCACGACATCCATAGAAATTTGCATACGAAGTAGTTGTTTGTATATAATTGGCAAAAACTAATCCAAAATCAGATTTTCGAAAATGATCAAACATATGTTCATGAGCCAGAAGGAGGGATTCAGCTTCCATTAGAGAAATTGACTCAATGTTTGTCATTACAACAGAGATATATAATGCATAATTCTCAGACAAGCCTTCAGTAATGGTGGTAATATGATCATCAAGGGGAGAGTATAACCTCCTGCTGCTAGAGAATTCACAATCTTTCTTATCTTGATAAGATATTCAGTAGCAGAAGTTTCACCTTTTCTAATCGACTTGAGTTCAAATTTTAATTGTTGAATCTTTATTTTTGAAGTTTTAGAGAAATAATCTTGAATTTTTGTGCAAATCTGGTATGCAAAAGTACAATCCAACATTCTGTTCTTGAAACTATCATCAATTGATGAAAGAAGCCAGGTCGTGAGGTAGTGATCTTTAGTCTTCCATTTCTTGTAGGATTTTAATTCTGTTACTGTGATTTGAGTTGCTTCGTTATCAAATTTGGTTGAAATTTTCTTTGGATTAAGATGATCCACCAATTTATTAGCATTGATGACATGAAAAGCTAAGTGCTGTCAAGTCTTAAAAGAATTTTCATTGAATTTATCTATCATAAGTGCAGAAAAATTAGTTGAATTTATAGAAGAAGGAGAAGAAGAAGAGTATGGGATGATTGCTACCATGGATCTTGAACCTGAGATCATGATACCATGATAGAAACGGAAAAATAGATAGAAGAGAGATTGACAAAAGATTTGAATTGAAAATTGGAATAGAATAACTATCGTGATATTTTTTTGTTCTTTATACCAGAATCATAACCTTCTATTTATGCAGCAGAGTTGGTTAGAGAACCTTATTTCTAGAAAGTTAAAACCTTTAACTAAATTATTGATAGTTAACTAATAGTTTTACTAACTGTTACTCATATCTCCAATAGATATTATATGTAGTTCGTCTAATAAGTAAGTAAATTGTGTGTTTTACAACTCAATTTGATATAATTTAGATCGTATTGATAAATTTTTATTTTTTTAATTAATTTAATTAATAATTTATTTTAATTTTATAAAAAAGTATGTACTTGAATCATTGTTTTAGTAGAATAATTATGTTTATTTGATTTTATGTTAATTTTAAATTTAAAAATATAGGTATTAGTATTATTTTGAAGCTAAAAACTTTAAATTAAAATTTTGAAACAAATATACTTGTATTAATTTTAAAATTTTAATTTAAAAATAATACAATGACAATTATTTTTAATTTAAAATTAATGGTTTTAAACTGTTATTTTTTAGATCAAATAAGTATAATTAATCATATGAGTATAATAATATGAATATGTTTATTTTGATTAAATTATATTTTAATTTAAATTTAAAATATTAAATTAAAAATTTTATAATTTTAAATTATTAATTAAATTAATTAAAATATAAAAATATACCAATATAATTCAAATGGTATCCAATTGTATAAAATTATGCATTATTAGAACACAAAGTTTGTTTAATCAGTGGGTTGAGGAGCAACTTGCTTAATTATTAGGCAAACTAGCATAATTCGCCTACTTATTAGATAAACTGTATGCAATCTCAAAAAAAAAAAAAAAAAAAAAATTACATCCTAGTAAATAATGTTCTTTTATTTTCTTTTTAAAAATAATAAATTTTTTTATTTATAAAAAAATCTAAAACTTTCCCAAAATATTACTACATACACTATTCTTTATACGACTTTAATATTCATTATTATTATTATTATTATTATTATTATTATTATTATTATTTGTGTCTTGTACGGATAATATATAAAATACATAATAATATTATTTTTAATTTTATAAATAAAAATACACATAGTTGTTTTTGTTATAAAATGTTTTATAAAATTATTAAATTTAAAGTTTAACTATTTTTAATATTAAAAATAATAAAATTAATAAATAATAATTTTATTTATTTTAAAGCATAATAATTTACTTATTAATATTAATATATAGTTTGTGATTCAATTAAAATATTTATATTAAAATCCTATATTTTTAAATATTTTTAAAATAATATTAGTAGTTAAATTTGTAGATATTTTTTATAATTTACGAGTAAAATTTTTAAATTTTTTTATTCTTTTGTTAAATTCGATTTGAACAAATTTTCTAGTTGTATTTATATAGGATATACTCGTAGCTAATTAAATTAAGTAAGCGAAATACTAATTTAAAAAACCTAGCTAGTAATCCAAAACAAGTTGTATCGATTTAATGTTATTTTTCCTTCTCCTATAAATTGGACTCATTATCTTTGATTTATTAATATTGTATGTTGTAAGAAGTTTATGGCTAATAAATTAAATTTAATTGTTTCCATTTATTACGTGTCATGTTAAATGAAATCTAATTGATTTTATTTATATTAAAATTTAATCAAATTTATTTAATTCAATTTTATATAAGAGGTCAAATGAGACATGTATGTAATTAAATTTAGTTTAAAATATTTGTGTAATTTTTTTTATTTAATTTATTCATATAAATTATCCTATGATTTATATATAATAATTATCATATATTTGGAGTAAGTAGGCTGTACGAAATGTTTATGATAAATTTTATTAATCTCAACATGGATGAATTCTTCATTTTTTTCCCGCTCTTTAAATTATTTCCGCTACTCTCACCCACTTTTCTGATTTGATATTCTCCCACCATATTGCCCTATTTTAATAGAGTAGAGCGCGCTTAAGCACTTATCGCGATTGCCATATATAAATTTTTGTTTGAGGATCCATTATAATAATGAAAAAAATTTCTGCATATCCGTAAATATCGGTCAATTATATCAAAATCAGATGAATCGGTCCAAATGGGCTTACTAATGGGATGTCCTAATATATTATAAAATTTCGCTTTAGCTAAAGATCTAATTAAGGAAATAATTGGGACTATTGTATCAAATTTTTTCATAACAATTTCTATTAGAAATAAATTTTCTAGCATTTGACTCCGTATATATATATATATATATATATATATATATATATATATATATATATATATATATATGATTTTGATTCTCTAAAATTTAAATTTCATTTTAGAGAATAAAGTATAATTTTTTATTATTTATTTTATAAATAAGATTAAAAAAAATATAAAAAAAATTATTTAAGGGAAAAAAATCACATTTTATTCTTTAAAATAAAAATTTAAAATTTAGAGAATCTAAATTCATATATATGTGTATTTTTTTTTGTATCTTTCTTTTTTTTAAATTAAGAATACATTAAATTTGTCTATATATATTGTCCTATATCTATTTAATTGAGGTAAATTGGCAAATTGGTACTACTTGCGGTCCAGAAATATTGTTAAGATTATTCATCGATGGAAAGAAGATTAGGGATAAGCTCTATATTTGGTGCGGGCATCACTTGCATGTACCCAGTATATGAGGATTGAGGTGACTTTAAGCATATAGATTATTCTATATATATGGATATCAATTTGATAATTAATCATTTTTTGAGCGTATGTAATTTAATATTATATATTTAAAAATTTATATAAATATACCAAAAATCATACCCTATGTATTTATAAATATTTATACATGTTCTGCACTTTTTTTTTTAAAAATCAAGTATACAATTATTAGTATAATCAAACTTGCTATAATAAAATAATCAAACTTGGCTTTTTCGAATAATAAAATTTTTCTACTGTAGCATACTCAAATTTATTTATGAATACCAAATACATATTTCTATAAAATAGTTAGTTGATATGGCAGATTTTTAGTATAGATATAGTTAAAAATATAATTATTTATGTATTTTATTTTATTAATTTAAATTTTTAGGAGAACTAATTTCATGATAGCATTAAAAATTTTATAATTTAAGATTTAGAATTTGATCTTTATTGATCCAAAAAAAAAAAAAAATCAGCTTAAGGCCAACAAAAAGGAAAAAAAAAAAGTCTATAAAAAAAGGGTTAAGTACTGAAATCGTTCCTAAGGTTTGGGGTGAAAATTAAAATTGTCCCCGACCTTTTTTTGTTATTAAAATCATACTCAACATTACAAAACGTTATAAAATCGTCCTTTTCTATTTTTTTGGACCAAATTATCCTTAACTATTAATAAAAATAATATTAAAAAAATAAAACCCTACCCCACCCACACCCAGCATCTCTTCGTCTCTCCCTCCATCCCAAACCCACCCCAATTCCATCATCATCAGTTCCCACTCCCTCACCCCCTCACCCCCTCACCCCTCACCCCACTGTCTCGGAGGTGCACCCGCCGCCGCCCCTGCGTCCAACCCATGCGCCGCCCTTGCGTCCAACCCCCCGCCGCCCCTTCGTTCTTCCTATTTTTCTTTTTTTAATTTTTGAAGAACATATACATGATTAATGAAGAAGGGGGTTACTGGGTTAGTGGTGATGAAGAAGGGGGACTGTGATTATTTATTACTGGGTTACTGTGATTATTTCGTTTCTAGGGTTCGCCGCCGCCGCCGTCGCGTGGTCATCGGGAGGGGACCCCACCACCGCTACTTCTTCTTCTATGACTGCCTTTGCTTCTTCTTCTGTGACGGCCTCTGCTTCTTCCTCTGCTCTGCTTGAACTTCTGCTTCTGAAATTGTAACTTGATGATTATTGAACTTTTGGATCTGAAAACTGAAATTGTAGTTGATGATTATTGAATTATTGTTTATTGAAATTGATGTGATTATTGAAATTGTTATGCTTCTTCTGCTTCTGATTTTTTTGTTGATTTGTTTTGTTTTGTGAATGTTGCTGTTAATTTGTTTTGTTATGAGTAATGAATGGCTATGGTGGCAGTGGTGATTGGGTGAGGGAGAGGGAGGAGGTGGAAGGAGATTGGGTGAGTGAGGGAGTGGGGTTAGGGAGTGAGGGGTGAGGGGGTTACGGGAGGGTGAGTGAGGGAGTGAGGTGATGAGGGGAGGGGAAAGGGAGAGTTTGTTTTAATTTTTTAATATTATTTTTAATTATTTTTATTAATAATGAAGGGTAATATGGTAAAAAAAATAAAATTGAAGTGGAAAGGATGATTTTATAACGTTTTGTAACGTTGAGGATAATTTAATAACAAAAAAAGGTTGGGGACGATTTTGATTTTCACCCCAAACCTTAGGGACGATTTCAGTACTTAACCCATAAAAAAATTATACAAACTTAAAAAAAAAGGCTTTTGCACTACAAAAAAAAAACGTCAAATACCGTCGGATTTAGCGTCGCACAATAACGTCGGTTTTACTGGTAGTTTACATGTTAAATTTATCAGGTCAAATCATTACCGGCGAATTTTCATTTCCAACAGTAAATTTGTTAGTAATAATTGGATGGAAAACAGAAAAATAGGCGTGAAATCTAGCGTCGGATTTACCGGCGAATTTTTTCGCCAATAAATTCAATTAATGGAACGCTGCGTTTTGATAACCCATAATGCGTTACCGTCGAATTTACCCACCGGTAAATCCGACGGTAAACTTGCCCTAAATTCAAAACGTGAACATTTTTCCTTCATTTTCGAAACACACACTCTCTCTCTAACCTTCTTCTCTCTCTTTCTCTCCTCTCTCTACCTCCGGCATCCCCTCCAGCTACCCTCTACCAGCACCGACCACATACGTTCTTCTTCAAAGACTTCATGGACTCGCCTTGATCTTGTTTCGTTGTCTGAAATGGAGCTTCTCTCTCTGTCTTTGTCGTTGTTGGTGCCGCTGCCACTACTACACCTTATGTTATCAGAGCTATGTCTCTCCTCTGTCTTCTAGGTAGGTTGTCCTCATCCGTCTCCTTATTTCATCTTTGTTTTTATTTCATTTTAAATAAAAAAATTCTAACCCCTTTTTGAACCCTAACCCCATTTTTACTTTCTTCAGTTGGTTCTGTTTATTTAATGCATGTTTATGTTTTTTCTTATTATTATCATAATAAATTTTATTTTAGTGTTCTTATTCATTGACATAAAATTATTCTAAGTAAGTTATTTTTGTGCTGTGATTTTTTGGACAGCTCATTATTCTAATATTAATGTTGTTGCTGAGTTGCTTAGACAGAGTAATTTTTTGTCATTTTTGTTAACTATTTGTTCATTAGCTTATTCTAATTTAGTTTTTTGTTAAGTTCTTTTGGTCTATTTTTAAATGTCGTCTAAGTATTGTTGAATTGAATATTGAATTGTATGTTGAAGATGAAGGTATTGACGAGTTGTAATATGTTCAAGTAAACAATATGTAATAATATTGAATATATTAGTTTTTTTAGTTCAATTGATGTACAATTGAAGTTTTGAATATGAAAAGATATATAAATTTATTTTTATTCATATTGTTTTAGAAAATGTTTAGGTTACTTTAATTTGGAATTCAAGAAATAAAAATTCACTTAATTCAGACAAATAAATTGAATAAATTGACAAACATGAGATTGTTATTTTTTTTTTAAATGACATAAGTTACTATTGTTGTTATAATGATTAACATTGAGTATCAATTTATTCTACATTTACAGTTAGTCACTATTGAATCTTAAAATACTATTTGATTAGTGACTCCTAGAGCAATTACCTATGTGTAATAATATAATACCACAAAATTAATAAATTAGATATAGGATAAAAAATTAAATAAAAAATATAAATATTTATGATGCTTTATTTTAACCCTTTTGCATATAATTCATACTATTACTTAATAGAGAGTGAGTTAATGAGAGAAATGAAGTTTTATTTGGTTGAAGAGAAATAAAATGTCAATTCTTTATTTTTTTAATATATTAGAATACAAGTGTGATTTAGTGTTGTTGTTTGGTTGTTAAGATTGCAAAAGAAATGTTACCATCTAAAGAAATATTACCATTCAAATTTTTTTGAAAAGAATTAAATTTAAGTTTATTGTCGAATTTATTGAGGGGATTAACCGATGGTAACAAGCTCAAGAATTTTGCCAAATGAAAATTTATATTCGCCGGTAATTAGCGGCGGATGAAAAAATCTGCCGATAAATAGTTACTGGTGAGGTTTATACCGTCGAATTTAGTATGCTGCTAAATCTGCGATAAATCTGACGGTATCCAGCGATTTTCTTGTAGTGTTGTATGAAGGGATGTATTAGAAATAATATTCATGTGTAGCAGTGTTAACGGATCGGATCCAATATGCATATCCACGATATTTATCCGAATCCGATCCGAAAATTGTGAATATCGATCTGATCCGCAAGGTTATCAGATCAGATCTGATCCGACTCGCACACTAGTAGGATTGGATTGCGGATTTTATGTAGATATCCTCATATCTGCGGGTCTGCAAAAATAAATAAATAAATAAATAAGTAAATATTCTTTTTATGTTTTATTTCAACTAATAATTATCATATATGTTGTATTATTTTATTTTTATTATTTAAAAAAAGTATGTTTAATAATATTTTAAGAGTAAACTTGTTTAAAAGAATGAAAAAATGAATTTTATTAATATTTTTTAATAAAAATAAGCTTTTAAAAATCCTTTTATGTTTCACAGATATATCTGAAATTTTTGCGAATCAGATCGGATCCAAACTTAAAAATTGCGGATATTAGATTTGATCCGATGATTTTAGTACGGATCGAATTGAAATTTGGTTATATCCGATCTAATCCGATCTTATCCATGTTCACCCCTTTCATGTGTCTTATTTTATGAGTTTAAACTTAAAAAAAAAAAGTAGTTCCATAACTAATATAACATTGTTGTTATATATTTATATCTAAATTCATTTTCTAATCTCATAGCATTATTTGTGAGAAAGAAAATTATAATGAAGTTTATTTAAGAGATTGATCTTAGAATGTTGTTGACCGATGCTTAATCCTATATAGGTAGGGTACAAAATCAAAGTTTGAAAAAAGAGTTTGATGACCTTGTATATTAAACATTCAAATTAAACTTGAGCCATATGTATACGACTAATTAAACATACTTAACCTATTAAGCTTTAAAAATTACTTAAATTTCTATCTATTAACTTGATCTATTTCATGTTGTTTAACGCAAGCTTGATGATAAGCTAGATTTTGAATTTAAAAGTTAGTCTCTCTTCTTATAGATAAGCTCAAGTTAATTTTATTTTAAGCTAATGAACCCCAATTTTTAAGAAGTTTGACCTATTCTTACATCTAATTTTAAAGTTAATAAATTATATCGCTAATGTTAAGAAGACAAAAAGATAATATGTTCAAATAATTTAAATTTATTTTATTTAATATTTATTTATTATATGTGTGAAGGAAAAATAAAGTCAAGTGAGATGAAAGATAGATCAATTATATATATAAGTGAGAGAAATCTTATCATCAAAGTTTAATAGTGTTGGATTCTTTTTCTTGTAACTAAGGCTAAGTGTAATAAGATGATCAAATGGGAAATGAATCATCATTGAGATTTAAAGAGATATCATAACTTAATAATATATTGTCATGTGATATGTTTACTTAGGTGTCAATTGGTTTATTTTAATTTGTTAGTAATTATCTCAACCAATTAAAGTGGAATAGAAGATTATCTAAATATATTATAAAATATTCTGTTTTACTTAAAATAACCACAACAAAGTAGAGCTTATCCCTTCACGTCCAACGTTGGCTATCTTTTAAAAGAAAAATATTTTGATCTTATCAATCTTTAATTTGCAGCTGTTGTTAGGAGCGTTTCTTAATAAATTAAATTATTAAATTAACCTAACTTTGGCACATTGTGAAAAGAAAATATTCGTATCTTTCACTATCATGAATCATTTGGAGCATCAATCTTTCACAAACAATATATATATATATATAGCAATTTCAATCACATGCTGATGAAGATTAATTAATAAAATATGGTTAATCTCCGAAAATATCTCTAAGAGACTATAGTAGTGGAATCCATGCATATTATATAGTCTTTGAAGGAAAAATAATTTAAAAATTAAAATATACGATTTAATTTAAATATTTATTATAATATAATTTATTAATATCTCTAGGAGACTGCAAATATAATATGTAAGATTAATTATTTTAAATTTTTAATTAAATGATAACATAATATATATGTGTGACTCAAATACAAGACAAAATAAAAAAAATATTGATCACCTAATATTTTTTTAAAAATTTTGTATAATTAATTATGTCCCACAGGTTTGCAAGATTAGTTACATTGATTAATTTTCTAATTCACTACTTAAATAATAATCATTATTCAATTTAAGTTAGTAATCATTATTATATATAATTGAACCCTAATATGTATTAAGCTACTAGAATCAATTTAATATAAATTTAAATACTATATATAATTTTAGGTTCAAATAAGCTTTTTTGTTTTTGTTATTTTACATTTTTTTGGTCCAATAAAAATTAAAATATCAATGTTTTATAATTAGTTATTTTTTTTTTAATTTGTTCTATTGGGGGCTGACATGACAAGTTAAATGTTGATATGATAAGTTAAAATATCAAAGTAGGAAAATCTTATTTAACATGAACAAATTAATAATAGAGATTAAAATAGACATTTTTTATTTTATTTGACCAAAATAAAAACAGTATTTTAGAGGGATAAAAACCTATTTAAACGTAAAATTTTAATTTCAAATTTTATTGTTGTAGTGTTGTGTATTGCAAATGTTTATATTTGATAATATGGGTGTGGAACAGGAATGATCATGATTCGTGTTTATTGCTTTGAAATGTGATATTCCTTGGCAATATGTATCCTTTAATTTGACCTGTTTTCATCGAGAGAATAAAAAGCATACAGTTACGCACTTACGCCCGCCTTAATTATTTGTTCATCAATTAGATAAATGAAAACTTGACAGGAGCTGCATACCTTAATTAATATTCCTCTTTCCCCCCCTTAATTTTTCTTTTCAATACCGTAATCATTGGAGTGGCCAAAGTTGTGGGGGATGGTTGCATGCTTTATTTTGAAGCATAAAATGACAAAGAAAAGTCGTGTAAGTTAAGTTGTAGCAGTGCATTATTATACATTCGCTTATCAATTTGTGTTCTTCATAATTAAGGGATGTGTAAAACCTTATTTAGATTAATATGAATAGACTTATTTATTTTATTTTGGATATTTTATACTGCAGGTGGATTGTTTACTATTTTCATAATATTGTAATATAAATTTCGTTCTATATTAAGATTCTTATTTGATTATTATCCATCTTTTTTCTTTTTGTTTGTGGTTTAATTTTCTGTCTTAGTTTTTCTTTAATTCTTTATCTTCAATCATTTTGGTGGTATGATATATATATATATATTGGAGTTTGACTTCCTCCTTTATAGGCGGTTTTTCCCTTTCGTAGGGGTTTGATTTGTTGGGTGATTTAAGTACGGTAATATAAATAAAAGGAAAAGTTTAGGGGCTAGTAATTTTTGTATTTTTTGACTAGCATTTAACCATTAAAATAAAAGTGAGTGATCTTTCACTATTAGATGTAATTTCACACTATTAAAAACACTATTGATGACCAATTAATAGTTATAAAACACCAAAATTACTGCCCCCTAACATTGTTCTAAATAAAAAATGATACATATAGGATGGTGTTTTTAGAGAAGAACAAATAATATTTCACATTGTTGCAGTGTTTTTTGTATAAATTTATAAACTAAAAAGATTATGATTATTTCTGTTTCTATATTCTAAAATTCTTTATAATTGAATGTTAAGTTCACTCTTATTTCACCTCAATATGGAGAATATTTATTTGTTTTCTTTAGATTAAAATCTATGAATAAAGATCTATGTTTTATTCATTTATTTATAAGTGTCGTACGATTTCTTTAAAAAAAAACTTCTGAGAACGAAGTAAGATTAATCTACAAAGTAGTTTTTTTGTTCAAATTATACAATTTTATTACTGAAAATTGGTCTAATTTAGACAACAAGTAAGACTTATAACAAAGAGAATATAAAGTTCCAACTTTAATAAAATGACTTAAATATAAGGAAACTAGAAAGGTAAAGTAAAAACTCAAGGGTCTCTTTTTCTCTCTTGCACACTTCTCCTTGCTATCTCCACCATAGTTGTCGAATGAGTGATTCTACCTTCAAATACCTAGGCATTTCTTACTAACCAGATTTACCATATGAGATTTGCTGCTACTGCTCTTTTATTGTTCGAATTTTCCTCCAATCTCAATTCTGCTTCCAATGGAATCCACCACTCTCATAGTTCTCGAGCTTGAATTAGCCATGGTAGATTTGAGCATCTCCAAGTTTCAGTTGCATCTGGGCACTCCCAGAAACAATGAAAAACACTTTTTTGTGACCGATTGCATTTTGGGTACCAGGGTTCGAATTATATTCGGGCGTTCAACCTTTCTTTCATAGGGAGTCCTCCATGCATCAGTTTTGAGAACAAATTTTTTATTTTCGGTTGATAATTAATTTTCCATATGCTCCTCCGTAAGTCCTTTCTTTTGCATTGTTCTGGCAGATATTCAGTTGGTGGGTGGTAGAAGTTAAAGGCTATTTTGTATGCCGAAGCAACAGTCAAGCCGTCCCCTTTTTCCAGCATCCAAGTAACTCTATCTTCTGTCTCATGAATTGGAGTGTTGATTATTGCTGTAGCTACTTCTGGATTGAAATTGGACTGAATTAAGTTTTGGTTCCATGTTCTGTTTGAATGTTGTAATTGTGAGACCCATTCTAGATTAGCAGTCATTGCAGTAGTAGTAATAGAAGTAATTAAAACATAATCCTTCAGCCATAAGTCTTCTCGAATTCTGATGTTAAATTCCCTTTCTACTTCCCAAAGTATACATTTTTCTAGCACCTTTCTGCTTTCGATAATACTCCTCTAATCCCATGATGGGTTATTACCAACCTCTGCTCTTAGGAAGCTTGAATATCTGTAATATTTGCTCTGTAATACTTTACTGATGAGAGAATTAGGTCTAGAAACTAACTTCTTACCTTGTTTTGTGAGCATGACAAGGTTAAAAGCCTTCAAATCTTTAAATTTTAGTCCCCCTTGCATTTTTGGTCGGCAAAAAATTCTCAATCCAATCCACTGCATCTTGTTTTCTGACCTTTTCTGCCCCCACCAAAACTGGAGTATGGCTCTCTAAATCTCTTCGATTAGAGTCTCTAGTAACTTGAAGCAACTTAGTGTGTATATGGGTATCGCCGTTGCCACCGCCTTAATAAGCACTTCGCGTCTACTAGAAGATAATAGAGCCCTCTTCTAGTGGCTAAGCTTCTAACACACCCTATCTTTAATGTAGTTAAATGTTGCTTTCTTTTATCTCTAAATCACTGCCGGTAAATCCAAATATTTGTTTTGATTGCCAACATGAGGGACAAGGAGAATCTCCGCCAAATGGTCTCGGACTGGAATTGGTATATTCTCACTAAAGAAGACAGATGATTTGTCAAAGTTTACCCTTTGGCCACTAATTTCTTTGTAAGTCTGTAAGACCTGTAGCAATCTCTAGCACTTTACTTCTGAAGCTTTGCTAAAAAGAATTGAATCGTTTGCAAAGAAAATATGATTGATTGTCGGACACCTCTGATTGAGTCTCAAACCAGATATTTTCAGCCTCTGTCTTCTCTGTCGAGCAGATGGGAGAGTCCCTCTGCGCAAAACAAAAATAGGTAGGGAGATAGAGGATCATCTTGTCGTAATCCTCTACATGGTTTAAAATAACAATGAAGTTGTCCGTCCACAGTAACAGTAAGATACCGTCACAAGTTCCTCAATCCACTTCATCCATCGATCACAAAAACCTAGCTTCTTCATCACCTTCCAAACAAAAACTCCATTCCATCCTATCATAAGCGTTGCTTATATCCAGCTTTAATACCAAATCATAATCTCCATACCTTTTATTTTTGAGAAAATTCATGAATTCGTATACAATTAGGACATTATCACTAGTCAACCTGCCCTTTATAAAAGCACTTTGAGAGTCACTGATTAGTCTATTCATAACTGATTGAAGCCTGTGCACCAAAGTTTTAGATATGATCTTATAGAAAACAGAGCTAAGACTAATCGGTCTAACTTGTTTCATAGAATTAGTGGCCGACACCTTAGGTATGAGACATATGTGAGTATGATTAAAAGTTTTCAAAATTTTACCTCCGTAGAAAAGGCTTCTAATAGCCGGTGTCACATCTCTCTTATTGTACTCTAAAAGAATTGAAAAGTTTTTGCTGTGAATCCATCATCTCCCAGAGCCAAAAACGGGTTGATGGAGAAGATTGCTGCTTTGATTTCCTCTTTAGTCACTGGCCTACACATCATTCTATTAGTGGTTGCATTTATTTTTTGGCGTATTTCATCCAATTCTGTAGTCGGATATTTAGGACAACTTGTTGTGAATAGATTTTAAAAGTATTTCTGTGCAACTTCCACTATTTCTGCCGGTTCCTTTGCCATATTCCCCTCCCCGTCCTCTAACTCCTTTATTCTATTTTTTTGGTTCCTCGTTTGAAACTTGGAATGAAAAAATTTGGTATTTATATCACCCCAGTTGAGCCACTGCACCTTAGACTTCTCTCTCCAATATCGCTCTTCCTCCTCCAATGCCTCCTCTAATTTAGTTTCTAAGATTCGGATAGCATTTTCATCCGCCTGAACTCCTTTCTGCATTTTTTATTCTTTCCGATTCTTGAGAATCAGAATTTTTTTTCTTGAATTAGATTCAGAGTGCTGCTGCCATTGTATAATTGAATGTCTACAATACTTCAGCTTTCTAACTAGCTTAAACATTGGAGACCCATAAATATCTATTATCCATGTCTGTTTGATTAAGCTAATCACCTATTCATTTTCACACCATCACTCCTGAAATCTAAACCTCCTCTTTACCCTCCTTTCTTCACCACCCGTGTTAAGAAGAATGGCCTTATGGTCTGAACCCGAATTAGATAAGTGTGCAAGAGTGGTTGCTGGAAATTCACTTCTCCACTCATTTGTAACAAGAGCTTTGTCCAATCTCTCTTTTATATGATTATCTCCGAATTGGCGATTACTCCAAGTGTATTTATCTCCCTCATAACCAATGTCGACTAACCTTCCTTCATTGATGAAATTTCTAAACTGTTGTATTGAAGTGCTGAATTTTTGTTTTCTTCCCTCCTTTTCGTCTTGATTTTTAATTGCATTGAAGTCTTCTATTATTGCCAGCGTTTCACTCCCTCTTTTCATTATCTGCAATAGTTTTACAAATTGATACCCTCTATTTGTCTCATATGTGTGCAAGTGAACTCCTACAATATCCCATTTTAAACCCGCTTGCTGGTCCTCTATGGAAAACTAGATAAAGAACTGATCATATTCCACTATGTGAACTCGCACTTTATCCTTCCAAGCCACTGCTAATCCTCCAGATGGTCCCATTGGATCAACTGTAAAATCATATTTGTAGCCTTCCCTCCTTAGCACTCTCTCTATTGTCAAGGTATTATTTTTTGTCTCACAAAAAAATAATACCTTAGGGGAATGGGATCTAGATATCCCTTTGATGTTGTTTTCCCAAACTCCGATAATTCCACATAATCACTTTCATCCCTCCGTGGATGCCAATTGTTGGGTGGCACCCTCTCCTTTATTCAGCTCCCTTCCTCCTAACAAAGTTTTTTAACACCTATACTCTCCCCTGATCCTCCAGATCTCCTCTTAATACCTAAGATAGATTGAAAGCTGTATTTTTTTCTTGCTATTTGTTTTAGATTTAGTTTCTTAATCTCTCTTCCCCTCCCGTTACCTCCTGCTGCACTGAAGGTGAAGCATCCATAATCTAATTTGGGTAGAGTTGGCTCTATTGATTAGGCCACTATGTTGCTATCTTTATCTCTTTCTTCCCATGTTTCTTATCTCCCCCCTTATTCCTTTCCATTCTTAGCATTTTTTGGCCACTTTACACCTCTTGATCATCTTGTTTGATTTGTGAGTTCCGGCCCTGAACAGAGAGACTTGCAAATTCTCTGATCAGGTTAACTAGGATTAGTTTTCTCTGTTTATGTATGTCTCCCTGTGCAATATTGGGTTGATTTGGATTGTTTTTTATTTATCCTCCACTCGCCTACCGAATTGATCTGCCCTTAGGCATGCTCCCCATTCCGTTTCCTCTAACACTCTACCACACAGAGCTTTACACCTAGGATGTAAAACAGAGGCGGCGAGGCGCTACATCCTCTAAAATTGGAAAAAATATATAATAATATTGAAACAGATACAGTATACGAGGAGCCTTGAAAAACGAATAAAACAAAATCACAAAATAAAAGCGCAACGCTCAGAAAACGTGATTACTTGCGTGTGAAGAAACTAAGGTTCAAAGGCATAAATAAACAGAAAGTAGGAATAGAGGGTCAAGAATACAAAATAACAAGCTCCTAACTCAGCCTGTGAAGCTAAGGCTGCCCAGAGAATATTTACATACATATATACATATCCCAAATCCAAAATACAGAGATAAAATCCTAGTTCTCTATAATCTTCTAAGAGGAGCAAAATAAATAAGTATATAAGAGGATATATATATATATATATAAACAAAGGAAACCCCAAAATGAAAACCACTTCGCTACAAAAGCTCCCGACGCCTAACGAGGTGCCTCTCGACCTGTATCTGAAAAATAACAACACAGTATGGAATGAGAACCAGAGGTTCTCAGCATGGTAAAGGTACCACGCATATAAGATATAAGGTCATGGGAATGCCAGAGGCAATCCTAGAGCGTTGACACTCAGATATAAAGCTTAAAGAACTAAAAACAGACGCCATAAGTGGGTGGTCATCTAGAGGTTCTCAATCCTAACTAAACTTAACCTGCACACTAATCTTCTCCACCTTTCCTCCGTTCCTCCGTCTCGTATGACTTGCACAGACAAACAAGCAAAACAAGGCAAACACAAGTAGCTCACAAGTAATACAGATAGCAATTATAACAAATAGCATATTATAATTACATAGACAATCCCATAAAGTTCACAAGCAAGCAAATTAGACAATATGCACATGATATATGCTTGTCCTATAGCTGTTGATATTAACTGTCAGTTACGTAATCAGCACGACATGTCCTGGTAACTAACTGCAGAAATTAACGATGGAAAGAATTCCAAGCTGACATGGGGGAGACACATTCCAAGCTCAATGATAACCATGGGCAGGATCCTAAGCTGACATGGGGAGACAACACCCCAAGCTGACATAGGGGAGACAACACCCCAAGCTCAATATTATCCGTGGGACGAATCCCAGGCTGACATGGGGAGACAACACCCCAAGCTGACATGGGAGAGATAACACCCCAAGCTCAATATATTCAATCATTTCTCATAAATATCATTTTCATTTTCAATAATAATTCATAGCTCATCTCATCATTTTCAATTATTTAATATCATCAACTGTCTCACACATCATTCTCAATGTTACCTTACTCTCTCAAGGGGTTCATATATCACTTTCATCATCTTATCAATTCGAGTACCATCTCTTCCAACCATTAATTATCTTTCTTCAACTCTAAGTTAAGTACTTCTTCCTAGATTAACCTCTTCACTATACCTCAACTCGAATTTAAAGTATAATGGAGTAAAAAATAGAGGTTTAAAGGTTTAAAGTCATGTTTAAAATACTAAAATCCCATTTGCTGAAAACAGTGGTCACGCGTACGCGTGAACCATGCATACGTGTTGAAGTGCATTTCTAAAAGGTCACGCATTTCTGAAAGATCACACGTACGCGTGGGCCTACGCATGGGCATACAATTTTCTATGCTCGCGTACGCAAGAACCTTGCTCGTGTACGCGAGATACCCAACCCGAATAGGTTGGTCGCGTCGCGTGCAGTGGTCGCGTACGCGAGTTATGCAGAACAGCAAAAATGCTGAATGTTGCAGAATTTTCAGTTTGCATTCTGAACTTCCGACACGCATAATTTTTTTGTTTTAAAACATTTTTCATCCGTTCTTCAAACGGCATAAACTTCACGGATCCAATTTTTATATAAAATAAGTTTGAAACCATTTGGAGTTTCGGAAGCCGAGTTACGACTCGCCGAAGTTTGGCCAAAGATCAACTTTACACAAAAACCTTCAAACCTTTATTTTCATTAACTCACCATTCAATATCAATCCTTTTACACTCAAAATTAGTTCCAACACTTGCAATATCACAACAACACAGCTTTATACCCTTCCATCATCCATCACACCTCGATTCTAAACAATTCTCATGCATAACTTCATAATTATATCAAGAAGACCACCAACCATCCATCGTCTATACACATTCATTATTCTCAATTTATCAATCATCATTAAATTATCATTTAACATCCAAATTTTCATTCTCAACATCAAACAACAAATCCAAACTCAACTTGATTCATAATTATCAACACATGCTCAACATATATCATCAATCCAAGTCACAATTACTAAACATTCAACACCCTTAATCATTCCAACCTTCATCCCCACTATCAAACAACAATTAACCCCCAACTAAATTCACAATTATTCTCAAGGCACTAAACAATTTAACATACACATACATTCATTCCTATCTTATAGTCAACTAGCCTAAGTTTTCATAGGACATTATATGTTAAATACGAGAAACCTAAACCATACCTTGGCCGATTTTTCGATAAATCCGAAATACTTCAAGCGTTCCCGCACCGCAAGCTTATCAACACAGCCCCTCACTGAGGCCTACCATCCAAAATCCATCTCAAGCTCCCATATCCTCAAATTAATTCCACTTCTCAACTAATTTCTAATCTAACAACATAATTACCACTAGAATTACCTTAGAGTTCACAAATTTAGTAAGGTGACAAGGGTTAGGGTTTTCTTACCTTACCGATAGAGAATTGATGTAAGACCCAAGAAGCTCACGAAACTAATTCGATCATAAACATCGAGTTTTAAACAAATCTCAACACTTGCACTCATAAATTTTCTAAATTGAGGGGTGAGAAATTGTAGATAAGAATGAGGCTTACCTATAAAATTGTTCTAATAGATTTGTAGAGCTCGATGCAGTTAACGCGTGGCCACAAACGGTATGGCGATCGGAGCTCCGGATCGAAAGTTATGGAAGATTGAGTGAGAGGTTAAGGTTTGAGATCTTGCCCCTTCCCTTTCATGGAGATTCAGCATGAATTTGGTTATGGGAAGGAGAAGGAAGCTGAATTAGGCTATTTATATAATGGGCTATGGACCTGGTTTGGGTCCGGTCCAACCGGTTCGACCCGTTCGATCCAATCTTGGGCCAAATCCTTTAAAATTAGTGTCAAAATTCTTATTTTAATTAGTTCTACCTTACTAAATCATAAAATTCTATTTTCTTATTTATTTGATTAATAATTAATTTATTAACTAATTACTCGGGGTTTACATTCTACCCCCCTAACAAAAATTTTCGTCCTCGAAAATTTGTTCTCAATTCTCCATATACGCTCCCTCAGATTCAACCGATCTCTTACCATTCATTTTGTCATTATCCAACATCAATTTAACACCTTATTCTCATTTCAAGTCTAAGCTAAACCCGTCTATTTCATTCTTAGTTTCGTCTAATTCTTTCTTATTGACTACGAACTCGCTTATCCTCCAAAGATCCTATCTAAACCAAATCGATCTCTAATCCTTCTCAACTATCTCAAATACTAATCAATTTTCCAATCTCTTATTCTAATTCAATCCGTTATAGCCTAAATCACACACACTTTTCACTCCTCGATCCTACACTGATTCCTCAAGACACCCTCATATCCTAAAACTCTATTCTTACATCGATACAATTCTAGAGCCACCAAAATCATCATGCTTTCGCATCGCTACTCTGATTATAAGCCACTAAGATTCTAAATCATCACTTACTATGCCTGAAAACTCCTTGAATCTTTCCATCTTTCTAAGAAGATGTTATCGACCTTCGCCCTAGCTGCACAAGTTCGAATCCCTTGGTTTCATTCATCGCTAGGTCCATTATCGCCTCCATCATAATTCCTAGGTTATTCGCTCCATTCCTTCAGCAGCAGCTCGCACAGCAGCAACCATATTCTCCAGAGCAGCTTGAAAATCAATCGTACTACCTTGCTCGCGTCCACGAGATGCCATTTGGGTCTTGTCCACACCGAACAATTGATATTAAGGTGATCAGTCTTAATATCTAAAATCTAGTACTTCGAATCTCCAAAGGTAATGCTCATGGACTTTTATGCTATATATGGCAAGCAGACATCCTAAATAGCATGTACACACAGCTAGAGTATGCTCAGAAGCATAGTCAGTCCATTTTCCAGCCTCTACGAGAACAATCTGCTCTGATACCATAATGTAACACCCTACCACACAAAACTTTACACCTAGGATGTAAAATAGAGATGGCGAGGTGCTACGACCTCTAAAAATGAAAATATATATAATAATATTGAAAAGGATACAGTATACGAGGAGTCTTGAAAAGCGGATAAAACAAAATCACAAAATAAAAGCGCAATGCTCAGAAAACGTGATTACATGCGTGTGAAGAAACTAAGGTTCAAAGGCAAAAATAAACAGAAAGTAGGAATAGAAGGTCAAGAATAAAAAATAACAAGCTCCTAACTCAGCTTGCGAAACTAAGGCTGGCCGGAGAATATTTACATACATATATACATATCCCAAATCCAAAATACAGAGATAAAACCCTAGTTCTCCATAATCCTCTAGGAGGAGAAAAATAAACAAGTATATAAGAGGAGATATATATATATATAGAACAAAAGAAACCCCAAAATGAAAACCACTTCGCTGCAGAAGCTCTAGATGCCTAACGAGGTGCCTCTCGACCTGCATCTGAAAAATAACAACACAATATGGAATGAGAACCGAAGTTTTTCAGCATGGTAAAGGTGCCACGCATATAAGATATAAGGTCATGGAAATGCCAGAGGCAATCCTAGAACGCCGACACTCAGATATAAATCTTAAGGAACTAAAAATTAACGCCATAAGTGGGTGGTCATCTAGAGGTTCTCAATGCTAAGGTTCTCAATCCTAACTAAACTTAACCTGCACACTAATCTTCTCCACTTTTTCTCCGTTCCTCTGTCTCCTATGAGTTGCACAGACAAATAAACAAAACAAGGCAAACACAAGTAGTTCACAAGTAATACAGATAGCAATTATAATAAATAGGGATGGCAATACCACCCGAACCCGCGGGTACCCACCCCGCCCCTACCCGCTTACCCGTCCCGCACCGGGGCGGGTTTTTAGCGGGGCGGGTTCTTGGGAGGGGCGGGGCGGGGTCGGGTTTAGGTAATACCCGCCCCGCTATATATATAATATATGTAAAATAATTAGTAAATAATTAATAATATTGTATCATATTTAAATTTTTACTTTAATTTATGTTATGTATGTGATGATGGTTATATAAATTTTGAAATTTAATTTAATTTATTGAATTTTAATAATTATAGGAGCGGGTAGGGGCGGGGCAGGTACCCGCAGGGGCGGATTAGGGTTCAACATTTTACTACCCGCGGGTAGAAGCGGGGCGTATTCCATGCGGGTTGTTGTACGGCGGGGCGGAGTCGGGTAGAGTAAAAACCCACCCCTACCCGCCCCGTTGCCACCCCTAATAACAAATAGCATATTATAATCACGTGGGCAATCCCATAAAGTTCACAAGCAAGCAAATCAGACAATATGCACATGATATATGCCTATCCTATGGCTGTTGATATCAACTGTCGGTTACGTAGCCAGGCCGACATGTCCTGGTAACTAACTGTAGAAATTAACCATGGAAAGAATTCCAAGTTGACATAGGGGAGACACACTCCAAGCTCAATGATAACCATGGGTAGGATTCCAAGCTGACATGGGGAGACAACACCCCAAACTGACATGGAGGAGACAACACCCCAAGCTCAATATTATCCGTGGGACGAATCCCAGGCTGACATGGGGAGACAACACCCCAAACTGACATGGGGGAGATAACACCCCAAGCTCAATATATTCAATCATTTCTCATAAATATCATTTTCATTCTCAATAATAATTCATAGCTCAACTCATCAGTTTCAATTATTTAATATCATCAACTATCTCACATATCATTCTCAATGTTACCTTACTCTCTCAAGGGGTTCATATATCACTTTCATCATCTTATCAATTCGAGTACTATCTCTTCCGACCATTAATTATCTTTCTTTAACTCCAAGTTAACTACTTCTTCCTAGATTAACCTCTTCACTATACCTCAACTAGAATTTAAGGTCTAATGGAGTAAAAAATAGAGGTTTAAAGGTTTAAAATCATGTTTAAAATACTAAAATGCCATTTGCTGAAAACAGGGGTCACGCGTACGCGTGGGAGTGCATTTCTGAAAGGTCACGCGTATGCGTGGGCCTACGCGTGGGCGTACAATTTTCTATGCTCGCGTACGCGAAATACGCAACCCGAATAGGTTGATCACGTCGTGTGCAGTGGTCGCGTACGCGAGTTATGCAGAACAGCAAAAATGCTGAATGCTGCAGAATTTTTCAGTTTGCATTCCGAACTTTCAACACGTATAACTTTTTCGTTTTAAAATATTTTTATTCCATTCTTTGAACGAGGTAAATTTCACGGGCCCAATTTTTATAAAAAATAAGTTTGAAACCATTTGGGGGTTCGGAAGCCGAGTTACGGCTCGCCAAAGTTCGGCAAAAGATCAACTTTACACAAAAACCTTCAAACCTTTATTTTCATTAATTCACCATTCAATATCAATCCTTTTACACTCAAAATTAGTTCCAACACTTGCAATATCACAACAACACAGCTCTACACCTTTTCATCATCCATCACACCTCAATTCTAAACAATTCTCATGCATAACTTCATAATTATATCAAGAAGACCACCAACCATCCATCATCTATTCACATTCATTATTCTCAATTTATCAATCATCATTAAATCATCATTTAACATCCAAATTTTCATTCTCAATATCAAACAACAAACTCATACTCAACTTGGTTCATAATTATCAACAAATGCTCAACATATATCATCAATCCAAGTCACAATTACTAAACATTCAACACCCTTAATCATTCTAACCTTCATCTCCACTATCAAACAACAATCAACCCCCAATTAAATTCACAATTATTCTCAAGACACTAAACAATTTAACATACACATACATTCATTCCTATCTTATAGTCAACTAGCCTAAGTTTTCACAGGACATTATATATTAAATACGAGAAACCTAAACCATACCTTGGCCGATTTTCCGATAAATCCAAAACAATTCAAGCATTCCCGTACCGCAAGCTTATCAACACAGCCCCTCACCGAGGAACCCACCTCCCAAAATCGGTCTCAAGCTCCCATATCCTCAAATTAATTCCACTTCTCAACTAATTTCCAATCTAACAACATAATTACCACTGGAATTACCTTAGGGTTCACAAATTTAGTAAGGTGACAAGGGTTAGGGTTTCCTTACCTTATCGACGGAGAATTGATGCAAGACCCATCAAGCTCACGAAACTAATTCGATCCTAAACATTGAGTTTTAAACAAATCTCAACACATGCACTCATAAATTTTCTAAATTGAGGGGTGAGAAACTGAAGATGAGAATGAGGCTTACCTATGAAATTATTCTGATAGATTCGTAGAGCTCGATGCGTGGCCACAAACGGTGCGACGATCGGAGCTCCGAATCGAAAGTTATGGAAGATTGAGTGAGAGGTTAGGGTTTGAGATCTTGCCCCTTCCCTTTCATGGAGCTCATCGTGAATTTGGTTGCGGGAAGGAGAAGGAAGCTGAATTAGGCTATTTATATAATGGGCCATGGACCCGGTTGGATCCGGTCTAATTGGTTCTGTCCATTCGGCCCAATCTTGGGCCAAATCCTTTAAAATTGGTGTCAAAATTCTTATTTTAATTATTTCTATTTCACTAAATCATAAAATTCTATTTTCTTATTTAGTTGATTAATAATTAATTTATTAACTAATTATTTACTAATTACTCGGGGTTTACACTTCTTCTTCTCTGCCTTGCACTATATTTGCTAGGTTTTCTGAACATGCCTGATCTCTCATGCCCGATGCACCCACAACAATAACAAGAATTACAAATCATCTCGTACTTGAGTTGAAGGTCAATAATTTTATTGTTGCTTTCTGAGATTCTCATCTTCCTCTTCAATGGTTTTTTGATGTCTATGAGGACTTGAATTTTTAAATGCTCTCCTCCTTTCTTTTCATAGAGAAGACAGCAACATCTATCACCTTTCCCAGCGTCTCTCCTACCATTCTTTTCAATTCTTTGGTTTTATATTGCTCTGGTAAACCCACACTTGTACCCATATAGGAATATGAGAGAATTCTGCATCATTGATCATTGAATCTTTCCTCCATCTTTTTAGGTTTAGAGTATAATTCTTGAACAACCAAGGATCCCTTTCTCCATCTTGAGCAATTCGATTTCATCCTTAAAGAAAAATTGAAATTTGTTACCTCCGTGATCTAAAATACATAAGTCTTCTGGTTGTCTTCATATTGTGTTTAGAGCAGCCTCCAATATACCTGCACTGAATAATCTACAAAGTAGTTTTCACATATAATCTTAAATATGTGTATCAAACAAAATTATAAATTTCAGTGTATATATATATATATATATATATATGTAATATGTAATATCTTTATGCGATTTTTTACGATAACTCTGTTTTTAGAATTTAGAGAGCGTTTCCCACCTAGGTGAACCCGAAGCTAGAGCACAAGTAGAGACAGTGGATTCTGGTGACCAAGAAGCAGGGAAAAGTAGTGGATTCCGCGGATTTATAGTCAATTTGTCGTATTCTATGGTTACGATTCTACTATATATATCTTTTTCATTCCGGTGAAAATCGATTTTGCGGTAAAATATTATCTATTAATTCTATTTGCTCTTGATGCCACCAATTTTTCTAAGACTAAAGACCGAAGACGAGACGAAACTGGGAATAAAAAAAGATCTCGGAACTCATTTTCCCTTTCTTCATACCCGACAAACTCTGCAACGGAATGGTGCTATTTCTGAAGGATAGGTTAGGTAGAGTTCAGACGTTCATACGATCGAATGCGGTTCCTATCAATGAAAAAAGGGAGCTTAAAAGCGGAGCGGTTATAAGTATTCAATTGTAAAAAAAATTAAAAAAATAATAAAATAAAAGGTTAATTATTATTATTTTATTATTTTTATAAAATGTGTATCTTATTATTTTAATTTAAAAATAATTTATTTTTTGTTTTATCACTGTTATATTAATTTTTTTATTTTAGATGATCTTTGATCTATATTTTTATACGGGTATTTGTGTTTTTTGTTCAAACAATGACTACAAATTAATCAAACACATTAAATATAATTAAAAATAATATAATTTTTAAAAGTATTTTGCCGACAAATTATATTTGAATTTTTTTAACGATATAATAAAAAAAAAAGAATTTCTATCTTTATTTCTTTCACTTTCATTTGATATGATGCAAAATAATTCCATATTCAGAGTACTGAAGTAGTGAAGTTGGCTCATCATCACATGTATGCTATCATTTTAAATTGACTACACAAAAGAGATCAGTCTATTGTATATTTGTTCATTATTATTATTAATAATTTTATACATGTTAAAATTTTATTTTATGGAGGTTCAGCTCCCTATGATTTTCTAATGAACATGGCTTCCTCACAAATGGTTGGACATATAATTTTTCCTCTCAGTTCATTGCATTTTATTTGAAAATCTTGTGGTAGGGAGTTCTTATGCTTTGTAGGGTGCACTTCTTCAATCAGTGGGTGTTTTTCTTTTTTGTTCCTCTTTTCTTCAATTATATTCTACACGAGGCCCTTTACATTATCAGCCATGAAAAAAAAAAAGACAAACTAAAGATGAATTACCAAAATTAGAAGAAAAATAAAAAAACAATTAGACCCAAAAATGAAAAATGGAAAAGAGAAACTCCAAAATATGAGTCTGGTCTTCACTTCACCAGAAAGCAAAAATGGATTGCACGCCTTACAATTTCAAGCAACACCAATGCCAAAATTAAAGCTCAATTAGGTTGCATTATGTCAAAAAATACTGAATTAAAAAGGATATAAAAATACTAATAAGAGATATAATTTATTTTTTATTTTTTTATTATTTTTATTAATTTTTTATAATTATATTTTTTATAATTATATTTTTTATTATTATATTTATCTTTTTAAAATTTTTAAATAAAAAAATAAAAATAAATTAAACTTTTATAATTTATTTTAGTTTATTATTAAATAAAATATAAAAATATTAATTTTTATATTTTTATATTTTATTTTCAATATATTATTTTATCTTGTTCTCAAAATTAGATACAGTCTTAGTTACAGGGTTGAATTATTTAATCTTATGTTTAATTTCATTTTATGGCTTTTGAAATTTTAATTTCATGTTATTTACTATTATTTTTTTGATAAATAGACTCGGAGATTGCCCACATAAAAGCTACATTTGCTCCTAAAATTGATAAACAAGTACAAAAACAAAACTATCATATATTCATATTTTTAAAGATAATTAATATGGTATTATTATTAGAGTGAAACTCCAAGTCCTAACAATTTTATGAATTCTTTCTCCATCTTTTAACAAAAATATAATTTCATCGCGATTTCTGACAATTAACTTCACGAGATTTTTTATTCTCTCTATTAATGTCTTCGTCTAGAATTAACGAATTTATCTACGTAAACTGTTAAGTCAATAATTTAATGGATAATTTATTTTTTTTCTGATCTTTTTTTTTTCCTCTCTTTTTTTATGCAAATTAGAACACCATCAGGCCAACTTTTCTTTCTCCTCAACATCATTTTTGGCCACCATCATCACCAACATTCACTACTATTTTCTATTCTTGCTACACCAACTTACTGTTACCTTCTTCTTCTTTGTTGCACCAACCCACTGCCACCTCCTTTCAATTGAGTAATTTTATTTGTTTAAATACTTAAATTTGGTTTGGAATATGATCTTATGAGTTGTCTTTTTTTAGATTTTGATGATCGAGTATAAATATTTACTTAAAGTATTGATTTTTATGTGAAAAAGTGATTTGGTGATTATGGGGTGCGTCGATATTTTAATTTGTTCGAGGTAAAGTTCTCTATTTGGAATGCAGACTTGGAATTTAGTGTGAAACCAAATAGAGACAAAGGCAAGCTAGTGAGAGAGGGATTGTAAGGATAAGGAGAAGAAAAAAGGAGAGAGGATAGCTGCGGCGATGAAGGATTGCCAATGGTGAACAGAAAAATGGGAGGAGAGATATGACTTCGTGATTTTGGTTTGGTAAAAAAGAAGAATAATGACACTAGAGTGGTGCAGTGAAAAAGAGAATAGCAGTGGATGTTGGTGATGATGGCAAAAAATAATGAAAAAAAAAAGAGAATACAAAAAATAGTGATAAATATTGGTAATCATTAAGAGCCAGGTTGAGGTTATACTCCTTCTATTAACAAAAACTTTGACAGAAAAATCAGAATTTCGGATGAAATTAATTATTAAAAGTCGCAATAAACTTATACTTTTGTTAAAGAGCAAAAAGAGATTTTATAAAATTGTCACAGGATAAAATTTCACTCTCATTATTACATTCACTTTC
Organism: Arachis ipaensis; assembly: GCF_059453495.1. Classification (NCBI taxonomy): domain Eukaryota; kingdom Viridiplantae; phylum Streptophyta; class Magnoliopsida; order Fabales; family Fabaceae; genus Arachis; species Arachis ipaensis. Next base: position 123,307,414 of record NC_142439.1, on the reverse strand, counting down.
TTTTTTTCCCCTAACTTTACAAGACACAGGTTTATTAATTTGTTTTGTGGGGTTAAATATCGGCAAATTGATTTTATGCATGTTATCCGAAACTCTTCAGAAGTAGTAAACAAATTTTAGTGAGTTAATAAACTACCCTAATTTTTCAGTTTTTTTTTTTTTAATTAAATCTCAGGTAGAAAATTGTGGCCGGTTTAAACCATAATTTTTTTTAAGTCTCAAAATATTGTGGCGGTGCAATGGTTTTGATGCATTATTAGTGTAAAGCTGTTTTAAATATGCATCTAATCATATAGAGTTACATTAGTAAAAATAACTATTTTTTATATTTATCGCGTAAAAAAAATAGTCATAAAAAAGGACGATTATAATTACACGACTGTATAAGTTAGAAACAAGAGACTGAGAGAGTAATCTGAAGAGTGTATTATTCAGTCTGATGAAAAGTACAATATACAAGGGGTATTTATAGGTGCTAAATGAATCAAAGTAATAAAGGCATAGAATCCTACAATTAATATACAGATATGCTATATAAATATAAACGATACTAATTGATCTAAATTGATGCTAATGATTCTCTAACATCCCCCCTCAAACTCAAGTAGGAGCTAAGGATACCAGCTTGAGTTTGGATAACAAAGTCCAGAAACAAGTCGGGTGATGAGCTTTCGTGAAGATATCAGCAGTCTGATCCAGTGTGCCAACAGCAATGAGACGAACAGCATCAATAAGGATACGTTGCCGAACAAAGTGATAATCAATTTCAATGTGTTTGGTGCGTTCATGAAACACATCATTATGTGCAATCTGAATAGCACTGCGGTTATCACAAAAAACATCAGTAGGAGACGACTGAGGAGCACCCAGATCTTCTAGAAGCCAACGAACAGAGATAACCTCAGCAGTGGTGTCAGCGAGGGCACGGTATTCAGCTTCTGTGCTTGAGCGAGCAGTGAATGTTTGCTTCTTAGCACGCCAAGAAATGAGAGCGTCGCCAAGAAACAAACAGTAACCCGTAGTAGAACGATGATCAGTGGGATCACCAGCCCAATCAGAATCGGAGTAAGCCTGAAGAGACAAAGAGGAATGGGCAGAAAAATAAAGGCCATGAAATAAAGTGCCTTTGATGTAGCGAAGAATGCGAAGAACTGCCGCATAGTGAGTAGTACGAGGAGCTGACAAGAACTGGCTAAGTACATGAACCGGATAGGCGATGTCTGGGCGGGTGACAGTCAAGTAGACGAGGCCTCCAACTAACTGTCGATAGAGAGTCGGATTATCCAAAACAGTGCCATCCATAGGGGTAAATCGAACATTAGGCTCAAGAGGAGTAGACTCAGTGCGACTATCTGTAATCCCAGCGCGAGCAAGAAGATCTGAAGCATACTTAGCCTAAGAGAGATAGATGCCATCATCGGTGGAGATGACCTCAAGACCAAGGAAATAGCTGAGGGAACCAAGATCTTTCATCTCAAAGGTACGGTGAAGTGAGGCTTTGAGATTAGAGATACCATCAACATAATCTCCAGTAATGATCATATCATCAACATACAAAAGTAGAAGAACAACTCCACGGCCGCTTTTACGAATGAAGAGGGCATTCTCATGAGGGCTAGAGGTAAAACCAAGACTGCATATGGTAGTGCTGAACTTGTCAAACCATTCACGAGGAGCTTGCTTAAGTCCATAGAGTGCCTTGCGAAGGAGACAAACCTTACTAGAAGGACAAGGATATCCCGGAGGTGGTTTCATATAGACTTTCTTCTTCAAATCCCCATTAAGAAATGCATTCTTCACATCCATCTGACTGAGAGACCATTTTTTAACCGCGGCAATGGCAATAAGAGCTCTAACAGACGTGAGACGAGCGACAGGAGCAAAAGTCTCTTCATAATCAATACCATACTCTTGCGTACAACCTTAAGCAACCAAGCGGGCCTTATAACGGTCAATAGAACCATCAGAGCGAGTCTTGATCTTGTATACCCATCTACTGCCCACAACTTCTTGATTAGAAGGAGGATCAACCAGATCCCAAGTGTGTGCTTTTTCAAGTGCCTGTATTTCTTCTTGCATTGCTTGTTGCCAATTTGGGTTTGACGAGGCCTCTCTGAATGTCTTAGGTTCATGTTGATGAAGAATAGTAGAAAAGCAATGGTAATCAAGAAGATGAGGAGGTGGATTCCTTACCCTAGAAGAACGAGTGGGAGGAGGAGGCATGACGGTAGGAGCAGGATCATCGTCCGGTCTGGAATCATCGGAAGATGGAGAAGGCGGAAGAACAGGAGACTGTGGAGGGTCACTCGAGATAGAATCTATAGAATCATCACTAGGAAAAAGATCAACATTGGGGTTAGTAAACAAAGGTGACTGAGTAGTAGGAATGGACTCAAAGGATGAGAATCGAGAAAACATGTGGTGCTCCCAGAAGACAACATGACGAGATATACGAATACGTTTAGAGAGAGGATCCCAACAATGATAACCCTTGTGTTCAGTGCCATAACCAAGAAAACAACACATACGAGCCCGAGGTTCAAGTTTACTATGTTCATGAGGCTGAAGAAGAACAAAACATACACAACCAAAAACTCGAAGAGAACTATAATCTGGGGAGGTATGATAAAGACGCTCAAAGGGAGTAACATTACCAAGAACAGAAGAAGGGAGTCTATTGATAACATGAACAGCAGTAAGAACAGCTTCACCCCAAGTACGCTCAGGACACGAGGAAGAAAGGAACATTGCACGGACGGAGTCAAGAATGTGACGGTGTTTGCGTTCAGCTCTACCATTTTGTTGTGACGTACCAGGACAAGAAAATTCAGACAAAGTACCCTGTTCTGCAAGAAAGGTTAAGAGTTTGGAATCACGGTATTCCATAGCATTATCACGTCGGAAAACCTTAATGACCTTGGAAAACTGAGTTTTAATCATAGTAGCGAAGTTGATATAGATCTTAGGTAACTCATGGCGATTAGTCATCAAGTAAACCCAAGTAAAACGGGAATAATCATCAATGAAAATGACAAAGTATCGAGCTCCGCCCATAGAGGCAGTGGGAGCGGGGCCCCAAACATCAGAGTGAATGAGATCAAAAGGAGAGCAAGCAAGAGATGAATTATTGTGAAAAGATAAAGCAGGTTGTTTAGCAGTTTGGCAAGAAATGCAATCAAAGGATTCATTTGGAACCTGACCTAAAACACCCTGAGACACAAGAGGACGCAATTTTCCTAAGGAGGTGTGGGCAAGACGCTGATGCCACAAGTGAAGGGTAGACGGAGAAGAAGCAGCACAGAGATTTGGTACAGGAGGAATATGAAGATTCTCGAGTTCAAACAACCTTCCGACCTTACGTCCAGTTCCGATGATTTGTCCCGTCCGAGGATCCTGTACACGACAACCAGAAACGGAAAAAGTGACTTCAAAACCCAGATCAACAAGTTGACCAACAGAAATAAGATTAAAGTTTAATTTGGGAATGTAATAAGTATCAGGAAGATTAAGAGTAGACTGGGATATAGAGCCCTTGTGTGTTGCGTGCAAGAGGGAGCCATTTGCAGTATTGACAGAAGGTCCATTTGTAGTGGTAGACAGAGACGAGAAAATATTACGCAACGGAGACATGTGATTAAAGCAACCCGAGTCAAAGTACCATTTAGAATTACTTGGAGGGGTCGAAAAAGCAGCAGGGGTATTACCAGAAACGGAGAGAAGACGCTGAAGAAGAGATGCAACATCAGATAGAGAGACAGGAGACGAGTTGAGTGGATCAGGACGTGGTGGGCGAGTAGGGCAGGCAGTAATTAAATGTCCAAAAAGCTTGCAGTAACGACAGAACAGCTGTGAACAATGGTAGCTAATATGACCTTTCTGGTGGCATATGCGACATTCAACAGAAGGACAGTCGGAGAAGAGGTGCCCAGAACGGTTACAGTTTCGACAGGATTTACCCTGTCTGTCTGTGGCAGCAAAAACATCTGACTTTTCCATAATAGTAGTCTCAGAGATCAAAGAGAGGAGAGAAAACTGCAATTTTGGAGCAGAAAATGAGGAAACGGATGGCAAAATCGGAAAGAGCTCACCAAAAAACCTTAGGAAGGGTCCCACTGTCTGACACGTCAGCTGCCACGTCGGATTCCACGTCAGCAGCCACGTCAGCAATAAAGGTGACACGTGGCGACGTCTGAGTGGAGAGGAGAAGCCTAGTTAGCGCTGAATCAGCGGGTGCGGTGCGTGGGTTGCGAAGCGGGCCGGTTCGGGTCGGGCGCGGGCGCGGGCGTGGGTTGCTGGAGGCGTTGAATCCACGACACGTGGCGCGCTCTGGACGGGTGGATCGTTGCTGAAGATCCAACGGTGCTGGGTGGGCAAGCAGAGACGCGACACGTGGGAGCTGCGGAACCGTTGATCGAAAGTGCAATCCAACGGTGGGAGAAGAATCTGGAGAGGAGAAGAAGCTGGTGACGGCAGCGACTTCTAGTGGCGCGTGGCGGCGTGTGGGGAGGCTTCCGGCGACGTTTCGGGACTCGTTGAACTTGTGACAACGAGACGAAGACGATGGTGTGGGTGGTGACGAACCAAAGCGTCGAAAAGAAACGAAAAATCAAGGACAAAGAAGGCTGCCGGAAGAGAAAACAAACGACCAAAGGTGGCTAAAAAAAATATAACCTAAGCTCTTGATACCAAGTTAGAAACAAGAGACTGAGAGAGTAATTTGAAGAGTATATTATTCAGTCTGATGAAAAGTACAATATACAAGGGGTATTTATAGGTGCTAAATGAATCAAAGTAATAAAGGCATAGAATCCTACAATTAATATACAGATATGCTATATAAATATAAACGATACTAATTGATCTAAATTGATGCTAATGATTCTCTAACAGTATAAAATATTTTACACTGTCAGTATATCAAAATTAAATTTTTTTATATTCTCAAAATTGAAAATTGTATTCAAACTTTATTCACTTAAAAATTTTAAAAATAAGATTCTAACTTGGTACCACAAGTGGGACATGGTGCTAAGTTGAAGTGGGTTGCTTCACTCCACAAAAAACCACATCCAAATATCAAAGTTCCAAGAAGCATCGCCTTATAATTAATTATAGGCTGGACATTTTCCATAAAATTATTAATGTTAGGCTGCTAGTACCAGGCACTACACAACACATATCCAGGTACTGATGAAAACCATATGCTATTGATATTGTCATGATATGAAACTCACACTGCTGTGGTCTGTGGACCCTCAATAGAGAGGGGAACAAAAAACTAAATTGAGTTGGTCGAGTAGTCAACTCACTTGTCCGCTTAACTAAGTGTTGGATATTCAAATCTCGCTTTATGTGTACAACATTTATTGGCCAGTGTCAGACCCTTAAATGGAACTCAGATTTACAATAAATTAATCTTTAATCTGTCGAGATAGAAAATACTGTGGACAACCAAAAAAGAGAGGGGACAAATAACAGTGTTGTGTTGTTGTCCAATTAACATTGGCTACAAGAGTTAAACACTTAATTAATTTTGTTGGGCAATTGTTTCCATCATGTTAATGGTGAGGACTTGTGTTTTGATTTGTACTTGACACATAAATATAAAAGAAAAAAGAGGGAAAATGGATAATAAAGATGAATATTTGTTTTTAGTGCTTTTAAAAAATAACAAATTCATAATTTTTATTTTAAAATAAAAAAGTTTATTTTCATAATTTTATTTGAATATCCTTTCTATTTTTAAAATTAAACAATTTTTTTTTTGTTTTTACCTAAATTGAGATCGGCTTTTTCTTATTATTTTTCATGGTTTTGAGATTCGAGCTAAACTGACTAGTTTGATTTGATTAATCAAAAATTGATTATTAGACCGATCTGATTATTAGACCGATCTGATTTAAGTTAAAAATTATTTGACAGTAAACCCGTCAAAAGTCGAAAAATCGGTTAAAAACCCATTAACCGGCTAAATCATTGTAATTTTTTAGTATTTAAAATAACAATTTACAAAAAATCAATATTTTTTGAAAGAATTATATATTTTATTATTTCTGATCCAATCTTGGATGAATCTCGATTGAATTTTTGAACTTCTAATCCTTACCAATTTGATAACCGATTTAATTTTCATAAGTTTTTCTTCTTCTTGAAGAAGTATGTGATTCAATGATTCATGCCCATTTTGTGTAGATAGTTTTTGTTAGGCCAATCAGTCATTGAATCAATTCATTTAACTTAATTAAAAAAAACGCTGGCACATTTAACAGTGGCGTATTATCAAGACAAAAAACAAAAAAACAAAAAACAGTGGCGTATTACGAAAATAAATAGTAATACTAATACTATTATTAACTAATTAAGGGTCCACCATGTTGGAGTTCGGCGCAAAAACTAATTAAACGGTCCAGAACGAACGGAAACTAGGAAAGACACTTGTTCCACACGTGTCCCCAGCTTCAAAGATCCTTGTCTTGATCCAGATTATTGTTCAGCCTAGAAAGATTATTGCATTGCAAGAACTTCAGATGTTTGTTGATTCTGTTTGAAATTGTACCACAACACACGAAACACGCATGGATTTTGAGTTGATTTAGATTTGGTACATGAGGGCCAACAATTTTCAGTACTGTACTCAGTGTTCTGGCTCATAAAACACCACGTATATCTCAAAAAGAAGGGAAAAAAAAGAGAGAGAAAAAATAGTAACACCAATTATTTGTCTTACAAGAGACAAGAGCAAATAATTATGAAATGGAACGGTAGATACAAGAAGAATGTTCATGTGACGAAATTTCAAGACAGATAGAGAGTGAATGAATTGAAGGCAAGAAAGATTTTAATTTCCATAAATTTAAATACAACATATAATGTTTTACTTTTGATACTCCACCATGTAAGCACAAATTATTAAATCATTTGAGATAGTTAACTATGACAAACTACTATATTGAAAGTAGAGTAACAATGTAACAAACTTTGCTGAACAGCGACAATGCATCAAATTTAAACTCTGGCTCTCTCGCTTATGAAGGGTTAATAGCAATCTTTACCCTAATAAGAACGCCACAAATTCAGAAGAACACTCTTTTTTTCAATAAGAATTTAAGAGTCAGAAAGAAGGGCTTTTTGGCTAACTGCTATATCATCCTTGCAAGCATGTAATGCAGTGCATACATCTGTTTTCTCCAAGAACTTCTGAGCATTGTTGAAAATCAATGGTCCATACTCGAAAACCATCCTCTTGCACTGAAGAAAATGAAAAAAAAAAAAAAAAAACAATTCAAAGTTAAGGAAATTATGTTCTTAAGTCTTAGCACTTCCTATATCACACTTCAAAATTTCTCTTGGGTATGCATGTTTGTTTGCCTAGTGAACGATGCTATGATGCACCGAGTTGACCTTGGAGCGACGTGTACCTGAATTAGTATACAATGCACCAATTTCAACTTGGCACATCACCTAAGAAACTAACTTGCATAGCTGGAAAGGTAGTTAATCGCGTATGATAAAATGTTAGAATTTGTTGCTGCATAATGGATGGTGGTGACAATCCTGAATCCATGAAATTATCATTACAAGGAAATTTCTATGGATTAGAGAGTTTGAATCAAAGGACAGATTCCATGAGACATGATATTTAAAAAAGATTTTTCTGACCTTATTCGCATACTTGTCGACCGTATCGCATACCTTCAGCAACGTCTCAATGACTTCCAGCTGAAATATTAGAATAAATGGTTAGTTGTTCATTCAAGATACTATAGGGCTTCTTAGAGAACAAAAATGACAGAGAAATCAAAGTACTACATATATATTTTCACTTGGATCCATATTTCTATTCAATATCCTTTTGTATTTGGCTTCAAAACTATAGACTTCCTCAACTAAAAGAATGTAACATGTTTCAAACTTGTGATATGAAAATTTCACATGAATCACATCTCAAACTTCATTGGAGTAGCAGCAGCGGATAAAATTACTTACCTCAGTGTCAGGATCTTTCAGCTTAGCCAATAGAGCTGACATAGCATCTTCGCAAAAATCGCAGCTATTTTCTTGAATTTGTAGTGAAATTTTCGCAGTGCGTTCGCAGAGGTTGACCTTGTGGCAGAATTCTCCAGGACTAATTGTGGCTATTTCGGAAAAGAAAAGTGGAGCATAATAATCCACCAAAGTGACACACTGTAGAATGCAAAAGAGATAAAAGAACTAAATACACATTGGATACGAGAGATTAAGTAGGGGGTTTGTGAGATATTATAACATCTGAAGAAATAAGAGATTGAAATTACGTCGAACCTTGCGCTCGAAAGAGTGAAGCTGGGTGCAAGTGTTGTGAAGGATTTCAATGATCTCACTCTGAGTCTTGTTTTGGTTTAGATATTCAAGTGCCTTGGCAGCATATTCCGCACAAAGTGTACACACATCTTGTTTTTTACTCAATTCTGCATTTCCAAACATACATCAATAAGATGAAATTGAATAAAGAAAATACATGTTTTATGCAATCACTAAGCTGTTGGCAACACCAGGCCAAGAACGAATTGCATTAAATAACAAACTTAACAACCTGCTATCCAAAGCATGAGTCATCCTATTTTCTTATTTCTGTCAATGAAATAAACCCAAATCAAGATAAGAAAACATTCCTCGTCTTCGTTCCAATAAGTCTTCAAAGAATCGGTATGAAGGAGACTAACTAACCTATTCAAGACCTCTAGAATCCTATTTTGGCCAATTTTTTATGGCTCATTCGAGGCAATCGCTGTAAAATTTGCACAACTGATCCAAAAAATTATATTCCACCCCATCTGTTCACTTACAAAATTTTACTGTATCCCACCCAAAACCAATAAACAATAAACTTTGCACTATGAATAGTTTACTGCTACAAATATTTCACTTTCACCAATATCGATAAAAGATAAGAGCTTTATATTAAGCAGGATACTGCAAAAGCAATGAAAGCCAAGAATGATAACAATGATCAGTGTTATGACTTACCAGAATTCGCCGAGTTTGGCAATTCTCTTGCACCACAAGCCCAGGCAGAACACAACATGACAAGGAACAAGAGTCCCATTTTCCCTTCCATGTTTCCTGTAATATTTCTAAATTGTTAAATTGAAACCTAAGATCTCAGACTGAAGATCACATGAATATAAGATGCTATCTTAATAGACCAGTGTTATCAAATTAGATATTTGTCCCAACAATTAAAGACTAGTCAAGACCATACATGAATCAGATCTTAACTGAGTTGACATAATCAAACCCCAGAAACATGCTAGTATTCTACCAAGTTCATCCTCACTTTCTCAGCATCCATCCCCAAATAAAATAGGTAAATAATAATGATTTGAAAATTAGTTTTGCAACATGGATAACCCTATCACCTAATGGCCAACTATGATGTAATTTAACAGAAAAACAGAAACTGAAGCAAGCATTAGAAGGAACCAATTAATAATTGAGCACTTGAATTCAGTAACAAGAACAGATCAAAATTCTATTAAAATTGAGGATTAGAGAGTGGCAAGTATAAGTAAAAAGAAGTCTTACTAGTTTCTTCTGAGTAATATTCCTTCCCTGTTAAAACAAGTATAATATAAACCTTTTTTTCTCTTCTTCTCCCTAATCCTAGTACTTTAATACTTTTTAAGAGTGTCGTGTTGGTTGGTTTTTGTTTTCTCAATTTGTTCTAATCTTCAATTTCCCATTGGTTGATTTGATGTACATCACTTTAAGTGCATGTTTGGGCGCCATTATTTTTTTATTTTTTAACGTGTTTGGCAAATTTCTAGCAGTAAAAGTAAAAGCACTAGTAAAATCAAAAAAAGATCTTTTTTGAGAAGCTGTAATTTACATCTTTTTTTAAAAGATCTTTTTTCCTTAAAAAAAAAGATGTTTTTCAAGTAATAAATAAACAAAAAAGTACTTTTATATTGTTATACCCAAACATAATTGATTGATAAAAAGACCTTTTTACATGAGATATCCAAATATAAAATTACTTTTACTTCTCTATAAAATCTTTTAAAAAAAGATAACTCGAAAAAAGATCTTTTCTTAGAAGCTCACCCAATCAAGCCCTAAATGTTTGTTGCTTTTAAATTAAGTTGGGATTTGGCCATTGAGGAGTGGTTCGGCGTGGCAAGGTACATGGAAGACTTTGTGTGCCTCTCATTATTTGTCGTTACTTAATATGATGATGACGTGTCAGAATCTTAAAACGGTGTAAGAGGTCAGCAAAATCTAGGGCTTCGAAATTTGAATGGTGGGAGAAAATAAATCTCTAAGGAGAAAGATCTTTATGACTGAACAGAGAAGAATGGAATATCTGTCAAAATTCCAAAGAAAGAAAATATGCAACAGAAAATACAAGACTTGTTTCTCTTGATGTATTAGAAGAATCAGAATTCTTCTAAAGCAACCAAGGGATAATAATAATAATAATAATATGATAAATTTAAAATTTAGTTGAGATAAGATATGATCTAAATTAAAATTTTGTTAAAAAATTTAATAATTTAAAACTTTTGAATTATAATTTTTTAAACTTTAAATTTTGGATAAACTATGATTTTGAATAAAAAATTTAAACTTTAAAATTTAGATATGATATAAACCGATCTAATTCAAATAACAATAATTTGAATGGTTATTAGATTAAAAAATAAATTCAAATTGATACTCTACGAATTGCAATCATTTGAATAAAATTAAAAAATCAAACCAATATAATTCAAATGATAACAAATTATATTCATTTATATTTTTTAAATCGATCCAAACTGTATTACAATATAAAAAAGATATGCATAATGTAATTTTTTAAATAGAATATCTAAAAAAATGATTACTTATCTCGTTTTTATCATAAACAAAATATGTAACATGGAATAAAAATATAATAGTCCCACATTTAATATTAATACTTATTATATTTATTTTATTTATTAAAAGAAATCCGGTGCGAAAGAGAACAGAGTGAAAATTTTTGGAGTATGACTCGTTCATATTATTATTATTATTATTATTATTATTATTATTATTATTATTATTATTATTATTATTATTATTATTATTATTATTATTATTTAAATAATACATATAAGATCTAACTCGTTTTCTTAATTTCTAAAAAAATGATTTTATCGATGGTGTCTTCATAATTGTGATGGTGATAAAATGTGATTAAATGACATTAAAAAAATTATTTTAATAAAAAATATTTTAGTGTTAGCGTTTTAAATTAAATTATTTTCATATTTTTTACTAATGAAATTTTAGTATGCATTTTGTCGGGGGAAATTCCAAATGTGCATTTTTGGTCATATAGTAGCTAGAGATCAGTGTTTCCAAAATGATGTACCAATAAAAGGAAATTTCAATTAATGAATATTGCAAGTTAAGAATGACTAACTTAATTTACTTATGTACAAAACGAACACATTTACGCAATCAAAGCTACGATCGCAATAATTTAGAAAATTTTAGTACAGAAAATCAAGAGATTGTGCAAGAAACAAATTATTAGTCACCATATGGAAACTTCATGCAATCTGACAAAAAATAAATAAATAAATAAAATTGCAGGAAAATACACAATCTACCAAACTAGGTCTTTTCGATAACGAATTTATGATAGATTAATTTTTTTTTTTTTGAGAATTAATGAGCAGCCCAAAAAAATTAAACACCTTATAATTTGGCATACTTACAATTTAAGAAATATTATTAAAATAGTTATTTTCAGATTAATTTAAGAGTTTATTTGATGCACTAATACTGTAAAATGTTTTACACGGTTGTGCTATCATATTCATTTTTTTGGATGACCATTCATGCGATCAATGTGAAAGATAATTATTTTTAATGATGTGACGTTATTTAATTGAATGTATGTGTAAAACTATTTTAAATTGCCAGTGCATCAATTAAAAAATAAAAGCAAAAGCAGAAAGTAGAAGCAGAATCAACAACAATAAAACAACAGCAACCAGAAGCAGAAGAACAACAAACAACAATGGATAATGAAATCAGAGCAACAACAAAAGTAGAACCAGAAACAGAAGCAAAAACAGTAGCAGAAGCAGAAGCAGAAAGCAAAAGCAGAAGCAACAACAATGAAACAACAACAATCAGAATCAGATGAACAGCAACAACAATGGATAATAGAATCAGAACAACAAAAGCAGAACCAGAAGCAGAAGCAAAAGCAAAAATAGAGGTAGAAGTAGAAGCAGAAAGCAGAAGTAGAAGCAACAACAATGAAACAAAAACAACCAGAATCAGAACAACAACAACAACAATGGATAATGGAATCAGAACAACAACAACAACCGACAAGGAGGACGAGGAGCAGCAGCGACCATCAAGGAGCATTAACAACCGGCAACCGAGCGAGGAAGAGGAGTAGAAACGGTGAGCGGCGTGCGACGTTGAGCGAGGAAGAGGAGCAGCGGCAAGATCTGGCGGTGAGATCCAGCGGCGAGGACCGAATGACGAGGCGCAACGGCGGCGGCGAGGACTAAACAGCGAGGAGCAGCGGCGACAGATTCCCTTCCCCTTCCCTTCCCCATGTTCTCTTCTCCCTCTTCTTCCCTGGAAATCCCCGCCCCCAGCATGATTCCCTTCCCCTTTCCCCCCTCCCTTCTGTTCCCAGGAAAGGCATCCCTTCGGAGGAACGGGGAGCGACAACGCTAGAATAATGCAGGAGCTGCGCCACAGGGTGCAGAACCTGGAGCGGAAGCTAGCGAACAGGGAGCGCTACCAGCCCGGCCTGAGGCAACCTCGTTCCCGGTCTCCTCAAAAGAGGGGAGAAACCAGAGGAAGAAGCCCCCGAAGAGACCGCTCCAGGCGCACACCGACCCCCCGATCCGAGTTAGAAGGCCAAGGAGAAAGCAGGGAGGTGGCAAGGAGACGGACCCCATAATCTACACTCGACCTCCAGCGAGACATACCGAGGAGGAAAACCGAGAAGATAGCAGAGAAAAACCAAGGAGGCGGCGACACCCCATAATCATGGGGGCAACCCCTTTTCACCACTCCATTCTTGAGGTCCGGCTATCGAAACATTTCGATAAGCCAACGGACATGAGATATGACGGAACCCAAGACCCTCAGGAACATCTAACGGCCTTTGAGGCCAGGATGAATTTGGAAGGTATGAGTGATGAAGTGAGATGTCGCGCCTTCCCCGTGACCTTGGCAGGACTGGCAATCTGTTGGTTCAACGCCCTCCCCCAAGGCTCTGTGACAAACTTTGCAGACATAACCCACGCTTTTCTGGCTCAGTTTATCACGCGCATTGCCAATCGCCAAGCACCCAATCAACTTGCTAGGGGTGACGCAAAGAAGCGGGAAACCGACTAGGAAGTATCTAGACAGGTTCAATGATGAATGCATGGAGATTGATGGCCTGACCGATTCGGTGGCTAGCTTGTGTCTGACAAACGGGCTGTTGAACAAAGACTTCAGGAAACACCTTACCACCAAGCCTGTGTGGACAATGCAAGAAATCCAAAATGTGGCTAGAGAGTACATCAACGATGAGGAGGTCAGCCAAGTCATGGCAGCCAACAAGCGGTAGCCCGCCTATCACCCTGCTCTTCAGCCTGGTAACGGGGAAAGGCCCAAGGAGCACTCCAAGGACAGAGGACCAGCTAAAACCTTCAAGCCGTTCCCCCGGGTAGGGAGGTTCACTAACTACACCCCCCTGACGCCCCGATCATCGAGGTGTACTAGCAGATAGCCGACAAAGGCATCTTGTCGAAGCCTCGCTAGCTGAATGATAGAACCGGAAGGAACAAGAACCTCTACTGTGACTACCACAAGGGCTTCAGCCATAAAACCCAAGATTGTTTCTGCCCGAAGGACGCTCTAGAGTAGGCGATCTGGGAAGGTAAGCTAGCGGAGTTCTCTCACCTCATAAGAGAACCCAAGAGGCGAGTTTGCGACCGATCTGGTGAAGACAGGAGCCGCACCGTGAAACCAAGGCAAGAACCTGAAGAGGATAGTGAACGCGGCCTCACCATCGTGAATGTCGTAGTCGGGAGGGACGCTGCACCAAGGTCGAAGTCGGCATATAAGAAAGACGCCAAAATCTTGGCCGTGTCATTATCTAGTCCTGCGCCTTCCTTCAGGAGAGTCCCGACAATATCATTCGGACCAAAGGACCAATGGTTCCACGACGTACTGGAGAACCCTCCCATGGTAATCACAGCAAGAGTGAGAACTGGTTTGGTCAGGTGAATACTCGTTGACACCGGAGCCGACTCGAACATCAAGTTCCGAAATGTGTTTGACGCTCTGGGCCTCCGAGAAGCTGACCTAAAAACTCACCAGCACGGGGTGGTCGGCTTGGGGGATAACTTTATCAAGCCTGATGGAACAGTCTCCCTCTCGATCTCCATAGGAGGAGGTGAAGGAAAGAGGTTGCTAATGGCGGAGTTCGTTGTTCTAAGGGACTCTACTGCCTACAACTTTATCTTGGGAAGAAAAACAATCAACGAGTTTGGAGCGGTAATGTGTACCAAGCTACTGATGATGAAGTTTGTGGCTGACGATGGGTCGGTGGGATCCATCAGGGGAGATCTGAAAACAGCGGTCGCGTGCGACAGTGGCAGCCTCTCCCTAAGGAAGAAGTCAAAGGAGGCGTTCGAGGTTTTCCTAGCTGATTTGGATGCTAGGGTCGACAATAAGCCGAGACCAGAGCCTGAAGGAGACCTCGAGAAGTTCAGGGTCGACGACTCGGAACACAAGTTCACCTTTGTGAACAGAAACCTCCCCCCACAACTTGAAAGAGCCGTTGGTGGAGATGATTCGAGCAAACGGCGATCTATTCGCCTGGATACTAGCCGACATGTCGAGGATTGACCCCTAGTTCATGTCACACCACCTGGCTGTGAAGGCAGAAGCCAAGTTCGTAGCATAAAGAAGAAGAAAGATGTCTCTGGAGAGAGCTGACGAGGTGGCTAAGCAAACGGCCAGCTTGCTAGAAGCGGGGTCCGAGAACTGGACTACTCGACCTGGTTGTCAAACATGGTCCTGGTTAAGAAGGCCAATGGAAAGTGGGGGATGTGTGTAGACTACTCCGACCTCAACAAGGCATGCCCTAAGGACTCTTTCCCCTCCCTAACATTGATGCTCTAGTGGACGTGGCTGCAGGGTATCATTTTCTGAGTTTCATGGACACATATTCTGTCTACAACCAGATACCGATGCACCGGCCAGACGAGGAGAAAACGGCGTTCATAACGCCAGGGGGTACATACCGCTATAAGGTGATGCCGTTTGGACTAAAAAACGCAGGAGCTTCTTATCAAAGGCTGATGAATAAGTTTTTAGCAATCTTATCGCAGGACGGTAGAAGTGTACATAGACGACATCCTGGTAAAAACCACCCAGTCGGAAGACCTCATCAGTGACCTAGAGACTGTGTTCGCGTCCCTCCGACGGCACAACAAGAGGCTTAATCCTCTCAAGTGCGCCTTTGCCATGGAAGCCAAGAAGTTCTTGGGTTTCATGATAACCCAGAGAGGAGTCGAAGCCAACCCAGAGAAATATGAAGCAATCTTGCGAATGACGAGCCCGGGATGTGTTAAAGACGTGCATAGACTGGCAGGAAGACTCGCGGCACTATCCCGGTTTTTCGGCGCGTCGGCTGCCAGAGACCTTCCATTCTTCAACTTGATGAAAAAAGGGATAGTGTTCGAATGGACCACATCGTGCGAGGAAGCCTTCAACCACTTCAAGAGCATAATCTCGGCACCCCCGGTCCTCGGCAAACTTAGGGAAGGCAAGACGGTGTTCTTATACTTGGCAGTAACCGACAATGCCTTGGCAACCATCCTGGTACAGGAAGAGAAAAAAATCCAGCAGCCGGTCTACTTTGTGAGCAAGGCGTTGCAAGGGACAGA
Organism: Arachis ipaensis; assembly: GCF_059453495.1. Lineage (NCBI taxonomy): Eukaryota > Viridiplantae > Streptophyta > Magnoliopsida > Fabales > Fabaceae > Arachis > Arachis ipaensis. Next base: position 123,291,488 of record NC_142439.1, on the reverse strand, counting down.
GTTGAGATACAGTAAACTGGAAAAGCTAGCATATGCGCTCCTGACCTCCTCCCGAACGTTGCGACAATACTTTCAGGGGCACCAGGTAATCGTCAGAACGGATCAAACGATCTGCCAGGTCTTACAAAAGCCCGACCTGGCGACAAGGATAATTACTTGGGCAATCGAACTGTCTCAGTATGACCTGCAGTACGAACCCAGACATGCAATCAAACCAAGCGATGGCCAATTTCCTGGTGAAAGTAACGGGAAACCCTTCCGAAACACCGACCACATGGTGGAAACTCCATGTGGATGGAGCTTTGAACCAAACATTTGGGGGAACGGGGATCATCCTAGAGAGCCCAACCGGAGTGGTATACGAGCAATCAATCAAATTCGAGTTCCCGTTGTCCAATAATAAAGTAGAGTATGAAGCCCTCATTGGTGGCCTACTCTTAGCCAGGGAAGTCGGGGCGACCATGGTGGAGGTGTGCAGTGACTCTCAGGTAGTCACATCCCAGATCAACGGGACGTATCAAGCCCGGGATTTCCTGCTGCAAAAATACTTGGAAAAGGTCAAAAAGCTAGGCGAAGAATTCGACAAAGTCGCGGTGCAACACGTTCCAAGGGAGAGGAATACTCGAGCCGACCTCCTATCAAAGTTAGCAAGCACGAAGCCAGGAGCGGGGAACCGATCTCTAATACAGGGATTAGTAAAGGAACCAACAGTGACTTTACATATAACCCAAGCAGCCGATATTTCCTCATGGATGGATCCGATAACTGATTTCTTGGAAAAACGGTAAGCTCCCTGGCAACAACAAGGCTGCAAAAGCGCTGAGAAGAGAGGCGGCCAAGTATACGATTATACAAGGCCAGCTGTTCAAAAAAGGACTGAGTCAACCCCTGTTGAAGTGCCTATGCCCCGAGCAGACGGACTACGTGTTGAGCAAAGTCCACGAAGGGTGTTGCGGTCACTATATTGGGGGGAAGGCCTTATTCTGGAATCTCGTCAGAGCCGGCTACTTCTGGCCCTCCATGATGTCAGATTTCCAAGAGTTTGTAAAGAAATGCAGGAAATGTCAGAAAAACGCCAATTTTCATAAAGCACTAGCGGCGGAGCTGAGCCTGCTAATGACCTCCCGACCCTTCTCCCATTGGGGGGTTGACCTATTGGGACCTTTTCCAGTCGGCCCCGGGCAGGTCAAGTACCTAATTGTGGCCGTAGACTATTACACCAAGTGGGTGGAGGCTGAGCCATTGGACAGCATATCTTCGGCAAACTGCCGAAAGTTTTTGTGGAGGCAGATAATCTCCAGATTCGGAGTCCCTGATGTCGTCGTCTCAGACAACGGGCAGTTTGCCAAATCTGGAGATTACCTGCCTCCACAAAAACTTTCGACAGTTTGCCGAAGATATGCTGGCCAATGGCTCAGCCTCTACCCACTTGGTGTAATAGTCTACGGCCACAATTAGGTACTTGACCTGCCCGGGGCCGACTGGAAAAGGTCCCAATAGGTCAACCCCCCATTGGGAGAAGGGTCGGGAGGTCATTAGCAAGCTCAGCTCCGCCGCTAGTGCTTTATGAATGTTTGCGTTTTTCTGACATTTCCTGCATTTCTTTACGAACTCTTGGGAATTTGACATCATGGAGGGCCAGAAGTAGCCGGCTCTGACGAGATTCTGGGCTAAGGCCTTCCCCCCAATATATTGACCGCAACACCCTTCGTGGACTTCGTTCAACACGTAGTCCGTCTGCTCGGGGCATAGGCACTTCAACAGGGGTTGACTCAGCCCTTTTTTGAATAGCTGGCCTTGTATAATCGTATACTTGGCCGCCTCTCTTCTCAGCGCTTTTGCAGCCTTGTTGACGCCAGGGAGCTTACCATTTTCCAAGAAGTCAGTTATCGGATCCATCCATGAGGAAATGTCGGCTGCTTGGGTTATATGTAAAGTCACTGTTGGTTCCTTCACTAATCCCTATATTAGAGATCGGTTCCCCGCGCCTGGCTTCGTGCTCGCTAACTTTGATAGGAGGTTGGCTCGAGTATTCCTCTCCCTTGGAATGTGTTGCACCGCGACTATGTCGAATTCTTTGCCCAGCTTTTTTACCTTTTCCAAGTATTTTTGCAACAGGGAATCTCGGGCTTGATACGTCCCGTTGATCTGGGATGTGACTACCTGAGGGTCACTGCACACCTCCACCCTGGTCGCCCCGACTTTCCTAGCTAAGAGCAGGCCACCAATGAGGGCTTTATACTCTGCTTGGTTATCGGGCACTGGGAACTCGAATTTAATTGATTGCTCATATACCACTCTGGTTGGGCTCTTTAAGATGATCCCCGCTCCCCCAAACGTTTGGTTGGAAGCTCCGTCCACATGGAGTTTCCACCGTGTGCTCGGTGTTTCGGGAGGGTTTCCCGTTACTTCCACCAGGAAATCGGCCATCGCTTGGGCCTTGATTGCATGTCTGGGTTCGTACTACAGGTCATACTGAGACAGTTCGATTGCCCAAATCATCATCCTTCCCGCCAAGTCGGGCTTTTGTAAGACTTGGCGGATTGCTTGATCCGTTTTGACGATTACCTGGTGCCCCTGAAAGTATTATTGCAACCTTCGGGAGGAGGTCAGGAGCTCATATGATAGCTTTTCCAGTTTAATGTATCTCAACTCTGCCCCTTGCTACGCCTTGCTCACAAAGTAGATCGGCTGTTAGATTTTTCCCTCTTCCCGTACCAAGACGGTTGCCAAGGCCTCGTCGGTTACTGCCAAGTATAAGAATAGTGTCTCGCCATCCCTGGGTTTGCCGAGGACCGGGGCTGCCGAAATTATGCTCTTAAAGTGGTTGAAGGCTCCATTCGAACACTATCCCTTTTTTCATCAAGTTGAAGAACGAAAGGGCTCTAGCAGCCGACGCGTCGAGAAACCGGGATAGTGCCGTGAGTCTTCCTGCCAGTCTCTGCACGTCTTTAACACATCCCGGGCTCGTCATTCGCAAGATTGCTTCACATTTCTTTGGGTTGGCTTCGACTCGTCTCTTCGTTATCATGAAACCCAAGAACTTCCCGGCTTCCATGGCAAAAGCGCACTTGAGAGGATTGAACCTCATGTTGTGCCGTCGGAGGGACGCGAACATAGTCTCTAGGTCACTGATGAGGTCTTCCGACTGGGTGGTCTTTACCAGGATGTCGTTTACGTACACTTCTACCGACCTACCGATAAGATTGCTAAAAACCTTATTCATCAGCCATTGATAAGTAGCTCCTACGTTTTTTAGTCCAAAAGGCATCACCTTATAGCAGTATGTACCCCCTGGCATTATGAACGTCGTTTTCTACTTGTATGGCTGGTGCATCGGTATCTGGTTGTAGGCAGAGTATGCGTCCACGAAACTCAGAAAACGATACTCTGCAGCCGCGTCCACTAGAGCATCAATGTTAGGGAGGGGGAAGGAGTCCTTAGGGCATGCCTTGTTGAGGTCGGAGTAGTCTACACACATCATCCACTTCCCATTGGCCTTCTTAACCAGGACCACGTTTGACAGCCAGGTCGAGTAGTCCAGTTCTCGGATGAACCCCGCTTCTAGCAAGCTGGCCGTTTGCTTGGCCACCTTGTCAGCTCTCTCCTGGGACATCTTTCTTCTTCTTTGTGCTATAGGCTTGGCTTCTGCCTTCACAGCCAGGTGGTGTGACATGAACTAGGGGTTAATCCCCGGCATGTCGGCTGGTATCCAGGCGAACAGATCGCCGTTTGCTCGAATCATCTCCACCAACGGCTCTTTCAAGTTGTGGGGGAGGTTTCTGTTCACAAAGGTGAAATTGTCTTCCGAGTTGCCGACCCTGAACTTCTCGAGGTCTCCTTCAGGCTCTGGTCTCGGCTTGTCGTCGTCCCTAGCATCCAGATCAGCTAGGAAAACCCCGGACGCCTCCTTTGACTTCTTCCTTAGGGAGAGGTTGGCATTGTCGCACGCGACCGCTGTTTTCAGATCTCCCCTGATGGATCCCACTGACCAATCGTCAGCCACAAACTTCATCATCAGTAGCTTGGTACATATTACCGCTCCGAACTCGTTGATTGTTTTCTTTTCCAAGATAAGGTTGTAGGCCGTGGAGTCCTTTAGAAAAATGAACTCCGCCATTAGCGACCTCTTTCCTTGACCTCTTCCTATGGAGACTGGGATGGAGACTGTTCCATCAGGTTTGATAAAGTTATCCCCCAAGCCGACCACCCCGTGCTGGTGAGTTTTTAGGTCGGCTTCTCGGAGGCCCAGAGCGTCAAACACATTTCGGAACATGATGTTCGAGTTGGCTCTGGTGTCAACGAGAATTCGCCTGACAAAACCAGTTCCCACTCTTGCTGTGATTACCATGGGAGGGTTCTCCAGTACGTCGTGGAACCATTGGTCCTCTGGTCCAAATGATATTGTCGGGACTCTCCTGAAAGAAGGCGCAGAACTAGATAATGACACGACCAAGATTTTAGCATCTTTCTTGTATGCCGACTTCGTCCTTGGTGCAACGTCCCTCCTGACTACGACATTCAGGATGGTGAGGCCGCGTTCACTGTCCTCTTCGAGTTCTTGCCTTGGTTTCACGGTGCGGCTCTTGTCGTCACCAGATCGGTCGCGATCTCGCCTCCTGGGTTCTCTTATGAGGTGAGAGAACTCCGCTAGCTTACCTTCCCGGATCGCCTGCTCCAGAGCGTCCTTCAGGTCAAAACAATCTTGAGTTTTATGGCTGAAGCCCTTGTGGTAGTCGCAGTAGAAGTTCTTGTTCCCTCCGGTTCTGTTCTTGAGCTGGCGAGGCTTCGACAAGATGCCTTTGTCGGCTATCTGTTGGTACACCTCGACGATCATGGGCATCAGGGGGGTGTAGTTAGTGAACTTCCCTACCCGGGGGAACGACTTGAAGGTTTTAGTTGGCCCTCTGTCCTTGGAGTGCTCCTTGGGCCTTTCCCCGTTATCGGGCTGACGAGCAGGGTGATAGGAGAGCTGCCGGTTGTTGGCTGCCACGACTTGGCTGACCTCCTCTTCGTTGATGTACTCTCTAGCCATATTTTGGATTTCTTGCATTGTCCACACAGGCTTGGTGGTAAGGTGTTTCCTGAAGTCTTTGTTCAACAACCTGTTTGTCAGACACAAGCTGGCCACCGAGTCGGTTAGACCGTCAATCTGCAGGCATTCATCATTGAACCTATCCAAATACTTCCTAGTCGGTTCCCCGCTTCTTTGCATCACCCCTAAAAAGTTGATCGGGTGCTTAGATTTGGCAATGCGCGTGGTAAACTGAGCCAGAAAAGCGCGGGTTATGTCCGCAAAGGTTGTCACGGAGCCTTGGGGGAGGGCGTTGAACCAACGGATTGCCGGTCCTGCCAAGGTCACAGGAAAGGCGCGACATCTCACTTCATCACCCACACCTTCCAGATTCATCCTGGCCTCAAAGGCCATTAGATGTTCCTGAGGGTCCTGGGTTCCATCATATCTCATGTCCGTTGGTTTATCAAAATATTTCGGTAGCCGGACCTCGGGAATGGAGTGGTGAAAAGAGGTTGCCTCCATGATTACGGGGTGTCGCCGCCTCCTTGGTGTTTCTCTACTATCTTCTCGGTTTTCCTCCTCAGTATGTCTTGCTGGAGTCGAGTGTAGATTATGGGGTCTTACCGTCTCCTCGGCACTTCCCTGCTTTCCCCTTGGCCCTCTTACTCGGATCGGGGGGTCGGTGTGCGCTTGGAGTAGTCTCTTCGGAGGCTTCTTCTTCTGGTTTTCCCCTTCTTTTGAGGATACCGGGAACGAGGTTGCCTTGGGCTGGGCTGGTAGCGCTCCCTGTTCGCTAGCTCCCACTCCAGGTTCTGCACCCTGTGGCGCAGCTCCTGCATTATTCTAGCGCTGTCGCTCCCTGTTCCTCCAAAGGGGCGCCTTTCCTGGGAACGGGAGGGAAGCTCATCTCGCCGAGGGAGGGATCTTGTGTGTTCGTGGGAGGAAGCCAAGGAGGCTACCCTACTGGTTCGGTGAACCAATTCCTCCCCACGTGGCTCGCCTCCATCCTCTCCTTCCACCGAACCCAACGAAAAATCTATTTAGGCCAGAGTTCCCACAGGCGGCGGTGCCAATGTTCGATTTTCCGGGTACCAAACGGGTCGGTTGAATGGAATGGTTATGAGGGATGAAGGGGATCTGGTCCTAGGTTGCTGGAGAATGGATCTACCTCCCGGGTTTGTGTCTAAAGATGGATCGTTGGAGCCTCGCGACCTCCCGAGCTGTTGTGGTGTGAAGGGGGAGCCACCTGTAAAAAGGACTCCGACACTCAAGTTAGAATCCGTACAGATGGCAGTAAAAGTGGGGGGATAGTGACGTACCGTGGGGGAGGGGTAGGGCCCTCCCCTTATATATTCCATGCCTAGGGAAGGTCCCAAAGAGGCAAACCCGCCTTCCAGAAAATTTCCTCTCCCAACTGTCATGTGCTTTGCTGGAGGGAGAAGAGGTATCCAAATGCTCCCTTTGGTTCGGGTGTCAGGCGCCTGCCGGGTCGGCTGCCCGGGTTGGGGCATTGCGTTAGCTGGGCCGGGGTGGAACATAAACAAAGGCTAAATCTACAGTCAAGAGAAGGCTAAAAGCCTAAAAACCAGAAACCTAAAATGGTAACCCCTTAGTATCTACCTAACGTTGGTACAATTCAAGCATGCAATCCAACAAGTACACAATATATGCACGAAACCAAACCAAGGAAAAGCAGCATAAGCGCAAAATGAAACTAAGAAGCAGAGAAGAAAGATGAAACTTACCAGAATGAGGATGATGATCGAAAGGAATTGAGGAATCTCGAAGGAGTTTGGATGTGATAGGGTCGAAGGACTTCAGAGAATGCTAAAAAGAAAGGAAGAATGTGAAAAGGAAATGAAGAATACATAGTAATGATTTGGGAGTTGGAAACTAAAACGTAAGGGCCTAAGGAAACTGAACAGTAACTGACGCTTAGAAGCGCGAATGGCAGGGGTATAACGAACATTTTGCTCGGGGTTCAAATCAGCAATTAAGAGCATTAAGTGTCCGGCGCGAAGAACGAGGCGACAAAGGGCATTTCTTTGAGGCGATGAAGCCCACTCGCGCGTAGGGGGCACGTCTCTATCACGAGCGGCCGACCAAGCGTCGAAGCAACCAAATGCAACTAGGAACGCGCCAACGACGGTGCTCGCGACCCTCGTTGGTGCGTTGAGGGCATTGTTCCGGCCCGACCCAGCTAACGCAATGCCCCGACTCGGGCGGTCGACCCGACGAGCGCCTGACACCCGAACCAAAGGGAGCATCCGGATACCTCTTCTCCCTCCAGCAAAGCACATGACAGCTGGGAGGGAAAATTTCTTGGAAGGTGGGTCTGCCCCTATGAGACCCACCTTAGGCATGGAATATATAAGGGGAGGGCCCTACCCTCCCCCACGGTACGTCACTATCCCCTCACTTTTACTGCAATTTGTACGGATTCTGACTTGAGCGTCGGAGTCCTTTTTGCAGGTGGCTCCCCCTTCACACCACGACAGCTCGGGAGGTCGCGAGGCTCCAACTATCCGTCCTTAAACACAAACCCGGGAGGTAGATCCATTCCCCAGCAATCTAGGACCAGATCCCCTTCATCCCTCATAACCATTCCATTCAACCGACCCATTTGGTACCCGGCAAACCGAATAGATTCTAAATAATTTTTTTTATAATTTTACTCTTAAAGATTTTTACTCATCATGAAATGTTTTTAAAATTACTAGAATCACATTACTTTATTGTATATTTATCATTTTTTTCCACAAGTTTATGTACTAGTCATTCTACAAACATTTTATGATGAGTAAAAATTTTTAAGAGTAAAATTATAAAAAAATAAATTTATTTAGAATAAAATTAATGTGATTAAGTGTAATTTACTTAGATATGATTAAAAAATAATTGAATAATTATGTACCGTAAAAAATTGATATTATTGAAGGATAAAATTAAAATTTATTTCTATGTATCGTTTTTGTCCCCAACGTGCTTCGTCCTATTTAAGTCCCTAACGTTTCAAAATCGTCTCAATTTTGCCCTGCCGTCAATTCCGTTAACAGATTCTTAATAGCAGGACAACATTGAGTCAATTTTAAAACGTTGGAAACTTAAATATAACGATTCAAATATTAGGGACAACTTTGAGACCTACCCTAAACATTAGAGACAAAAACCATACTTAACTAAAAAACAAATTTTTTTTTCTCGAGGTAAAAAATTATCAATTTTCAAACCATCCTCAAAATTCTCACTAATCATATTTTACACCACCGAGCATGATCGCCAAGGAACATCAAAGTCTCTAGCAACATTAACGCTAACATCTACAATAACAAAAATTTACTACGCTACCACCAGTTTCACCAACTATGCCAACAAGAAAAAACTATTGATAACATAAAGCCACTTACAATAACAATAATGAAATCAAAATAACACATTAACACTTACATATTGGGAATTATTAAGATGTCAATGATGTAATCATCCGCTTTGGTAATATCACGAACCATCTTCACAATATAACATAAAAAAAAAAAAAAAAAACTGATCAAATATAAATTTTCTTTTTCGGACATTGAAAAAAAGAAAAAGAAAAAAAAGCTAGAACTTTCTGTTCTTACCTCTAATATATCATGAACACCAACAACTTCTTTTCCTTCTCTTCTCTCCTTTGTAACCGCATTTTGTCTACTCTTTCTTGCCATTTTTTTCACCAACTTACACTACCAGTTTCCACCTCCCAACAAAATGGAGCTTTTCGCCACGAGCGAAATCTCTTTTCGCTCCAACGAAAAAAGTTCGCCCATATCCATGTATTACACCCTACTGATCCATCTTGTGTTAAATCCCATATTAGGCTCCATATAAAATATAAAAAAAGTGACCATTTTAATATTCTAAAAATTTATGTTATAAAATGTCACTTAAACATTAAAAACAATATTTTAATAGCATTACGTACTTTCTTCACTACTTTTGAAGTTTGATAGAAATGTCAAATTCCACAATTATAAACACAAAGGAGAATATTTCACTACCAATTTGCAAGAGCTTAAGAATTCATTTGAATCAGATATCACCAAGGGAAAAAAAGAATTATTCAAGTGAATGATCTCTGCAGAACTAGAATTAGCATAGAAAGCAATAACTAGGGAGGTCAGTATACAAATATAAACACAACAAAAACAGCAGACAAATGCATATCATACTACCAGTTTTCAAGAGGATAAGTTAAGAACTCTGGAATTAGAACTTAGCATAGGAAGCATAAATAGGTGATTAATATACAAACAACCGTGTACATAGAAAACAAGATGAAACAACATATTAATTGATCAAACTCATTCTATCACCTCAAATTCAACATTGGCTTCTTCTTCTTCTTCTTCTTTTGTTGTTTAGACAAGAGAAGTGAGAATCTCACAAACCCAAATTTCTTTCTCTTGGAAGAAAACTGCTTCTGTCCATTTTCTTTCTCAATTTGTGTATCAATGGATGAATCAGAATTTTGTTTGCCAAGCATCTGACCCAATGACATCTTCCTTTTCACAGAGCTTTTTTCTCCAGGCAACATGGATTCAATATCTTGTGGCGGAAGCAGCTTCCGGCTCAGTATTTGTCCTATTGATAGCGTTGGCTTAAGAACCGGCTTGGTTTCATCATTTACAATATTCAATCCATTCACATCAAGTAATATTGATTCTCTCTGATGGTGAGATGGATAAGAGGTCTTGAACTTGGTAGAATTTTGTACCGAGGAGCGTCTCTTGTGACTCTCGGACCGCCACTTCCTTAGAGCCTCCTCTACCACTAGCTTCCCTCTATTCGCCACCTCGACCCTTTCCAAAGCTTCATCAAGGACCTTCTTGCTGGATTTCAATTCTTCCAAAGCTTCCTCTGCCTTCTTTAAGATTTTCTCTTTTTCCAAATTCGCCTCATCAACTTCAAGCATGGCACTGAAAACTTTCTTCTTGTATTGTTCCTCAGCATCTTGAGCTTTGCAGGCAAGAGAAGTATACTCTTCAAATGAAAGAGTAACACCATCATGCTTTTCGGGTGAATTCTCAATCTCATGATTAGATAAAGCATTGATTTCTGCAATGGCAGCTGCTTCAGCGGCTCTAGCAGCTTCCTTCATTTTCCTGGCAGCAACCAATCTAATTTCTGCAGTTGTTATCATACTTCTAGTCTGTTCAATCTCAGACATTGTCCTCGAAACTTCTGACTTGGCGGCTTCTCCAATTTTCTTGAAATGCTCTGTCTCAGAACTCAATCGATGGAGCTCTCTCGTGATATCCGAAGGGTCACCGGAAACACACTTGATTTCAGCATCTTTTGCCAGTTCTATTCTAAGTCTGGTCTGTTTAAGTTCTTCTTCAAGAGAAGATATTTTCAATGAATTCTGACTAAGCCTCTCGCGGGTTCTCTCAAGCGAGATTCTTTCCTTGTCTAATTTCTTATTAAGCGATTCGACAGAAGCTCGAACATCAGCAAGATCATTAGTAGTTCTTGTTAGGTTCAACTTGGCCTGCTTCAATTCCATTAGTATCAAAGCCGGAGAAGACGAAGGGCAGGGAATAAAACCTTCCTTAGAAGCTTGTTGCTTTCTAACATCCAACACATTTTCTTCATTCTCTTTGGCTTCGGCTTCCTCCTTCTGTAGCTTTGTTCTCAAATCTTCAACAAGCCTTTTGGTACTCTCCAATTCCTTTAACACATCAAGAGTTTCCCTCTCTTTGAGGATCAATTCTTTCTCCAACACCATGGCCTGCTCCTCCAGTTTTGCACCGTCCACCTCTTCTCCGCCGTGCTGCTAACGAAAGTGGAAGCAACTTCAGTAATAACCATCTTAAGGAAATGTCATTTGAAAGAGAAGCATAATTCAAAAAAGAAAATACGGAATAATAAAGCAAAATCAAAGGATTTTTCACATTCTTTTACTATTTTTTTATTGTTAAACTGAAATTTAATTTATAATATTTATAAGTAAATACTAGCAGTTTTTTTCCCTCAACGATCTCTTGTACCATTTTTAACCTGGTATAAAATAATTTTATGGCAGAATAAAAAATTTCAAAAACATTTCTACTACACATGAGAACTACCACTATTCATCTTTATCTTCCCAGTTTTGTATACACAACACAGTAACAAAAGGGGAAAAAAGGAAAAAGAGAGGATTATAAGAATAGCATACATGGTGAGAATGAAAAGGAAGCGGAAGAGAAGGAATAATAGGCTTCCAGAAACCGATGCCACCGAATCGAGTAACTGCCTCCTTCACAGATTCAAAGGGCACAGAAGTATCAATCTCACCCCTCACACTCACACTCACGGTCTTCTTCTCAGAACACTTTCGAGGTTCATGTTGATGCGTCGTCGTTTTCACTGGTTCTTCTTCCTCCATTTCCAGTTCCAACAGAGGCAAACGCGGCCTTAGGTAGCTGAGACTAACGAGTAACGAGGGCGTGTTGTTAGAGATGGAATTTTGAAAGACGAAGAAAACACCCAAACCATAATAGGACGACAACACAAAACAACAGCCTGGGCACACTGTTCAGTGTCAGGGTGGTAGTAACAAAGTTTCAAACGGGTTTTTTTTTTCTTTTATAAATAAAAAAATTCATTATTTAAAAAAAAATTAAAAAAAAAAACCTTCTTTATCAGGATATAATCTTTTTTAGGATATTGGATGCATTTTGCTAAGAAGTTAGGCGAAGGCGTAAGTAGTTTTTTCCTTCCAAAGATTTGAGGTTAAAATAAAAATTATTTTTAATTTTTTTTATTATTAAAATCATCTTTAATATTATAAAATGTTATAAAATTATTTTTTATTTTAATTTTTTTATCAAATTATCTTAATAATTAATAAAATTAAAATTAAAAAAAAAATTCTTCTATTCCTACTCCGGTTCCTCTTTAGTTCTCAATTACAATTATGTCGGTATCGATCTCAATAGCGTCGTTTCAGCTTTAGTCACTTATTTAGATCTCTTACTCCAGTAGTTTTAGCTTTGGCTGCCGTCATCACGTCGTTCTCTATCACTGTCGTTCTTATCCTTAGCTACAGATACGACAGCGCCAGTAGCAGTAGCTTCTCACATGTCGTTAACGGATGGCAGCAACACCACCCTCCTTTGAGTTCTCTATTTCTATCTTCGTTCTTCCTTTCTTTTTATTTTTTTTTTAATTTTTGAAGAGCATAAATATCATTTTTTTTATTTTTGTAATTTCTGTTATTGCTGATTTTGGATATAAAATTGTGATTGTTGATTATTGAATTATTGTTTAATCTAAAATTTTTGTTGATTTATTTTGTGGATGTTGCTGTTGATTTAATTTAGAGCTGTTGTTGTTACTGAAAGAAAAGTGTTGGGAATAATGAGTGGGTAATAATAATTTAGGATGATAAACGGGTAATAAAGAGAAAAAAGGTGTATTGGTTATGACGGCAGTGCTGATGGTTATGGTGGCAGTGGTGATAATAGTGAGAAAAGGGAGAGGGAAGAGATGCAAAGCAATAATGATGATGTGAAGTTAATAGTGAGGGTGTGGAGATTTTTTTATTATTTTTGTTTAAGGATAAAATTGTTCAAAAAATATTATTTATGAGACAAAAGAACGATTTTATAACGTTTTGTAATATTGAGAATGATTTTAATAATAAAACAAGTCGAAAACGATTTTAATTATATTTGTATATTTTTTAATTAATTTAATTTTATTTAAATATTTTAAATTTAAATAAATATATTTTATATTAATAATTTAATTAAATTTACTAAAAAGAAATGTAATTGTATTATTATTTTTGTATAATTAATTATTTATTATGTTTTAAAAATAACAATTTAAAATTGTTAATTTTAAAAATTAAAAAATAAGCATACTAGTGTTATTTTTAAACAAAAAATTTTAAACAAAAAATCATGAATATTTTTATAAATTTAAATTTAATGTATAATTAATATAAAATATATATATTTAACTATATAATATTACATCATAAAAAATAATAATTATTTTTGTTGATTATATAAATAATCGTAAAAAATAAATATAATTATATAATTATATTAAATATTTTATACTATTAATACATTAAAATTAAACTCTATTTTTATTTATAAAAAAAACCCTTCAAACGGGATTTCGATTTCCCCCCTACCTCCACTACCCGCGTTTATTTGGAAATTAAGATATTTCTTCTTTTATTGTACAAACTCGGTTAAAGAAATAAACAAAGGGCAACGTTGTGGTGTAAAAAGAAAAATATTTCTACGCATGAGGAACTATATAGTGTCTACACTCGAAGATAACGCATGGATAACTACTCTACTGTGACGGTTCAGAAAGTGGTCATAATTGATTTGATATATTGTAAGTTCTGTAGTATTTTGCAGCACGCTTATTATTTTTTATGTGGGAGAGAGCTGAGTGCATCTCATAATGATAGGAGAAGAGATGAGTTTTTCATTGCTATGGTATGAATAAATTGGTCTCTCCAATTTGTTTCATTTTTTAAATCAACAATCATAAATGGGATGGTCCGATTTGTGTTTTTGAAAATAAAAAAAATTTTAATGTTGAAATCGGACCGTCCGATTTCTATTTTAAAAAATAAAAAAAATTAAAAAATACAAAACAGACCATGCGATTTGTAGTTTTTTTTATCAAACAAAACCGACCCTCCGATTTGTACTTTATTTTTTTTCAAACAAATCGGACCGTCCAATTTAAATAAAACACCATATAAAAAAAGACACCTAATCTTCTCATAACAATATATTACACATATATTTATACAATATAAAAAAAATTAGCCTTTTGCAGCATGCCAGAGATTAGTAATTTTGTTTTAAATTTGAGGCCATTTTTTTTAAATAAATAATTTATTTATTTTAATTATTAAAATATATATTTTGTAGTGTATTTAGTAATTTGCATCACATTAATGTATTTTATTTATATTGCAAACAAGATATATTAAATTTGAAAAAATACACATATTTTTTTTATAGTATAAATAAAATACATTTATAATGATATCGTTTACAGTATAAATGAGATGTGTGTATTTGTAAATAAAAAAATATAATTTTAAAATTAATAAAACATATTAATAATTTAAATTGGACCAAACCCTTAAAAATAGAACGTTTCAAATAATAGGACGGTTTCAAATAATAGAAAAGACCGAAGATAATAGTTTTAAAATAATAGGAAAGATAGGCGGTTTTAACTTATTAATAGGCGATTGTGCTGATTTTAAATGAACAGTTTTAAATTACGTGTACCCTAGTCGTCGCCCATTAATCAACGAGTTAAAACGGTTTATTTTTCCTATTATTTTAAAACCGTTCATCTTTTCTATTATTTGAAACGTTCTATCTTTAAAAGTTTGTTTAAATTTAAATTATTAATATTTTTTATTATTTTTAAAAATTATATTTTTTCTTTACAAATATACCGTGATAATGAATATATCTCGTTTACGGTGTAAACGAGATATGTTTAAGTTTCAAGGAGATGCATTTATAATTATTTTGTTATTTTGTAAACGAAATAAATTAATGTGATATAAATTAGTAAATGCGTTACAAATTATATATTTTGATAATTAAAATAATCAAATTATTTATTAAAAAAATTTGCTAAATTTGATGGAGTTAATTTATTTATAATAAGCCATCTGGGTTATTGAGAGACAACTTTTACTGTTAGACACATTTTTTATTTTTTACTCCATATCAAAGCCCTTGTCACATGTAAGGTAGTCAAAATCGTGACTTAACTCGTGAAATCACATTTGCGATTTTGCAGCTCCTTTCCATTCCAATTTTATTGTTCGAGTGACAACAGTGTTGTTTGCGTGGAATCGCCGAGTAAAGTTGCGAAATCGCTGGAATCATGATTTTGTTGGCGATCCCGTGTGAGAGGAAGAAGACTCATCCATCCATAAACGGTGTTTCATTGTTTTCTAACCTTGTTTAAAATTCGCCAAATCCAGCCCAAAACGTATAGAAGAAAGTTAAAAAGGAACCCTAGAATGGAGTAAAGTTCTTGCAACAGGGGCATTCTTCAAACCAAAAGTAGAGAAAAGCAGAGGCATCACATACAGTGCGACTGGCGCTGTCTTCCTCCTTTACGAGGAGGGCTAATCGGGAGCTTGAACAGAAAAGCAAGGAAGGTGAAAGAAAATGTAATATCAACATCTCCTTTATGCGGTGATTTTGCGGTGTCTCTTCATGGAAACTGAGTGACCCAAAACTTAGGAGGGGAGTATAGAAAAGATATTCCAAAGAAATTTTATGGACAATATGCTCAACATGCCAAAGGAGATGGATTTGCCATTGGAAGGAGCTTTGTAAGCGCAATCATAGGGTATTTGGATTGCAGCGAGTGTTGGGAATCTAGGTTGGGGAGAAACGGGTTGGGAAAGGGTGTCTGATTGTGATGGGGATAAGGATAAGTAGCTTATGTTGGGTCGGTCCAATTGTGAACCTAGACCTATGTCAATAAAAAAATAAAAAAGAAACACTAGTAAATTTGTGTTCTGAAACATTTAAATTAGTAAATTTGCTAATGTGTGGTTTGAATGTGCAGCTCTTTTCTTTTTATAAATATATAAATATTCTGAATGCGATTATATTTTTAAATTGTTAAATAAATATTTTTTTAAATTATTTAATAAAATTTCTTTAATTAGTGTTATATTCAATTATGTGTAATTTTGTTATATTTCTTATATTTTTTAGATTTTATGATTTATGAGTTAAATTTACATTTCGTCTAACGATTTTATGAATTACGATTTTGCATTAGTTTTTCGTGTCGGAATGAAAAATATGATTTTACTACTTTGGTCACATGAATTAAACTATAAATTTTAAGAAATGACTAAACAAGGAAAAAGTATTTTAATATAAATTAAAAATGGTAATAATTTATTTGTTGTTGTTTTTATATAAAGTTGATAGTAAAAAATTGTTAAAAAATTTAACAGATTAGTCAAGAATCATTAAATAATAATTTAGCCAAATTTATTAAATTATTTAACAAATTTTTATTATCAATTTCGTATAAAATAACTGTACGTGAATTTTTATCATTAAAAAATATTTAAAATATCAAAATATATCACCTAACAATAAATAATATATCAATTCACCTATGCATCTCCCTCCCCCTTCCCTCCCTTTTAACGTGAAGATATTAAAAAAGTTATTGTGCAAATTATTAAATTTCTTTATTCATATATTTAGTGTTAAATAATTATTTTCATCACTTTTCTACTATTGTTTCGAAATGCCAAATTAAAATGTCTAATTTTTTTATGATTATCATGTTTACTCAAATGGAAAATAATTGATTCTTTATTCTATTGTCTCTCAAACTATTCTACTACCAGAGTAAAAAATACACTGATAAACTATTCTATTGTCTCTCAAATAAGTGATTATTTGGTGGACCATGTAGAACGGGGCCCACAGTGGGAGTCACATGTGATGTGACTTATGAGAAACGGTAACAAACAATATTGTATCAGTGATCAGTTTGTGATTATGACTTGTAAAGAAACTAACTGGAACTGGAAGTGGAACGGAGCCTACCCTTTTTTTTAACGGTATTTTTTAGTCTAATAAATTAATAATTAATCTGTTGTACCTACTTGAGTCTTTTTCTTTTTCCGTATGGTATGATATCATAATTTGGTTAAAGGATTCAGCCCAAACAAATAAATAAAAAAATGTAAAAACATTGAAACAGAAATTATTTTTAATATAAAGATAAAAATAGTATTTAAAATATATTACAATATTGTGAAAGTGTAAAAAAAATGTTCAACACGTATTTTGCGTGTTACTAGGATGATAACACATATTTAATATATTTTTTTAATGTTGCTAAAATGATGACACGTATCCAATACGCATTCTGTGTGTTATAACACATTGCGTATTAACTCTCTATCTACAAAATTTATTCACATTGTCACGGTAAATTTTAGAATGTTATATTTTGTTACGGCTCGGCCCAAAAGGGAACTTGGGCTGACCTGACCCACTCACAACCCGACCTGAACGGTAGGATGACACGCCCACATTCGACCCGCACACGCATCCGGGAAAGCTGGCCGCCACAGCTGTACAAGGAAACTTCGAAGAAGGTGGGTTCTGCCCTCGTGGGACCCACATCTGACATCGTATATAAGGGGAGGGTCCTACCCCTCCCCCAAGGTACGTCACACACCCCAAAAATCCATTTCTCACCTGCACACTAACTGACTAGAGCGTCGGAGTGTCTTTGCAGGTGACCCCCCTCCTTCCACAACGAGAGCTCGGCTACCCGGCTGACCGGATCCTAGCACGACCGCGATTGAAGCGTTCCCAGCTCTGCAAAACTCCACCCGAACCGTCCGGTAACCGTTCAATAGAACATTGGCGCCGTCTGTGGGGATTCTTCTGAATGGAAGTCGTGCCGGGCTTTGGAGACCAAGGCCGAACAGCCGGCGCAGAGGGGGTAGCCTCTGTCGCCTCACCGGGAGGGCGACGAAGGTCCCCCCGACAACACGCCGAATCACGCACAAGGACGCGGGAGACACGACCCTTCGGAGAAACTGGCGGTGACAGCGCCAGAATAATGCAGGAGTTACGCCATAGGGTCCAGAACCTGGAACGACAACTAGCCGATCAGGAGCGCGATCGACGAAGCACAGATCCTAGCTACCTCCCGTCCCCTGAAAGCCGGGAGCGAGATTCCCGCCAGAGTCTCCCCCGGCACGCCTCCGCATCCAGAACGGAAGCGGAAAGCACCCGAGAAGATTCGCCCATCCCGAGAAGACGAAACGACACAATCATCTACTCCCGAGGCAAGAAAATGTGTCACCCGGGACAAGACCGCGAAGACAGAGAATGGAGGCCTATGAGGACGCAGCGACCCGTGATAATGGGCGCCACCCTGTTCCATCGGTCCATCCTTGAGGTCCGGTTGCCGAAGCACTTCGACAAACCAACGGACATGAGGTACGATGGAACCCAAGACCCTATGGAGCACCTCATGGCCTTCGAGGCTAGAATGAATCTGGAGGGAGTAGGAGACGAGGTGAGGTGCCGGGCCTTCCCGGTCACCCTGGCTGGACCTGCGATCCGGTGGTTTAACGGCCTCCCGCAGGGATCCATCTATGGGTTTTCGGACATCAGCCGTGCCTTCCTAGCTCAATTCACAACACGAATAGCAAAGGCAAAGCACCCGATCAATCTGCTCGGGATAACCCAAAGGTCTGAGGAGACGACCAGAAAATACCTGGACTGCTTCAACGACGAATGCTTGAAAATTGACGGCCTAACCGACTCGGTGGCCAGCCTCTGTTTGACGAACGGCCTCCTGAACGAGGATTTCCGAAAACACCTCACCACGAAACCGATTTGGACGATGCACGAAATCCAAACGGTAGCTAAGGAATACATAAATGACGAGGAGGTGAGCCAGGTCGTGGCTGCCAATAGGCAGCAAGGTAACGGAGAGAGACAGAAAGAACAAGGCGGAGGGCCGAGCAAGGCACCCAGAACGTTTCCCCGGATTGGGAAATTCACCAACTACACTCCACTCACTCTCCCCATCATGGAAGTTTACCAGCAAATAGCCGAGAAAGGAATCTTGTCGAAGCCCCGACCACTCAAGGACCGCACGGGGGGAAACAAGAGCCTCTACTGTGACTACCACAAGGGCTATGGGCACCAAACACAGACCTAAGGGATGCACTAGAGCAAGCCATAAGGGACAGTAAACTCTCGGAATTCTCCCATCTCATAAGGGAGCCGAGGAGGCGACATCGCGACCAAGACGAGGAAGGCAAGACCCGGGTGGCAAAGCGGCGACAAGAACCAGAAGACAAAGACCACGGTCTCACTGTGATAAACGTAGTAACCGCTAAAAACACCGCACCAAGGTCGAGATCGGCGCACAAGAAAGACGCCAAGATCCTGGCGGTCTCCTCCGCGCTGATGCGAAGCTCTAAGAAGCCCCCATGTATCTCCTTCGGCCCGGAAGATCAGTGGTTCGACGAGGCCCCTGAAAGTCCACCCATGGTCATCACGACCAGGGTGGGAACAGGCCTCGTAAAACGAATCCTTGTTGACACGGGGGCAGACTCGAACATCATGTTCCGCAACGTGTTCGATGTACTGGGATTAAGGGACGCCGACCTATCGACTCATCAGCACGGGGTCATCGGGTTAGGCAACCACTTCATCAAGCCAGATGGAGTAATATCCCTGCCAATTTCTGTGGGACAAGCCCAAGGCCGAAGATCGGCAATGGCTGAGTTCGTGGTTCTTCGAGATTCCACGGCCTACAACATCATCTTGGGGAGGAAGACGATTAACGATGTTGAAGCAATAATCAACACAAAGCTACTAGTCATGAAGTTTGTTACCGACGACGGATCTATAGGGTCCATAAGGGGAGACCTAGAAACGGCAGTCGCTTGCGACAACGCCAACCTCTCCCTAAGGAAGAAATCTAAGGAAGCATCGGGAGTGTTCCTGGCTGACCTAGACGCTAGGGTAGACGACAAGCCCAGACCAGAACCAGAGGGGGACTTGGAAAAGTTTAGGGTCGGTGACATGGAGGAAAAGTTCACGTTTGTCAATAGAAACCTCCCACATGAATTGAAGGAGCCTCTGGTGGAAATGATCAGGGCCAATGGGGATTTGTTTGCCTGGACACCGGCTGACATGCCGGGCATAGACCCTGAAGTCATGTCACACCACCTGGCCGTCAAGTCGGAAGCACGCCCGGTAGCCCAACGGAGGAGAAAGATGTCGCGGGAGAGGGCGGAGGAGGTGGCCAGGCAGACGGCCGGCCTCCTAGAAGCAGGATTCATACGAGAACTAGACTACTCGACCTGGCTCTCGAATGTGGTTCTGGTAAAGAAGCACAGCGGCAAATGGAGAATGTGCGTAGACTACTCCGACCTTAACAAGGCATGCCCTAAAGATTGTTTCCCTCTCCCCAACATAGACGCACTTGTCGACGCAGCGGCGGGCTACCGGTATCTGAGCTTTATGGTTGCGTACTCCGGCTACAATCAGATACCGATGCACCGACCCGACGAGGACAAGACAGCATTTATAACGCTTGGGGGAACCTTCTGTTATAAGGTGATGCCATTCGGCTTAAAAAACGCGGGGGCAACATACCAAAGACTGATGAACAAAATATTCCGCGACCTCATAGGTAAGACGGTGGAAGTCTATGTGGACGACATCCTCGCGAAAACTACGCGACCAGATGACCTCCTGAGTGACCTGGCAAATGTATTCGCGTCTCTCCGACAACACGGCATGAGGCTTAATCCCCTCAAATGCGCATTTGCCATGGAAGCTGGAAAGTTCCTAAGGTTCATGATAACTCAAAGGGGGGTAGAAGCTAACCCTGAGAAATGCCAAGCGATACTCCAAATGAAGAGCCCGGGTTGTATCAAGGACGTCCAGAGATTGGCAGGGCGACTTACCGCGTTATCCCATTTTCTCGGAGCTTCGGCAACAAAAGCCCTACCCTTCTTTAACCTCATGAGGAAAGGGATAGCGTTTGAATGGACGCCCGCATGCGAGGAAGCTTTTAGACACTTCAAGGAAATCCTGGCGGCACCCCCTGTGCTCGGGAAGCCAATGAACGGGGAGCCGTTATACCTATATCTTGCCATAACAGGAGAAGCCCTGGCCGCGGTTTTGGTACAAGAAGAAGGAAGGGCCCAACAGCCAGTCTATTTCGTGAGCAGAGCCTTACAAGGGGCAAAACTGAGGTACAGCAAACTGGAAAAGCTAGCTCTGGCACTCTTGACCTCTTCCCAGAGGTTAAAGCAATATTTCCAAGGTCACCGGATTATCGTAAGGACGGACCAAGGAATCCGGCAAGTACTCCAAAAACCCGATTTGGCAGGAAGGATGATGACTTGGTCCATTGAACTTTCCCAATATGACATACGGTACGAACCCCGGCAAGCGATCAAGGCGCAAGCGATGGCTGACTTCCTAGTAGAAGTGACGGGGGAACCAACCGAAGAGACGCGCACACGGTGGAAGCTCCACGTAGACGGAGCCTTAAATCAGACGTCCGGGGGCGCCGGAATCATCCTAGAAAGCCCAGCTGGGGTCGTATACGAACAGTCGATCAAGTTCGAATTTTCCATCTCAAACAACCAAGCAGAGTACGAAGCCCTCATAGGGGGCTTAGCCCTAGCAATGGAAGTTGGAGCGACAAGGTTGGAAATATACAGCGATTCACAAGTCGTCACCTCCCAAGTAAACGGGAGTTACCAAGCCAGAGACTCACTATTACAAAAGTACTTGGAGAAAGTTAGGGATTTGAGCCAGAAGTTTGAGGAGGTCACGATCCACCACGTTCCAAGAGAAAGGAACACGCGGGCGGATCTCCTATCAAAATTGGCTAGCACCAAACCGGGAGAAGGTAACCGATCTCTCATCCAAGGTATGATGAGGGAGCCAGCGGTCACTTTGCACCTATCAAAGATAAGCCCCTTATGGTTGGACCCCATCACCAGCTTCTTAGAAAACGGCAAACTCCCCGACGACGAAAAAGACGCCAAGAAACTGAGAAGGGAAGCGGCCAAGTATGCGATCATCCAGGGTCAGCTGTTCAGGAAAGGACTCAGCCAGCCCCTATTGAAATGTCTACACCCCGACCAAACGGACTACGTCCTCAGGGAAGTCCATGAAGGGTGTTGCGGACATCACATAGGGGGCAAGGCCCTAGCAAGAAAATTGATCCGAGCTGGATACTATTGGCCATCAATGATGGCAGACTCCAAAGGATTTGTTAGAAAGTGCGTCAAGTGTCAAGAGAACGCCAATTTCCACAGGGCACCGGCCTCCGAGCTAAGCTTGTTAACGTCTTCCCGGCCATTCTCATAGTGGAGAGTCGACCTCTTGGGGCCTTTCCCGATTGGTCCTGGATAAGTCAAGTACCTCATAGTCGCCATTGACTACTATACCAAATGGATAGAGGCTGAGCCGCTGGCCAGCATATCCTCATCCAATTGCAGGAAGTTCATGTGGAGGTAAGTGATAACACGGTTCGGCATCCCGAAGATCGTCATCTTGGATAACGGGACACAATTTACCGACAGGAAATTCACAGAGTTCCTCACCGGCCTGGGTATAAGACAGAAGTTTTCCTCGGTAGAGCACCCCCAAACAAACGGACAGGTTGAGTCCGCAAACAAGATCATCCTGCTAGGGCTTAAGAAGCGGCTCGACAATAAAAAAGGTGCTTGGACCGACGGGCTCGCCTCGGTTCTCTGGTCCTACCGTACAACCGAGCAATCATCCACCGGAGAGACCCCCTTCCGACTAACATACGGGCTAGATGCGGTAATACCCGTGGAAGTCGGAGAACCAAGTCCACGACTACTTTTGAAGGGAGTAGGGGAAGCCGTGGAGAAGGACATGATAGATGAAGCTAGAGAAATGGCCCACTTGACGGAAACAATGCTGAAGCAAAGAATGGCCCTACGCTACAACACCAAAGTGCTTAAAAGAGAGTTCGAGCCAAACGACCTCGTCCTGAGGCGCAATGACATCGGCTTACCGACCCCGGGGGAGGGAAAGCTGGCGGCAAATTGGGAAGGTCCCTACAAAGTTAAAGAAGCGATGGGCAAAGGTGCTTTCAAGTTAGAAAGGCTGGATGGCAAAGAAGTCCCAAGAACGTGGAACGCGAGCAACTTGAGAAGGTTTTACTCTTAGCACATAAGGCGACATGCCGACCAATCGAGCTAAGTATTTAATTCATGGAATTGTACTTTTCGCTATGGTCTATAGATCTTTCGTGCAATTGCCGACTAAAATATACTTGTGCAAAGTTTTGTTTCTTTTGTTTTGTTCACCCTTCCTGGACAACCCATTGCGCAAACGAATTCCACGCGAAGCGACAACGATACACGGCCCCGGGACTGATCACCCCGGGAGCCCATCAACTACCACAATAGCAAATGGCTACACGGAAAGCCACGACCTGGCTCAGCCGGCTTAGCCGGAATGTCATCAACACGGTAGAACGAACGGCAACTATAAACCAATAACGGTGAATATAAACGACAACACAACCAAGCAAATAAAAAAGTATAAACTATGATAAAACGAGCAAACGATCCAAGAAACCAACTGTTCACAAAAGCCAAAACATGACGGCTAACCAAAAGTTTCGTACAGAACAAGAAAAATCATTTCTTAGGAACGTCAACAATCTTGCCGTCCTTGATCACCTTGAAGACGCCAATTGCCGAGGTGTCGAAATCAGGAGCAACAATTTTAACCTGAGCTTTAAGGGCCTCCTCAGTCGCCAGGATTGCGCCCTTCCCTTGCTTAACGACGTCTTTATACTTCGTCTTCAACGTTGCAAGCTTATTTTCGACAGCCTCCTTCTCTTTCTCCAACGCGGGCACCCGTCCTTGAGCCACGCCAACCTGACTCTGTAAAGTCATTTCCCACTCGACAAATCGGGAAACCGTGGCGTCCGACTTTTCTAATTTTTTCTCGGTGGTAGAGGCTTTCTTCTCGGTAGCGGAGGCTTTCTTCTCGGCAGCATCGAGCTTCTCATTGGATTGGGTCAGTTGTTCCCGAAGAGTTTCAACTTCGTGTTTAAGTTCATTATTGGCCTTCCCAGCAAACTCCAACCTCCTACAGAGAGATTCCATCTCGGACAACTCAAACTCGGCCTTCCGAGCTATCACTGCACCGCGCAAGAGGGTACGATACATCCACCTCGCTTGCCCGGCAAGAGACGTATCGTGGAAGTGCTCCTCAGTCCCGGGGATCAATTGAGAATCTATAAAATTCCCGGCGTCAAAATTTTTCTCCATCACAGTGAGAACCCCCTCGGGACTGCTGGACGTCCTCCTCCTTTTGAGGCTGGGCATCTCCTCCACCTCATCGTCGGCAGCGGGGTTGGACGTCGAACCCCCAGTACCGACCACTTCGCGAAAGGGGGAAACGCGCACTTCCTTGTCACTTTGAGCCAAGGCACCCTGAGCCGAGGTACCGGTCTCGTCGGCCACAGCCCCTTGCTCGGAAGTGGCCTTGCTCTTGTCCTCCGGGGGAACAATCGACTTCTCATTGGCCGCCTCGTCGTCACTTGCGCATAAAAAGGTTTGGAACAAGTTAGGGAGGCTCGTTATCTCGGCAGACATTCCCATTGTAACAAGGAAAGAAAATTCTTTAGTCGTAATGAAATATTGGGAAAAGCAAGAAACTAAAGGCAAAGCAAGTAAAGACTTCTCACAAATATAGTTCCGACCGGCTTCCCGATCACCCATGAAGAGGTGAGGATTCACATGATTCCTCCCGAAGATTGCCAGTAACACATCAGCAATCTTCCTATCCACCACAGACATACCCTTGTAGGATACTTTGACGAAGGCATTGGACCCCGCCCCGAAGCTCCAATAGGTCGGGATGAGGCGTGCCCCCTCCAACGACAACCAAAAAGGATGACGACCTTTGACGGGGCGGACCTTGAAATATTTATCTTTGAATCCATGGTAGGAGTCCTCAAACAAACCAAAAATCCTCCGACCTTGGGCAGACCGGAAAGACATGAACCCTTTCTTATGTTTCCCTTCCTTTGAAGGGTTTGTAAGGTTGAAAAAGAAAAGAAAAACATCTACGGACACCGGCAGCTCGAGATATTCATAAACCATCTCGAAACAGCGGATTGAAGCCTAACTGTTCGGATGCAGCTGTGACGGTGCCACGAAAACCCGGCCCAGAAGCGCCATTTGAAAAGCGGAGAACGGAATACGAACCCCCACTTGAGTAAACATGGATTTATAGAACCAAATCCAATCGGCAACTCGAGGAGCGTGGAAGTTGAGCTCGTACAAGCGTTCGTGAGGAGCCGGGACGAAGACGTCATAGTTGGACTCCTCGTCGGTTCCTCCGCATAGATACTCGTTTTGACGGAACTCGGTGAGCTCCTCCTCGCCCATTTGATTGGGGGAGTCCCTTATATCAGAAACAACCCAGGCGTAGGGGTCGTACGCCGCGGGAGAAGGGGAAGCCCGGGAGGCGATGCGAGCCATACCTACACGGGGGGACCATCCAGTCAGTCTAAGAGGTCGGGTGCTCGGAGTGAATACAGAAGCTACACTCAGTCTATTCCGCAACTAAGACTAAACACGGTTAAAAACGATAAGACCCAAACAAAGTTACCCTAGAATGGCAACCCCCCTAACACACCTACTTAGGGCTTAAGATCAGCCACCATGCAAAGATAAACAAACGGCATGCACAAAAAGGAAGCAATGGTAGAAGCAAAAGAATAACAAGAAGACAAAAGAGATTACCTGCACTGATAGCAAAGATTCGAAAGGAAAGCAACAACGACTCCCTGGAACTACTGAGGGAGAAGAAGATGGAGGTAGCAGAATCGGAAACGGAAAGATAAACGTCAAATGAATACCAAAGGCATTGCAGAACAGTTTTAAAACCACCACCAAGAGGAGCGCGAAAGCCGAGGGGCATATTAGTCTTTGCACCAAGGGTTTTAAACCCATTATGAGCATTTAATGCTCCACATGAAGAACGAGGCGATAACTGATCGCCCCAGCAACAAACAGACACGCGCGCAAGAGATGCGTCCCCTCCACGGACGGCCGGCTTGGCGACAACGCATGAGATCAGAAATAACATGCACCCAACAGCGCACATGACTGTTGCCGACGTGTCGGGGGGACTGTTACGGCCCAGCCCAAAAGGGAACGTGGGCCGACCCGACCCACTCACAACCCGACCTGAACGGTAGGATGACGCGCCCACATTCGACCCGCACACGCATCCGGGACAGCTGGCCGCCACAGCTGTACAAGGAAACTTCGAAGAAGGTGGGTTCTACCCTCGTGGGACCCACATCTGACATCGTATATAAGGGGAGGGTCCTACCCCTCCCCCAAGGTACGTCACACACCCCAAAAATCCATTTCTGACCTGCACACTAACTGACTAGAGCGTCAGAGTGTCTTTGCAGGTGACCCCCCTCCTTCCACAACGAGAGCTCGGCTACCCGGCTGACCGGATCCTAGCATGACCGCGATTGAAGCATTTCCAGCTCCGCAAAACTCCACCCGAACCGTCCGGTAACTGTTCGATAGAACATATTTAATAGTGTTTGTATAATTTTCTAGAGTGTTTGAGAATGCTCTAGATAGTTCCGGAATATTCTAGAATGTTCTAGAATGTTCCAAAATACTCTAGAAGGTTCCAGAATACTCTAGAAGGTTCTAGAAGACTCTAGAAGGTGATAGAGTATTCTAGAAGAGTGTGGATGTATATAGAAGTATGAAGAGTAGTATGGAGGAATCTAGAAGTATTTAGAAAGTTGTAGTAGGATAGATATTTGTAATGAAGGTTCTAGATAATTAATCTGGACCGTTGATTATATTTAATCCTAACCATCCATTAAGGAGGTGGATGGCTATAAATAGGAGGTGAGAGTTAGTGTGAGTTATGTGTGAGTTACTTGTAATAAACACTTGAGTAATAGAGTGTTCTTTCCACTAAAACTTTCTTTCTCTTGTGTTCTCTTGTGTTCTTAACTTTCTTGCTAAATAATGAGGGTTAGACTGACTTGGTCTTAGCTCAAGAGGTTGAGTAAGTCTGAGTGCCGGCACGGTAGCGTTGGAGTGTGTCCAAGGCCGTGACAATTGAGCATCAGAGCAAGGTTTGAGAGGGAGTACAAGTGATTTGTGGGTATGACTTCTAGTGTAACCATGGAGCATGTTGAGTCTCAAAGGGGAAGGGATATTATTCCTTCTCAATGGAGAAGTAAGAAGGTGCGCTCTTTAACTGAGTCTAGAGGTAAGGACTCTAACTTCTTAGAAGAGAGAATTTCTATGTTGGAGAATATTCTATCCTCTATGGATGAGCACTTCCAAAGGATAGAACATGACAAAGAGACTTTCGAGGCTCACGTGTTAGGAGAACTAGATGCTTTAAAAGAAAGCATGCTCCGAATCGAAGATAAGCTTGAGAATTTCTTGAAGTTATTTGAGAAAGTTCAAGTTTGGTTTGAGGAGGCAAAATCTCGACCAACCATTATAAGGAAGACGACAAAGATTGATCTTCCAAAGTCAAAGGAGTTCAAGGGCGTGAGGGACGCTCAAGAGGTGGAGAACTTCCTATGACAAATGGAGAGGTACTTTGAATGCTAAGGGGTGATCGAAGAAGCAATAAAGGTATGCACTGCAGCTCTCTACCTTTTTGATAATGCTACTTTGTGGAGGCGGGAAAAGTGCGTAGATATGGAAAATGGTACTTGCAATATAACCACATGGGAAGATTTCAAAAGGGAGTTGAAAAGACAATTCTTCCCTGAAAATATGGTTTATGAAGCAAGGAAGAAGTTGAGGGAGTTGAAGCACAAGAGTATGATTAGCGACTACGTAAAGGAGTTCACTACTCTCACGCTTCAAATTCCTAACTTAGCATCAGAGGATGCATTGTTCTTCTTCATTGATGGACTCTAACCTGGGGCAAAACAAGAACTACAAAGAAGAAATGTTAAAGATGTCGATGAGGCCATTGTGGTGGCCGAATCACTTACTGAGTATCATAAGGGAGACTATAAACCGAAGTCTTCTTCCAAGCCTAGTTCTACTAAAGATGGTGGAGACAAGGGGAAGAGTTTCTCAACCAAGAAGGAAGAAAAATACTCTTCAAAGAAAGAGTACAAAGAAAAAAAGAAGGCTTTTGTGCCCAAAGGAGGATGCTTCGTGTGCAAGGGACCACACCAAATGAAGGATTGTCCCAAGCTAGAGACTTTGGCATCTATCACCGAAGAACGAGAAGCTCAAACTCAAGTAACTAAGTGTGTTGGATCTATCCAACACATAAATGCTGTGAAGGGCAAAGAGGTAAGCACTGCAGAAAAGAAAGGCTTGATGTATGTCAAAGTCTTTATCAATGAAAAACCTGTCATGGCTATAATTGACACTGGTGCTACACACAACTTCATCAAACCTGATGAAGCAAAGAGGCTTGGGTTAAAGATCACCGAAAAGAATCGTTGGTTCAAACTCGTGAACACCAAGGGTGAACCCCTTAAGGGAGTAGTAAAAGGGGTTGAGATGACTCTTGGTTCTTGGAAGGGCCTTGTAGATTTCTCAGTAGCACCCATGAACGATTTTAAAATAGTCATCGGGCTTGATTTACAAAGGAAGGCAAATATAATACCTATGCCATACTATGACATGGTATGTGTCATGGAGAAAGGGTCTCCATGCGTGGTCCCTATAGTCTCTAAAGTTGGAGGATCACCGATGCTCTCTGCTATGCAACTCAAGAAAGGATTCAAGAAGGGCAAAATTACATATTTGGCTCTATTACAAGAGGAATCAACACCTAAAAGAGAAGACATTCCTTCCAAAATTAAGTAAGCCTTTGAAGAAAATAAGGATGTGATGCCTCCCAAGTTGCCAAAACAACTACCACCAAGGAGGAAGGTAGACCACAAGATTGAATTAGAGTCAAGAGCAAAGCCGCCTGCTTCAACACCTTATAGGATGGCACTGCCAAAAATTGAGGAGTTGAAGAAGCAACTCAAGGATTTGCTAGATGTTGGATTCATCCGTCCATCGAAGGCACCTTATGGCGCACCAGTCTTGTTCCAAAAGAAGCATGATGGTTCGTTAAGACTATGCATCGACTATCGAGCACTTAACATGGTAACCATCAAGAACAAATACCATATTCCTTTGATAGCCGATTTGTTTGATCAACTTGGTAGAGCTAAGTGGTTCTCAAAGCTGGATTTGAGATCAGGATATCACCAAGTGAGAATTGCTGATGCTGATGAGCCTAAGACCACGTGTGTCACGAGGTATGGATCGTATGAGTAGTTAGTGATGCCTTTTGGCTTGACCAATGCTCCTGCGACCTTCTATACCTTAATGAACGAGATCTTTTGACCTTACCTTGATCGGTTTGTAGTTGTCTACTTGGATGACATTGTTGTCTATAGCAATACCTTGGAGGAACATGTAGAATACTTACGAACCGTGTTTAAGATTTTACGAGAGAATAACCTATATGTGAGGAAGAAAAAGTGTTCCTTTGCAAGGGACGAAGTCCACTTCTTGGGACATATCATTAAAGATGGAACTCTCTGCATGGATCAAGGAAAGGTGAGGGCTATCAAAGAATGGGAGCCGCCAAATAAGGTATCTAAATTAAGGTCATTCCTTGAGTTGGCTAATTACTATCGGAGGTTTATCAAGGGTTACTCTGCAAGGCTACACCATTAACTGATTTTCTCAAGAAGAATCACTCTTGGAAATGGTCAAAGGAGTGTCAAAAGGCCTTTGATGAGTTGAAGGCTGCTATCACAAAAGGACCAGTACTAGCACTACCCGACTACTCAAAGGTATTTGAAGTCCACACTGATGCTTTTGACTACGCTATTGGAGGGGTTCTGATGCAAGAAGGACATCCGATTGCCTTTGAGAGTCGCAATTTGAATAATACAGAGAGGTGATATACCATCCAAGAGAAGAAGATGATCGCGGTAGTGCATTGTCTGAGAACTTGGCGTCACTAACCACTTGGTTCACACTTCATTGTCAACACAGACAGTAGCTACAAGCTACTTCCAAACTCAGAAGAAGTTAAGTCCCAAACAAGCTAGGTGGCAAGATTTCTTAGTTAAGTTTGATTTTGAATTTAAATACAAGTTAGGCAAAACTAATGTGGTAGCAGATGCGCTGAGTTGGCGGCCATTTCTATGGTTGAAGGAGATATTGTGCAAACCATCAAGGAAGGGTTGCATCACGATCCATTAGAAAAGAAGTTGGTAGAGTTGGCTAGAGAAGGTAAGTTCAAAACATTTTGGCTAGAAAATGACCTTTTCTACACTAAAAGGAGAAGACAATACGTCCCTAAATGGGAAAATCCACTACAAGAAAAAATAATATTTGTAACAAAAAAAAACTGTTACAAAAAACCAAAATTTTGAAACAAAAAGAATTTGTAACAAAAAAGACCTGTTGCAGTATGTCTTGTTAAAAAAAAATTTTGTAACAAAAAATGAAACTGTTACAATAGAAAGTAATATTTTGTAACAAAATTTTTTGATAAAAAAGAGAAATTTGTTAAAAAAGTGATAACAAATTTAACAAATAATTAAAGTTCCTTGTAAACATTTGCACAATGATACAAATAGTAAGAAATGCTTAAGATATATTTTGATTGTAAACGTGATTTCAGTTTGAATTTTTTGACCTAACAGTGATGAAATTTTATAGGCAAAAATGGTGAAATTCAAAACCTTTTTGGCACACTAATTTGATAATTTAGCGACGGAAAAACAAAAACAGGAATAGCGATTAGGTTAAATTCAACAAAAAATTATATGGAGTGAATCACCTAATATATTTTTTATATGAATCAATTAACAATGATAAAAAATATCCTTTAAAAATTCTAAAAAAAAAATTAAACTCATGAATCAACGCCATGAAAAAAATTCAATAAGATTAAAGTACCTTGTAAAAATTCGCACAATGATGCAAATCGTAAGAAATGGCTAAGGTATGTTTTGATTGCAAATGTGATTTGGGTTTAATTTTTTGAACCAATAGTGATGAAATTTTAGGGACGAAGATAATGGCTTTTATAACCATTTTAGCACACTGTTTTATTAATTCAGTGGCAGAAAAACAAATCCAGAGATAATGACTAGGTTAGATTCTATTTTTCTTATTTTCTAATACGATTTTGTTACGGTTTATAATAAATGATCCTGAATCATAAAAAAATCTTCTCCCATAAATTATATTTGGATGAAATAAAAAAATAAATATATATTTTTTATTACTTAAATCTATAAGAAACTTTATAAAGTTGACATCCAAAATTCGAAGGAATCTAATTCTATTTAAACTAGAATTAATTTTTTTAGTTAAGGTTATTTATATTCTATTTTATTTAAAAGGATAATTTTTGAAATAAAAAAATTGAAAAGGATAATTAAAATATTTTTTTAATTTGAGTTTAATAATTTGTTTTTAAGAAGAATAGACAAAAATACACTTGAAAGTTCACACGCTAGTCACAGTTATACCTAAATTATTTAATGAGTCACGTGTACACACCATTTGATTACTTCGACGGAAACATTCACCCTTCCAGACATCGGCGTGCGTCGTCGTTATTTTTAGTGCACACATGGGGCTATGCTCACTACAAGAAAAAATAATATTTGTAACAAAAAAAATTGTTACATAAAACCAAAATTTTGAAACAAAAAGAATTTGTAACAAAAAAGACCTATTACAGTATGTCCCGTTACAAAAAATTTTTGTAACAAAAAATGAAACTGTTACAATACAAAGTAATATTTTGTAACAAATTTTTTTGATAAAAAATAGAAATTTGTTATAAAAGTGATAACAAATTTAACAAATAATAAAAGTACCTTGTAAAAATTCGCACAATGATACAAATCATAAGAAATGCTTAAGATATATTTTGATTGTAAACGTGATTTCAGTTTGAATTTTTTGACCTAACATTGATGAAATTTTATAGGCAAAAATGGTGGATTTTAAAACCTTTTTGGCACACTAATTTGATAATTTAGCGACGAAAAAACAAAAATAGGAATAGTGATTAGGTTAAATTCAAAAAAAAAATAATATGGAGTGAATCACCAAATATATTTTTTATATGAATCAATTAACAAGGATAAAAAATATCCTTTAAAAACCTTGGGAAAAAAAATCAAACATATGAATCAACGCCATGAAAAAAAATTCAATAAGATTAAAGTACCTTGTGAAAATTCGCACAATGATGCAAATTGTAACAAATGGTTAAGGCATATTTTGATTGCAAATGTGATTTGGGTTTATTTTTTGATCCAACAGTGATAAAATTTTAGGGACGAAGATGGTGGATTTATAACCCTTTTAGCACACTGTTTTATTAATTCAGCGGTGGAAAAACAAATCCAGGGATAGTGATTAGGTTAGATTCTATTTTTCTTATTTCCTAAGTCGATTTTATTACGGTTTATAATAAATGATCCTGAATCATAAAAAAAATCTTCTCTCATAAATTATATTTGGATGAAATAAAAAAATAAATATATATTTTTTATTTCTTAAATCTATAAGAGACTTTATAAAGTTGACATTCAAAATTCGAAGGAATCTAATTCTATTTAAACTAGAATTAATTTTTTTAGTTAAGGTTAGTTATTTTCTATTTTATTTAAAAGGATAGTTTTTCAAATAAAAACATTGAAAAGGATAATTAAAATATTTTTTAATTTGAGTTTTATAATTTATTTTTAAGAAGAATAGACAAAATCACACTTGAAAGTTCACACGCTAGTCACAATTATACTTAAATTATTTAATGAGTCACGTGTACACACCATTTGATTACTTCAACAGACACATTCACCCTTTCAGACATCGGCGTGTATCATCGTTACTTTTAGTGCACACTTGGGGCTATGCTCACTACAAGAAAAAATAATATTTGTAACAAAAATAACTGTTACAAAAAATCAAAATGTTGAAAAAAAAGAATTTGTAACAAAAAAGACCTGTTGCAGTATGTCCTGTTAAAAAAAAATTTTTTGTAACAAAAAATGAAACTGTTACAATACAAAGCAATATTTTGTAACAAATTTTTTTTATAAAAAAGAGAAATTTGTTACAAAAGTGATAACAAATTTAACAAATAATTAAAGTTCCTTGTAAAAATTTGTACAATGATACAAATCGTAAGAAATGCTTATGATATATTTTGATTGTCAGCATGATTTCAGTTTGAATTTTTTGACCTAACAGTGATGAAATTTTATTGGCAAAAATGGTGGAATTTAAAACCTTTTTGGCACACTAATTTGATAATTTAGTGACGGAAAAACAAAAACAGGAATAGCGATTAGGTTAATTTCAACAAAACATTATATGGAGTGAATCACGTAATATATTTTTTATATGAATCAATTAACAAGGATAAAAAATATCCTTTAAAAACCTTGAAAAAAAATTAAACTCATGAATCAACGCCATGGAAAAAAATTCAATAAGATTAAAGTACCTTGTAAAAATTCGCACAATAATGCAAATCATAAGAAATGGTTAAGGTATGTTTTGATTGCAAATGTGATTTGAGTTTAATTTTTTGATTCAATAGTGATGAAATTTTAGGGACGAAGATAGTGGATTTTATAACCCTTTTAGCACACCGTTTTATTAATTCAGCGGCAGAAAAACAAATCTAGGGATAGTAACTCGGTTAGATTCTATTTTTCTTATTTTCTAATACGATTTTATTACGGTTTATAATAAAGGATTCTGAATCATAAAAAAAATCTTCTCCCATAAATTAAATTTGGATGGAATAAAAAAATAAATAAATATTTTTTATTACTTAAATCTATAAGAGATTTTATAAAGTCGACATCCAAAATTCGATGGAATCTAATTCTATTTAAACTAGAATTAATTTTTTTAGTTAAGGTTAGTTATATTCTATTTTATTATAAAGGATAATTTTTCAAATAAAAAATTGAAATGAATAATTAAAATATTTTTTAAATTTGAGTATAATAATTTATTTTTAAGAAGAATAGACAAAAATACACTTGAAAGTTCACACGCCAGTTACAATTATACCTAAATTATTTAATGAGTCACGTGTACACACCATTTGATTATTTCGACAGACACATTCACCCTTCCAGACATCGGCTTGTATCGTCGTTACTTTTAGTGCACACATGGGGGCTATGCTCACTACAAGAAAAAATAATATTT
Organism: Arachis ipaensis; assembly: GCF_059453495.1. Lineage (NCBI taxonomy): Eukaryota > Viridiplantae > Streptophyta > Magnoliopsida > Fabales > Fabaceae > Arachis > Arachis ipaensis. Next base: position 123,257,625 of record NC_142439.1, on the reverse strand, counting down.
GTAACAAAAAAATTGTTACATAAAACCAAAATTTTGAAACAAAAAGAATTTGTAATAAAAAAGACCTGATGCAATATGTCCCGTTACAAAAAATTTTTGTAACAAAAAAATGAAACTGTTACAATATAAACTAATATTTTGTAATAAATTTTTTTGATAAAAAATAGAAATTTGTTACAAAAGTGATAACAAATTTAACAAATAATTAAAGTACCTTGTAAAAATTCGCACAATGATACAAATCGTAAGAAATGCTTAAGATATATTTTGAATGTAAACGTGATTTCAGTTTGAATTTTTTGACCTAACCGTGATGAAATTTTATAGGCAAAAATGGTGGATTTTAAAACCTTTTTGGCACACTAATTTGATAATTTAGCGACGAAAAAACAAAAACAGGAATAGTAATTAGGTTAAATTCAACAAAAAATAATATGGAGTGAATCACCTAATATATTTTTTATATGAATCAATTTACAAGGATAAAAAATATCCTTTAAAAACCCTGGAAAAAATCAAACATATGAATCAACGCCATGGAAAAAATTCAATAAGACTAAAGTACCTTGTGAAAATTCGCACAACGATGCAAATCGTAACAAATGACTAAGATGCAAATCGTAACAAATGGCTAAGGCATATTTTGATTGCAAACGTGATTTGGGTTTAATTTTTTGATCCAATAGTGATGAAATTTCAGGGACGAAGATGGTAGATTTATAACCCTTTTAGCACACTGTTTTATTATTTCAGCGGCAGAAAAACAGATCCATGGATAGTGATTAGGTTAGATTCTATTTTTTTTATTTCCTAATTCGATTTTATTACGGTTTATAATAAAGGATCCTGAATCATAAAAAAATCTTCTCTCATAAATTATATTTGGATGAAATAAAAAAATAAATATATATTTTTTATTTCTTAAATCTATAATAGACTTTATAAAGTTGATATTCAAAATTCGAATAAATCTAATTCTATTTAAACTAGAATTTATTTTTTAGTTAAGGTTAGTTATTTTCTATTTTATTTAAAAGGATAGTTTTTCAAATAAAAAAATTGAAAAGGATAATTAAAATATTTTTTTAATTTTAGTTTAATAATTTATTTTTAAGAAGAATAGACAAAATCACGCTTGAAAGTTCACACGCTAGTCACAATTATACCTAAATTATTTAATGAGTCACGTGTACACACTATTTGATTACTTCGACGGACACATTCACCCTTCCAGACATCGGCGTGTATCATCGTTACTTTTACTGCACACCTGGGGGCTATGCTCATTACAAGAAAAAATAATATTTGTAACAAAAAAAGCTGTTACAAAAAAGCAAAATTTTAAAACAAAAAGAATTTGTAACAAAAAAGACCTGTTGCAGTATGTCCTGTTAAAAAAATTTTTGTAAAAAAAAATGAAACTGTTACAATACAAAGTAATCTTTTGTAACAAAATTTTTTGATAAAAAAGAGAAATTTGTTACAAAAGTGATAACAAATTTAACAAATAATTAAAGTTCCTTGTAAAAATTTGCACAATGATACAAATCGTAAGACATGCTTAAGATATATTTTGATTGTAAACGTGATTTCAATTTGAATTTTTTGACCTAACAGTGATGAAATTTTATAGACAAAAATGGTGGATTTTAAAACCTTTTTGGCACACTAATTTGATAATTTAGCGACGGAAAAATAAAAACAGGAATAATGATTAGGTTAAATTCAACAAAAAATTATATGGAGTGAATCACCTAATATATTTTTTATATGAATCAATTAACAAGGATAAAAAATATCCTTTAAAAACACTGGGAAAAAAAATCAAACATATGAATCAACGCCATGAAAAAAATTCAATAAGATTAAAGTACCTTGTGAAAATTTGCAAAATAATGCAAATCGTAACAAATGGTTAAGGCATATTTTGATTGCAAATGTGATTTGGGTTTAATTTTTTGATCCAATAGTGACGAAATTTTAGGGACGAAGATGGTGGATTTATAACCCTTTTAGCACACTGTTTTATTAATTCAGCGGTGGAAAAACAAATCCAGGGATAGTGATTAGGTTAGATTCTATTTTTCTTATTTCCTAATTCGATTTTATTACGGTTTATAATAAATGATCCTGAATCATAAAAAAAATCTTCTCTCATAAATTATATTTGGATGAAATAAAAAAATAAATATATATTTTTTATTTCTTAAATCTATAAGAGACTTTATAAAGTTGACATTCAAAATTCGAAGAAATCTAATTCTATTTAAACTATAATTAATTTTTTTAGTTAAGGTTAGTTATTTTCTATTTTATTTAAAAGGATAGTTTTTCAAATAAAAAATTGAAAAGGATAATTAAAATATTTTTTAATTTGAGTTTGATAATTTATTTTTAAGAAGAATAGACAAAATCACACTTGAAAGTTCACACGCTAGTCACAATTATACTTAAATTATTTAATGAGTCACGTGTACACACCATTTGATTACTTCGACGGACACATTCACCCTTCCAGACATCGACGTGTATCGTCGTTACTTTTAGTGCATACCTGAGGCTATGCTCACTACAATAAAAAATAATATTTGTAACAAAAAAAATTATTACAAAAAAGCGAAATTTTGAAACCAAAAGAATTTGTAACAAAAAAGACCTGTTACAGTATGTCCTGTTAAAAAAAATTTTGTAATAAAAAATGAAATTGTTACAATACAAAGTAATATTTTGTAACAAAATTTTTTGATAAAAAAGGGAAATTTGTTACAAAAGTGATAACAAATTTAACAAATAATTAAAGTTCCTTGTAAAAATTTGCACAATGATACAAATCGTAAGACATGCTTAAGATATATTTTGATTGTAAACGTGATTTTAGTTTGAATTTTTTGACCTAACAGTGATAAAATTTTATAGGCAAAAATGGTGGAATTTAAAACCTTTTTGGCGCACTAATTTGATAATTTAGCGACGGTAAAATAAAAACAGGAATAGCGATTAGGTTAAATTCAACAAAAAATTATACGGAGTGAATCACCTAATATATTTTTTATATGAATCAATTAACAAGGATAAAAAATATCCTTTAAAAACCGTGAAAAAAATTAAACTCATGAATCAACGCCATGAAAAAAAAATTCAATAAGATTAAAGTACCTTGTAAAAATTCGCACAATAATGCAAATCATAAGAAATGGCTAAGGTATGTTTTGATTGCAAATGTGATTTGGGATTAATTTTTTGATCCAATAGTGATGAAATTTTAGGGACGAAGTTGGTGGATTTTATAACCCTTTTAGCACACTGTTTTATTAATTCAGCGGCAGAAAAATAAATCCAGCGATAGTGATTAGGTTAGATTCTATTATTCTTATTTTCTAATACAATTTTATTACGGTTTATAATAAATGATCCTGAATCATAAAAAAATCTTCTCCCATAAATTATATTTGGATGAAATAAAAAAATAAATAAATATTTTTTATTACTTAAATCTATAAGAGACTTTATAAAGTTGACATCCAAAATTCGTTGGAATCTAATTCTATTCAAACTAGAATTAATTTTTTTAGTTAAGGTTAGTTATATTCTATTTTATTTAAAATGATAATTTTTCAAATAAAAAAATTGAAAAGGATAATTAAAATATTTTTTAATTTGAGTTTAATAATTTATTTTTAAGAAGAATAGACAAAAATACATTTGAAAGTTCACACGCTAGTCACAATTATACCTAAATTATTTAATGAGTCACATGCACACACCATTTGATTACTTCGATGGACACATTCACCCTTCCAGACATCGGCGTGTGTCGTCGTTACTTTTAGTGCACACATGGGGTTATGCTCACTACAAGAAAAAATAATATTTGTAACAAAAAAAATTGTTACAAAAAACCAAAATTTTGAAACAAAAAGAATTTGTAACAAAAAAGACCTGTTGCAGTATGTCCCGTTACAAAAAATTTTTGTAACAAAAAATGAAACTGTTACAATACAAAGTAATATTTTGTAACAAATTTTTTTGATAAAAAATAGAAATTTGTTACAAAAGTGATAACAAATTTAACAAATAATTAAAGTACCTTGTAAAATTCGCACAATGATACAAATTGTAAGAAACGCTTAAGATATATTTTGATTGTAAACGTGATTTCAGTTTGAATTTTTTGACCTAACAGTGATAAAACTTTATAGGCAAAAATAGTGGATTTAAAACTTTTTTGGCACACTAAAATGATAATTTAGCGACGGAAAAACAAAAACAGGAATAGCGATTAGGATAAATTCAACAAAAAATTATATGGTGTGAATCACCTAATATATTTTTTATATGAATTAATTAACAAGGATAAAAAATATCCTTTAAAAACCCTGAAAAAAAAAATCAAACTCATGAATCAATACCATGAAAAAAACAATAAGATCAAAATATCTTGTAAAAATTCGCACAATGATGCAAATCGTAAGAAATGGCTAAGGAATGTTTTGATTGCAAACGTGATTTGGGTTTAAATATTTGATCCAATTGTGATGAAATTTTAGAGACGAAGATGGTGGATTTTATAACCATTTTAGCATACTGTTTTATTAATACATCGACAGAAAATAAATCCAGGGATAGTGATTAGGTTAGATTCTATTTTTCTTATTTTCTAATACGATTTTATTACGGTTTATAATAAATGATCCTGAATCATAAGAAAAATCTTCTCCCATAAATTATATTTAGATGAAATAAAAAATAAATATATATTTTTTATTACTTAAATCTATAAGAGAATTTATAAAGTTGACATCCAAAATTCGAAGGAATCTAATTCTATTTAAACTAGAATTAATTTTTTTAGTTAAGTTTAGTTATATTCTATTTTATTTGAAAGGATAATTTTTCAAATAAAAAAATTGAAAAGGATAATTAAAATATTTTTTTAATTTGAGTTTAATAATTTATTTTTAAGAAGAATAGACAAAAATACACTTGAAAGTTCACACGCTAGTCACAATTATACCTAAATTATTTAATGAGTCACGTGTACACACTATTTGATTACTTCGACGGACACAATCTGTAAACCCCGCTAAATTGGTAAATAATTAGTCAATAAATCAAATTTTCAATAGGAAAATTAAATATGCAAAACTAATATCAAAATAGGATAGAGCTCGTCAAAACGAGAATTTTGATATCACTTTTGAAAAATTTGGCCCAAAATTGGGCCGAACCGGTCAAATCGGACCTGAACGGGGCCCGTGGGCCCAACCAACTCACTATAAATAATGAGCTAAAGCTCATTTCATTTCCATTCAGCATGCAGAACACGCTGGGCAAAGACAAAATGGGAAAGAACATGTTGAAGATTACAAAACCTTTGATTTCATTCAAATCCACAAAACTTCTCGTTTCGAGCTCCGATTGACGATCCGTTTGCGGCCACGCGACCGCAACGTCGAGCTCTACAAAGCTCATAATATTGTAAGGTAAGAAAGCCACGCTTTCTTTCTCAATTTTCTCATTTCCAGTTCTAAATTTATTGGGCTTTGGTGTTGAGATTTTGTATAATTTGATATTTTAGGTTTAATTTAGCTTGCGGAGCTTATTGAGCTCGAGTTGTTACGCGTGTGGTCATGATAAAGACAATCTAAATCCTAGCCCAATCTTGAATTTATGATGAGAAATATGAAATTGGAACATATATATGTATTAGGTGTAGATTAAGTGGGTATATAAGCATTGGAATTGAATTGGGATTACTTGGAGGTTTGTTGATGACCAAGGCTTATTTTGGGGCTGTTTGATTGAGCTTGGAGGAGCTGTAATTTTGAGTTGTGAGGCTGACTTGGGTGAACTAAGTGATCGGCCATAGTATGGTTTAAGTTTCGCACGTTTAATATTTACGGTGTTGTGAAAACTTAGGTTAGAGGAACCATAGGATAAGTTGAATTGTTTGTTGTACTTAAAGATTAGTCTTGTAATGTTGTTGGAATAGATTTATTGGTGGATATATATATTAGAATTATGAGGTATGGAAGTTATTAATGGTGTGCTTTTATATTTATTTATGATGGATTAGGATTGGTGTTTGTTAATAAGGATGTAGAGTTGTGTTGTGGTGGTATTGCATATACTGTAACTGATTATGTAATTATCAGAATTGCATGAGACTAAGTTTGGACAAAACTTGGGAATATAAGGAACTAAACTGAAAAATTTGGGATCTTTTTGTTAAATATACAATTTATGGCAAATTTTTAAAGTTAAGTTGTTAAATCTGTCCTGTAGCAGAAAAGGTCAAACAAGGCAGCAACTTGTTTGTCTTGCTGCGACTTCTATGAATTGAGTTTTGGAGCAAAACTAATTTTGTTATAAAATTTGATTAACTTGCTTTATTACTCTAAAACTTCAGAATTTTAAGAGTTGAGGATTGGGAATTGTGAATTTTTGAATATTGGTAGTCAAAGCTGAAAATTAACAGATTTCAGCAAGCTATGCATCAACTTCCAATGCTTGTAACTCTTAGAATTGAATAGAAATTGGGTTACAACCATAACACACTTGTTTTTGGATGAGCTAGGAGTTTCCAAATCAAAATTTAGCTTAATTGTAGTTTTGTAATAAAAGTTATTTAAATTGAAAGGTACTAAGCTTGTTGGTTTCTAAAACAGATTTTGACTCATTTTTACTTAACTTCCAGGTAATGTAACTTCTTCATTAAAAATGGTATTAACTCAGAACTAATTGAGAAAGAACCCTGAATGAGTGAAGTTTAACTAAATTAATTTTTAAAGTCATTGGATTTAACTTGGATTTTATATTGAATTTTGAATATCACATGCTGCTGCTGTTTTTCTGGTTTTATGCATTGCAGAGCAGTCACGGTTTTTGTAACACCCTAATATTCAAATCCTTATGCTCGAGTCATAAGTCAATGATATTACGGTGGTACGACTCTCAGGTGGATTTTTAATAAATAAATATAGGTAATTTCGAAAGGAGTATTAATCGAGAAGTCTGAAAAGAGTAGAAATAAAATCGCGAAGACGTATCTCTCACGTTTCGACAACAAAAGATAAACCGTGAAGCCGAAAACAATATACGGACAAGGCGTAGAGGAGATTAAGAGATAGATAACAGATAGATATATATAACATAAGTAAGTAGCTACTAGTCGCGACCCGCGAAGTTTAGGTCGGCTAGAGTACATTATGAAATTAGTTGACAACAGTATATCCTAATCTCTCCCGAAGGAAACATGAGAGCCTCTATAGGCAAATTCAAAGAGTTCAATACATAATATAAACTTTCCAAAACAAATGTGGAGAGATTCTAATCAAAACACAAAGTAGAGAAAATAAAGATCTTCGCCGTCTCTCAGACGACCCACAACTCACTTCTGAGCACCTGGACCTGTATCTGAAAAACAAGAGATATATACGGAATGAGAACCCCGGGCCCATGGGTTCCCAGTACGGTAAAAGTGCCAAATAAATTCAATGTACTGCAACAAAAACTCACTAAGCATCCTAAACTTCTTCACCAATTATTCATCCTAGGTTCTCACTAATCCATGAACAGGCAACTGTCATAAGGGAGTGCTAAATTCAATTCATGTTTCACATGTTTCCCAACTCGCTGACTCTTTCACGAATCAGACTCAGAATCATAAGCAAAACCATCACCAGTTGTTCTGCCTCAGCAGTTCTATATCAATACATCATCATGCAATCGCATCATCAATTCATCCCATCAAGAACAGCCCTCACACCCACCGACACCAGCATGAGGGGCCTCTCAGTTGTACAAACACAAGCAATACAGGCAAGTAATACACAAACATGATACAAGTAGAACAAGTAGCATATAGTCAGGTAACATGGCATATATGATGTAGAAATCCAAGACAAATGGCAAACCCAAACAATTCAAACATATGCAAATGATGAATGCCTGCCCTATGGCTGATGATATCATCTGTCGGTTATATAGCCAACCCGACATGTCCTGGTAGCTAACCATTGGACAGAAACACCCCTTGCGGAGCAAGTAGGTTTGAGCTACAACCCCCTTGCTACTGCCCGTTCAACCCAGAGCCAGTGAAATAATCACTACTGCGGCTACTACCCAGGCGGGTGTCTAAAAGCTCAACCTGGAGCGAGTGGATTCACCACTACTGCCGCTACTACCCAGGCGTCGCAATCTCTGACCTGGAGCAAGTGGGACGAACCACAACCTTTGCTACTACCCAGGTATCTCAAGCATTGGCCCGGAGCAAGTGGGACGAACCACAACCCTTGCTACTGCCCAGGCATCTCAAACATATATTCATTCAATCTCAATTCATATTATCAACATTCATTGTTACCAAATCTCAAACATTAACTTGGAGCAAGTGGGACGAACCACAACCCTTGCTACTACCCAAGTATCACAAATAAACATTTATTCATAATCACCCTTCATTATTATCAATCCTCAGACAATGACCCGGAGCAAGCGGGACGAACCATGACCCTTGCTACTACCCAGGTATCACAAATACACATTTATTCAAAACCCCACGATTAAACTCGTTTATCATAATCCTCCTTTTCCGTCTCATACCCGGAGCAAGTGGACAACGCCACTGCCTACTACCCGGGGTCGCACATCACATTTCAATATTTTTCATTATTATCCATTTAACATATTCATTCATTAATCATATATGCATTTATACTCAGCCATAAACAATAATGGCTTTGCCGTAACCCGGCAATAACTCAGCCATCCGGCTCATGGTCCAATCAAGAACGGGCCATTTATCAATAAATATAGCCCTCCGGCTCATGGCATACACGGTACTTCCACCGTCATCCTCCATATCTCATATAATCATCTTTGATCATCATTGATCATAACTTTTCTCCTTGCTTCACTCGCAAGTTACCACATCCCCTAGCTCATTGCTAGGCATATCAGAATGATTTAATACATAAGAGGTGAGATCGGAGGCTTAGAAGTATGAGATTTGGCTTTTAAAACTCAAAAATCAACTTTGGCATGAAAACAGGACCACGCATACGTGCACTCCACGCGCACGCGTGGATGGCCACAAAACTCATCGACGCGCAAGCGTCATACGCGCGAACGCGCGGGTTGAAAAATAGCCAAACGACGCGCAAGCGTCAGCCATGCGTACGCGTGGGTGCTCTTGCGCCCCAGGCACAAAACTGGCACAACTCTGGCACAACTCTCGGGAAAATAGCTGGGCATTTGGTGCAGCGCATCGACGCGCCCGCGCACACCACGCGCACGCGTGGATAGTGCCTTCTTGAAGAACGACGCGTACGCGCCAAGTGCGCCTACGCGTGGAGGGTCATTCTGCTAAAAATTTTCTAAGTTAAAAGCTGCAGAATTTACAGATTCAACCCCCAATCTTCCGACGGACATAACTTTCTCATTTTAAATCATTTTTCACCCGTTCTTTAAACGGCATGGACATCCCGGATCCAATTTCATTTCTAAACAGATTTGGCACAAAACAGAGATCTGTAGTCCAAGTTATGTCCCGTCAAAGTATGCCCAAAAACCATGTTTTCATACAAAAACCACTAGGTGCCATTTTCAAAACAAGCCATTTTCAACTCTTTTCAAAATCAACCAAAACATGCCAATTTCAACCCTTTTTGAAATCAATCAAAATGTACCAAAATCCACATCAAGCCATCCTCAACTCACACATTGACACTTTACCAAAAATTCCCAAAATCACATCTAACCATTTTAACACTTCTCAATCAAATGGCTAAAGGACAAATACAATATCATGTCATACATCCTTCCTCATCCCAATTTCCAATAATACCATTTCCAATCAACCATCATTATACGTAATCAATATCATACTCACTATCACGTGATTTCACCCACAAATCAACCTTAATCATTCCCCAAGCATATATCACAACATACATATCTCTAATGCATCATCATACCATCAAGGCATCAATAATCATAATCACATATATGATCACATAATATATCTCAACCGAACTAAACATACCTCGTCTACATAATTTCACCTAAAATTACCAAATTCCACACTTCAACTTCTCAAACCTTATTATTCAATAACCAACCTAATCATTCATATATTCATTATCTGAAATTCATCCAATCACTTGTGCCATCATACAATGCACACATCGACTTACCTTTCTTACCTCTTTCCGGCCTCCAGCCCAAAATTCACGGCCTCCGGCCCAATTTTCACAATTTAAATGCATAAACCACAAATCAATACTCATTACCCAGTACATCAAATTCTCAATACACCAAGCATACAAGGTCACACAATTCTCAACCCAATCATTAATTCACATTACATATCAACTATGTATATTAGCACCAACCATTTACACAATCCAAACTTAATCCTAGGGGCATCTAGCCTAGGAATTCTCATCACAACACACGGTACTTAAATGAAACTTAAACCGTACCTCTTGTAGCCAAACCAATTGAGCCTCTTCTGTGGAATTCTTCACCAACCTTAGCTCCAAGCCTTACCAAAGCTCCTCAAGCAATACCAATCTCCCAATTGTGCACCAACATCACCAAATACACTAACATAACCAATGTCACATACATACATCAACCTAGAACTCATAAAAATGACAAATCACAAGGGTTTGAGCACTTCTTACCTCAGCCCATATGAAGTAGGGGTAGAACCCACTTAGAATCCATGTTGGAGTATCCCTAAACACCCAAAATCACAAGATTTCAACACTAACTACCCAAAAACGTGTAACAGTGGGGAATTTCGAAAACTGGGCAGAGATGAATAAAATACTCACCACCAAACTTAGATAGAATTGTAGAGGATGAGAAGAGCAACGCGTGGCCGTAAACGGCTCGTCAATCGGAGCTCCGTAGCTCAAGTTATGGTGGTTTGAAGATCAAAGAGAGTTAGGTTTTCTCTCTTCTCTTCTCTCTTCTCAAATCAGCGCCCCAACCCTTCTTTTTAGGGTAAAATGAGCTGAAATGCTCACAACTAATGTTTATATATGTTGGGTCTTGGGCCCACTTAGGCCCGGTTCACTTATTTTTGCCCATTGGCCCAATTTTGGGCCAAAATCTTTAAGATTAGCGCTCTAAATCGCACTTTAAATATTTCTACCTTCCCTAATTATAATTCCTCATTTCTTAATCTTATTTACCCATAATCAATTTCCTCAGTTGTAGTACCTGACAGATCTCAGCCGGTACTGCCGGTCAAAATTCCACTGCGCACTTTTACGCAGAAAACTATATTTTCCGACTCGGAAAAATTCACTGAATCCAAATATCATATTTAAATGATCAAATTCCAATTGCCAAATCTTCCAACCATATTCGCTCCTATTTAATTTATTATTTACTAAATTTCGGTTAGACCGGGTATTACATTCTACCCCTCTAACAGAAATTTTCGCCCTCGAAAATTCCATCCATCACTATCCTCTCCCTCTGCCAAGCCAATTACCACTAATCACAGCTCAACTCCAAGCATAACCTCCAAACTTACTTTCTTATTCTCAAACCTTCGAATTTCTACATGACTTGCTGTTATAAAGTCTCTGACTCATCAATCAAAAACCCCTTTCATTTCTAGAAAGCAAATGAGTTTGAAATAAAAATTTAACAAAAATAATGAGAATCCGCTTTCCTTTAATAATCTATAAAAGCATTCGAGACACATCTCTTTCGTTAAAGTTACTCATATAAAAAATTATCCTCAAAACCATAACCAGCACTCTTTCAAATTTTTTGGAGAAAAATTTTTAACAGTACCTCCCCAAAAATTGGAGTTTACCACCCGTCACGGGCTCCCTCAAACCAATCTCAGTACTGCATCTATATTTCAATTTAGTGGCTTTCACATTCGTCTTTCAAAACCAATCATTATAAATCTCAATCTAATTCCAAGGTCACTATGACCAAACATCATGGTACTCATCTCTCAAACACGACAACTCGCACTCTCTCATCATCTAAATCTAATTATGCATCAATGATAATTTCCTCATCCGTTTCAGAACCATCAAGGCTCACAGCCGCAATTAATTCCAATTACCTAGAATCATTATCTGCATAAGCTCACTAAACTTTTAAGTACTTAAAGCATAAAGCATTTCCAATCATGCTCTACTTTTCCTTATTATTACCATACTATGCTAACGCTTTAGCAAGCTTCCGCTATGCCACCTTGATTTCTCGTCAAGTATTAGTTCCATCACTTATTTCCTCAAGTACTAAACCACCACTTAACTTGACCGACAATTCGAATTAACGTTTCCAAATCCATCATTTAGGACCATCCCTTATCTATTTAAATCAAATGAACTAAAAGTCACGAGTTCAATCCATTTCACCAAAAATCCAGAAATCAACCAACTACATAACAAACACAACACATCATTCTCAACAGAAAGTCATTTACATCACAGGCATTTATCCATTTGTATTAAGGCAATTACCTCAATCTTACTGTCGCAATCGGCCCGCATCCTGACTCTCTCCTTGTTGGCAATTTCTTGATACATGTCCTGGTAACCCGCACTTGTAACATACACCTAACCCCCAATCGGCACGGCCTATTTGAGTGATGACTTCCACATCTCTGACAGCTTGAAACATCAGAAGCAGCCGCTGTCCGTTTTCCCTTACCATTCCTTTGGGACTCCTCACTCGTTGCAAAGTTATTCTGTCCTTGGGGAAAGTGTTGTACGTATCCTCTCTCCTTAAACTCTCGACCCCTTGGTGCGAATCCTTGGTTGTGCTCTCTATGACTTCCCTTCTCTGCAACCCTCCTCTTTACACACTCTTCAGCAATTCTGCTCTTATTCACTAACTCTGAAAAAGTTCGGATCTCCATTGGTCCCACTGAACTTAAGATGTTGCTCCGGAGCCCTCCTTCATACTTAATGCATTTCCATTCCTCGAAGTCTCCTGGAGCTCCTTGACACATGCGAGAAAACCTGAATAGCTCCTCAAATTTTTCTGTATACTCAGATATGGACATAGCACCTTGCTTTAGCTGCAGTAACTCCAATTCCTTGGCTGTCCTGGCGGAATTCGGAAAGTACTTCTTATAGAATTCCACCTGGAAGGCATCCCAAGTGATATGATCATTCCCCTATTGCAGGAGACGTCGAGCCCCTTGCCACCAATGCGATGCTTCCCCCGTGAGTAGATAGGTAGCGAATTCAACACGTTGCTCTTCAGGCACCAACTGCGCTTGCAGTGCTCGCTCCATGGCCTGAAACCAAGTATCAGCTTCAGTCGGATTGGTGGTTCCCTTGAACTTAGGTGGATTAACCTTTAAGAAGGTTGCCAGTGTTATCGGGCCCTGAGCTTCCCTTCCGCCATTGCCATTATTGTTCATCTGTTGCCCAAGAGCCTCCGTAGTGGCCTGCATAGCAGCAGCCATATTCTCCAACGCCGCCATAAGGTTTACCGGGTTATTCGGGTTGATTTCCGGTTCCTGCGTATTAGTACGATCTCTTTCACGTTCCCGATCGGGTCCACGAGGTGCCATCTGGTTCCTATACACACCAAACAATCGATATCAAGTTGATCAGTCTCAATATCGGAAGTATAGTGCTTCAAAGTACCAAAGGTACACTCATGGACTTCATGCTAGATGTATCGATTGGATACCCTAACTAGCACAGGCACAGACTCAGAGTATGCATTGAAGCATAAGCAGTTCCATCCCTCAGGCTCACGAGGACGAACTGCTCTGATACCATAATGTAACACCCTAATATTCAAATCCTTATGCTCGAGTCATAAGTCAATGATATTACGGTGGTACGACTCTCAGGTGGATTTTTAATAAATAAATATAGGTAATTTCGAAAGGAGTATTAATCGAGAAGCCTGAAAAGAGTAGAAATAAAATCGCGAAGACATATCTCTCACGTTTCGACAACAAAAGATAAACCGTGAAGCCGAAAACAATATACGGACAAGGCGTAGAGGAGATTAAGAGATAGATAACAGATAGATATATATAACATAAGTAAGTAGCTACTAGTCGCGACCCGCGAAGTTTAGGTCGGCTAGAGTACATTATGAAATTAGTTGACAACAGTATATCCTAATCTCTCCCGAAGGAAACATGAGAGCCTCTATAGGCAAATTCAAAGAGTTCAATACATAATATAAACTTTCCAAAACAAAGGTGGAGAGATTCTAATCAAAACACAAAGTAGAGGAAATAAAGATCTTCGCCGTCTCTCAGACGACCCACAACTCACTTCTGAGCACCTGGACCTGTATCTGAAAAACAAGAGATATATACGGAATGAGAACCCCGGGCCCATGGGTTCCCAGTACGGTAAAAGTGCCAAATAAATTCAATGTACTGCAACAAACACTCACTAAGCATCCTAAACTTCTTCACCAATTATTCATCCTAGGTTCTCACTAATCCATGAACAGGCAACTGTCATAAGGGAGTGCTAAATTCAATTCATGTTTCACATGTTTCCCAACTCGCTGACTCTTTCACGAATCAGACTCAGAATCATAAGCAAAACCATCACCAGTTGTTCTGCCTCAGCAGTTCTATATCAATACATCATCATGCAATCGCATCATCAATTCATCCCATCAAGAAGAGCCCTCACACCCACCGACACCAGCATGAGGGGCCTCTCAGTTGTACAAACACAAGCAATACAGGCAAGTAATACACAAACATGATACAAGTAGAACAAGTAGCATATAGTCAGGTAACATGGCATATATGATGTAGAAATCCAAGACAAATGGCAAACCCAAACAATTCAAACATATGCAAATGATGAATGCCTGCCCTATGGCTGATGATATCATCTGTCGGTTATATAGCCAACCCGACATGTCCTGGTAGCTAACCATTGGACAGAAACACCCCTTGCGGAGCAAGTAGGTTTGAGCTACAACCCCCTTGCTACTGCCCGCTCAACCCAGAGCCAGTGAAATAATCACTACTGCGGCTACTACCCAGGCGGGTGTCTAAAAGCTCAACCTGGAGCGAGTGGATTCACCACTACTGCCGCTACTACCCAGGCGTCGCAATCTCTGACCTGGAGCAAGTGGGACGAACCACAACCCTTGCTACTACCCAGGTATCTCAAGCATTGGCCCGGAGCAAGTGGGACGAACCACAACCCTTGCTACTGCCCAGGCATCTCAAACATATATTCATTCAATCTCAATTCATATTATCAACATTCATTGTTACCAAATCTCAAACATTAACTTGGAGCAAGTGGGACGAACCACAACCCTTGCTACTACCTAAGTATCACAAATAAACATTTATTCATAATCACCCTTCATTATTATCAATCCTCAGACAATGACCCGGAGCAAGCGGGACGAACCATGACCCTTGCTACTACCCAGGTATCACAAATACACATTTATTCAAAACCCCACGATTAAACTCGTTTATCATAATCCTCCTTTTCCGTCTCATACCCGGAGCAAGTGGACAACGCCACTGCCTACTACCCGGGGTCGCACATCACATTTCAATATTTTTCATTATTATCCATTTAACATATTCATTCATTAATCATATATGCATTTATACTCAGCCATAAACAATAATGGCTTTGCCGTAACCTGGCAATAACTCAGCCATCCGGCTCATGGTCCAATCAAGAACGGGCCATTTATCAATAAATATAGCCCTCCGGCTCATGGCATACACGGTACTTCCACCGTCATCCTCCATATCTCATATAATCATCTTTGATCATCATTGATCACAACTTTTCTCCTTGCTTCACTCGCAAGTTACCACATCCCCTAGCTCATTGCTAGGCATATCAGAATGATTTAATACATAAGAGGTGAGATCGGAGGCTTAGAAGTATGAGATTTGGCTTTTAAAACTCAAAAATCAACTTTGGCATGAAAACAGGACCACGCATACGTGCACTCCACGCGCACGCGTGGATGGCCACAAAACTCATTGACGCGCAAGCGTCATACGCGCGAACGCGCGGGTTGAAAAATAGCCAAACGACGCGCAAGCGTCAGCCACGCGTACGCGTGGGTGCTCTTGCGCCCCAGGCACAAAACTGGCACAACTCTGGCACAACTCTCGGGAAAATAGCTGGGCATTTGGTGCAGCGCATCGACGCGCCCGCGCACACCACGTGCACGCGTGGATAGTGCCTTCTTGAAGAACGACGCGTACGCGCCAAGTGCGCCTACGCGTGGAGGGTCATTCTGCTAAAAATTTTCTAAGTTAAAAGCTGCAGAATTTACAGATTCAACCCCCAATCTTCCGACGGACATAACTTTCTCATTTTAAATCATTTTTCACCCGTTCTTCAAACGGCATGGACATCCCGGATCCAATTTCATTTCTAAATAGATTTGGCACAAAACAGAGATCCGTAGTCCAAGTTATGTCCCGTCAAAGTATGCCCAAAAACCATGTTTTCATACAAAAACCACTAGGTGCCATTTTCAAAACAAGCCATTTTCAACTCTTTTCAAAATCAACCAAAACATGCCAATTTCAACCCTTTTTGAAATCAATCAAAATGTACCAAAATCCACATCAAGCCATCCTCAACTCACACATTGACACTTTACCAAAAATTCCCAAAATCACATCTAACCATTTTAACACTTCTCAATCAAATGGCTAAAGAACAAATACAATATCATGTCATACATCCTTCCTCATCCCAATTTCCAATAATACCATTTCCAATCAACCATCATTATACGTAATCAATATCATACTCACTATCACGTGATTTCACCCACAAATCAACCTTAATCATTCCCCAAGCATATATCACAACATACATATCTCTAATGCATCATCATACCATCAAGGCATCAATAATCATAATCACATATATGATCACATAATATATCTCAACCGAACTAAACATACCTCGTCTACATAATTTCACCTAAAATTACCAAATTCCACACTTCAACTTCTCAAACCTTATTATTCAATAACCAACCTAATCATTCATATATTCATTATCTGAAATTCATCCAATCACTTGTGCCATCATACAATGCACACATCGACTTACCTTTCTTACCTCTTTCCGGCCTCCAGCCCAAAATTCACGGCCTCCGGCCCAATTTTCACAATTTAAATGCATAAACCACAAATCAATACTCATTACCCAGTACATCAAATTCTCAATACACCAAGCATACAAGGTCACACAATTCTCAACCCAATCATTAATTCACATTACATATCAACTATGTATATTAGCACCAACCATTTACACAATCCAAACTTAATCCTAGGGGCATCTAGCCTAGGAATTCTCATCACAACACACGGTACTTAAATGAAACTTAAACCGTACCTCTTGTAGCCAAACCAATTGAGCCTCTTCTGTGGAATTCTTCACCAACCTTAGCTCCAAGCCTTACCAAAGCTCCTCAAGCAATACCAATCTCCCAATTGTGCACCAACATCACCAAATACACTAACATAACCAATGTCACATACATACATCAACCTAGGGCTCATAAAAATGACAAATCACAAGGGTTTGAGCACTTCTTACCTCAGCCCATATGAAGTAGGGATAGAACCCACTTAGAATCCATGTTGGAGTATCCCTAAACACCCAAAATCACAAGATTTCAACACTAACTACCCAAAAACGTGTAACAGTGGGGAATTTCGAAAACTGGGCAGAGATGAATGAAATACTCACCACCAAACTTAGATAGAATTGTAGAGGATGAGAAGAGCAACGCGTGGCCGTAAACGGCTCGTCAATCGGAGCTCCGTAGCTCAAGTTATGGTGGTTTGAAGATCAAAGAGAGTTATGTTTTCTCTCTTCTCTTCTCTCTTCTCAAATCAGCGCCCCAACCCTTTTTTTTAGGGTAAAATAAGCTGAAATGCGCACAACTAATGTTTATATATGTTGGGTCTTGGGCCCACTTAGGCCCGGTTCACTTATTTTTGCCCATTGGCCCAATTTTGGGCCAAAACCTTTAAGATTAGCGCTCTAAATTGCACTTTAAATATTTCTACCTTCCCTAATTATAATTCCTCATTTCTTAATCTTATTTACCCATAATCAATTTCCTCAGTTGTAGTACCAGATAGATCTCAGCCGGTACTGCCGGTCAAAATTTCACTGCGCACTTTTACGCAGAAAACTATATTTTCCGACTCGGAAAAATTCACTGAATCCAAATATCATATTTAAATTATCAAATTCCAATTGCCAAATCTTCCAACCATATTCGCTCCTATTTAATTTATTTTTTACTAAATTTCGGTTAGACCGGGTATTACAGTTTTTTCTTTATTCCTGAGATTAGAGAAATCATAAAATTATGATTTTTGATTTGTTAGAAAGATTATTTCAAGATGAACGCCTGGACATAAAGTTTGTGCAATTCCGAGTTCATTTATTATATTAAAAACAGAAAAGAAAATAGAGTGTCGAGGATGTCTTAGTGATACTCATGGGTTCAAAAAGTTAAAGTTTAATCTTCGTGTGATGTGATTGATTTAATGTTAGAGTTAGGTTGATTTTAAAAGTATTCGATATTAAAAAGGTTGACAAGAGTTTGATAAATAGTTTGGTCAAGACCCGGAAGGGGTAATTGAGATGAATTATAAGGGAATGATGATGAAAAATGTGAAAGAGAGGTTGTTAATAAAAGAAGTTAACATGCCATGGCTTGATGAATGATTAAATAATGATTATGACTATGAAATGGCTTATGAATGATGATATCTGAGATACGAGTTTCCCTGGGTAAAAACCGTGGCTCGCCACCACGTGTTCCAGGTTGATTCTCGATACTCTGTTAACCCTACGTCGTAAGGGTGACCGGGCACGTATAAATTCTCGGGTATGGATAACCCCCATTGAGTGATTTATATGATGACTAAATGTGAACTCTATGCATAGACTCTTGGGGATGCGCGACGGGGGACAGTCTAAGGTTTTCAGACTTGTCGGGTTGGCTGGATAACCGATAGATGGGCCCCATCAGCCATAGGACACGCATGCATCATATGCATTTGTTTGTTTTGATTGCTATGCATTTCCTGGGTTTGTCTAATTGATATATATCACCTGTTATCTGTTATACTTGCTATTTGTACTATCTGCTCATTACTTGTGCGTGACCTTGTTTGGTTGCTTGTTTCTGTTGCATTGTGGATGATGGAGGGATGGAGGAAAAGGAGAAATGGTTTGGTGTTAGATTAGGATTGAAATTGAGTAAGTTAGGTAGATTTAGAATACCTACCCCTGTTATAGCTTCTGTTTAGTAATTAAGTTGGATAATTGTATAACGGAGTTCTAGGATTGCCTATGGCATTGTCAAGACCTTATTTATTATGCGCGTGGCACTTTTACCATGCTGAGAACCTCCGGTTCTCATTCCATACTGTGTTGCTATTTTTCTGATGCAGGTCGAGAGGCTCCTCGCTAGGTGTCTGGATCTTCAAGCGGAGTAGTCCCTGGAATGTTTTGGTTTATTAGTTTATGTATTTATGTACTTAGTTACTAGCTTGCTCTCCAAGAAACTTGTTATTTTGTTCCTCATAGAGGTTACAGGAGAGTTAGGACTTTACTTCAGTATTCTGGGTATTTTGGGATATCTGTATATGTATGTATATATATATTCTCCGGCCAGCCTTGGCTTCGCAGGCTGAGTCAGGAGCTAGCTATGATGTTTCCTTGGCTTTTCTTTACTCTCTTGTTTATCTTTTCCATTTCCTATTAGGTTTCTTAGCACACAAGTAATTTGTTTTCCCGAGCGTTGCGCTTTTTATTTTGCGATTTTGTTTTACCCGTTTTTCAAGGCTCCTAGTTAAGTATCTCTTTTCCTATTATTATAAATATAATTCTATTTTTAGAGGTCGTAATACCTTACTATCTCAGTCTTATGACATAAGCATAAGATTTAGTATAGTAGGGTGTACACAATCACCATTCCAGACATCGGCGTGTGTCGTCGTTACTTTTAGTGCACACATGGAGGCTACGCTCACTACAAGAAAATATAAGATTTGTAACAAAAAAAAAAATTGTTACAAAAAACCAACATTTTGAAACAAAAAGTTGTAACAAAAAAGACCTGTTGCAGTATGTCCCGTTACAAAAAATTGTTTTAATAAAAAATGAAACTGTTACAATACAAAGTAATATTTTGTAACAAATTTTTTTGATAAAAAACAGAAATTTGTTACAAAAGTGATAACAAATTTTACAAATAATTAAAGTACCTTGTAAAAATTTGCACAATGATACAAATCGTAAGAAATGCTTAAGATATATTTTGATTGTAAACGTGATTTCAGTTTGAATTTTTTGACCTAACAGTGACGAAACTTTATAGGCAAAAATGGTGAATTTTAAAACTTTTTTGGCACACTAATTTGATAATTTAGCGACGGAAAAACAAAAACAGGAATAGCGATTAGGTTAAATTCAACAAAAAAATTATATGGAGTGAATCACCTAATATATTTTTTATATGAATCAATTAACAAGGATAAAAAATATCCTTTAAAAACCCTGGAAAAAAAAATCAAACTCATAAATCTATGCCATGAAAGAAATTCAATAAGATTAAAGTACCTTGTGAAAATTCGCACAATGATACAAATCGTAAGAAATGGCTAAGGTATATTTTGATTGCAAATGTGATTTGAGTTTATTTTTTGATCCAACAGTGATGAAATTTTAGGGACGAAGATGGTGGATTTTATAACCCTTTTAGCACACTATTTTATTAATTCAACGAAGGAAAAACAAAATAAGGGATAATGATAAGGTTAGATTCTACTTTTCTTATTTCCTAATACGATTTTATTACGATTTATAATAAATGATCCTGAATAAAAAAAAATCTTCTCCCATAAATTATATTTGGATGAAATAAAAAAAAATATTTTTTATTACTTAAATCTATAAGAGACTTTATAAAAGTGACATTCAAAATTCGAAGGAATCTAATTCTATTTAAACTAGAATTATTTTTTTAAGTTAATGGTAGTTATATTCTATTTTATTTAAAAGGATAATTTTTTCAAATAAAAAAATTGAAAACGATAATTAAAATATTTTTTTTAATTTCAGTTTAATAATTTATTTTTAAGAAGAATAGACAAAAATACACTTGAAAGTTCACACACTAGTCACAATTATACCTAAATTTTTTAATGAATCACGTGTACACACCATTTGATTATTTCAATGGACACATTCACCCTTCCAGATATCGGCGTGTGTCGTCGTTACTTTTAGCGCACACGTAGGGGCTATGCTCACTAAAAGAAAAAATATTATTTATAACAAAAAAATTGTTACAAAAAACTGAAATTTTGAAACAAAAAGAATTTGTAACAAAAAAGACCTATTGTAGTATGTCCCGTTACAAAAAATATTTGTAACAAAAATTGAAACTGTCACAATACAAAATAATAATTTGTAACAAATTTTTTTTGCTATAAAAATCAAAATTTGTTACAAAAGTGATAACAAATTTAACAAATAATTAAAGTACCTTGTAAAAATTCTCACATTGATACAAATCGTAAGAAATGCTTAAGATATATTTTGATTGTAAACGTGATTTCAGTTTGAATTTTTTGACCTAACAGTGATGAAACTTTATAGGCAAAAATGGTGGATTTTAAAACCTTTTTGACATACTAATTTCATAATTTAGCGACGGAAAAATAAAAACAGAAATAGTGATTAGGTTAAATTCAACAAAAAATTATATGGAGTGAATCACCTAATATATTTTTTATATGAATCAATTAACAAGGATAAAAAATATCCTTTAAAAACCCTGAAAAAAATCAAACTCATAAATCTATGCCATGAAAGAAATTCAATAAGATTAAAGTACCTTGTGAAAATTCGCACAATGATACAAATCGTAAGAAATGGCTAAGGTATATTTTGATTGCAAATGTGATTTGAGTTTATTTTTTGGTCCAACAGTGATGAAATTTTAGGGACGAAGATGGTGGATTTTATAACCCTTTTAGCACATTATTTTATTAATTCAACGGAGGAAAAACAAAATCAGGGATAATGATAAGGTTAGATTCTACTTTTCTTATTTCCTAATACGATTTTATTACGATTTATAATAAATGATCCTGAATAAAAAAAATCTTCTCCCATAAATTATATTTGGATGAAATAAAAAAAAATATTTTTTATTACTTAAATCTATAAGAGACTTTATAAAAGTGACATTCAAAATTCGAAGGAATCTAATTCTATTTAAACTAGAATTATTTTTTTAAGTTAATGGTAGTTATATTCTATTTTATTTAAAAGGATAATTTTTTCAAATAAAAAAATTGAAAATGATAATTAAAATATTTTTTTAATTTCAGTTTAATAATTTATTTTTAAGAAGAATAGAAGTTCACACGCTAGTCACAATTATACCTAAATTTTTTAATGAATCACGTGCCATTTGATTATTTCAATGGACACATTCACCCTTCCAGATATCGGCGTGTGTCGTCGTTACTTTTAGCGCACACGTAGGGGCTATGCTCACTAAAAGAAAAAATATTATTTATAATAAAAAAAATTGTTATAAAAAACTGAAATTTTGAAACAAAAAGAATTTGTAACAAAAAAGACCTGTTGTAGTATGTCCTGTTACAAAAAATATTTGTAACAAAAATTGAAACTGTCACAATACAAAATAATAATTTGTAACAAATTTTTTTGCTATAAAAATCAAAATTTGTTACAAAAGTGATAACAAATTTAACAAATAATTAAAGTACCTTGTAAAAATTCGCACATTGATACAAATCGTAAGAAATGCTTAAGATATATTTTGATTGTAAACGTGATTTCAGTTTGAATTTTTTGACCTAACAGTGATAAAATTTTATAGACAAAAATGGTGGATTTTAAAACCTTTTTGGCACACTAATTTGATAATTTAGTGACGAAAAAACAAAAACATGAATAGTGATTAAGTTAAATTCAACAAAAAATAATATGGAGTGAATCACCTAATATATTTATTTATATGAATCAATTAACAAGGGTAAAAAATATCCTTTAAAAACCCTGGAAAAAAAATCAAACATATAAATCAACGCCATGAAAAAAATTCAATAAGATTAAAATACTTGTGAAAATTCGCACAATGATGCAAATCGTAAGAAATGGCTAAGGTCTGTTTTGATTGCAAACGTGATTTGGGTTTAATTTTTTGATCCAAAAATGATGAAATTTTAGGGACGAAGATGGTGAATTTTATAACCCTTTTAGCACACTGTTTTATTAATTCACTTGCAGAAAAACAAATTTAGGGATAGTGATTAGGTTAGATTCTATTTTTCTTATTTTCTAATACGATTTCATTACGATTTATAATAAATGATCTTGAATCATAAAAAAATCTTTACCCATATATTATATTTGGATGAAATAAAAAAATAAATATATATTTTTTATTACTTAAATCTATAAGAGACTTTATAAAGTTGACATCGAAAATTCGAAGGAATTTAATTCTATTTGATTGAGAATTAATTTTTTTAGTTAAGGTTAGTTATATTCTATTTTATTTAAAAGGATAATTTTTCAAATAAAAAAATTGAAAAGGATAATTAAAATATATTTTTAATTTGAGTTTAATAATTTATTTTTAAGAAAAATAGACAAAAATATACTTGAAAGTTCATACGCTAGTTACAATTATACCTAAATTATTTAATGAGTCACGTGTACACACCATTTGATTTCTTCGACGGACACATTTATCCTTCCATACATCGGCGTGTGTCGTCGTTACTTTTAGTGCACACATGGAGTTATGCTCACTACAAGAAAAAATAATATTTGTAACAAAAAATTGTTACAAAAAATCAAAATTTTGAAACAAAAAGAATTTATAACAAAAAAAGCTGTTGCAATATGTTCCGTTACAAAAAAATTTTGTAACAAAAAATAAAACTGTTACAATACAAAGTAATATTTTGTAACAAATTTTTTTGATAAAAAACTGAAATTTGTTACAAAAATGATAACAAATTTAACAAATAATTAAAGTATCTTGTAAAAATTTGCACAATGATACAAATCATAAGAAATGCTTAACATATATTTTGATTGTAAATGTGATTTCAGTTTGAATTTTTTTACCTAACAGTGGTGAAATTTTATAGGCAAAAATGGTGGATTTTAAAAGCTTTTTGGCACACTAACTTCATAATTTAGCAACAGAAAAACAAAAATAGGAATATCGATTAGGTTAAATTCAACAAAAAAGTTATATGGAGTGAATCACCTAATATTTCTTTTATGAATCAATTAACAAGGATAAAAAATATCCTTTAAAAACCCTGAAAAAAAATCAAACTCATGAATCAACGCATTGAAAAAAATTCAATAAGATTAAAATACCTTATAAAAATTCGCATAATAATGCAAATCGTAAGAAATGGCTAAAGTATATTTTGGTTGGAAACGTGATTTGGCTTTAATTTTTTGATCCAATAGTGATGAAATTTTAGGGACGAAGATGGTGGATTTTAGAACCCTTTTAGCACACTGTTTTATTAATTCAGCGACAGAAAAAGAAAATCCAGGGATAGTGATTAGGTTAGATTCTATTTTTCTTATTTTCTAATACGTTTTTATTACGGTTTATAATAAATGAACCTGAATCATAAAAAAAATATTCTCCCATAAATTATATTTGGATGAAATAAAAAAATAAATATATATTTTTTATTTCTTAAATCTATAAGAGACTTTATAAAGTTGACATCTAAAATTCAAAGGAATCTAATTCTATTTAAACTAGAATTAATTTTTTCAGTTAAGGTTAGTTATGTTCTATTTTATTTAAAAGGATAATTTTTCAAATAAAAAAATTGAAAAGGATAATTAAAATATTTTTTTACTTTTAGTTTAATAATTTATTTTTAAGAAGAATAAACAAAAATACACTTGAAAGTTCACACGCTAATCACAATTATACCTAAATTATTTAATGAATCATGTGTACACACCATTTGATTATTTCGACGGACACATTCACCCTTCCAGACATCGACGTGTGTCGTAGTTACTTTTAATGCACACATGGGGCTATGCTCACTACAAGAAAAAATAATATTTGTAACAATTTTTTTTTTTACAAAAAACAAAAATTTTGAAATAAAAAGAATTTGTAACAAAAAAGACCTGTTGCAGTATGTCCCGTTACAAAAAACTTTTGTAACAAAAAATGAAACTGTTACAATACAAAGTAATATTTTGTAACAAATTTTTTTGATAAAAAACTGAAATTTGTTACAAAAATGATAACAAATTTAACAAATAATTAAAGTACCCTATAAAAATTCGCACAATGATACAAATCGTAAGAAATGCTTAAGATATATTTTGATTGTAAACGTGATTTCAGTTTGAATTTTTTTATCTAACAGTGATAAAATTTTATAGACAAAAATGGTGGATATTAAAACCTTTTTGGCACACTAATTTGATAATTTAGCGACGAAAAAACAAAAACAGGAACAGTGATTAGGTTAAATTCAACAAAAAATTATATGGAGTGAATCACCTAATATATTTTTTTATATGAATCAGTTAACAAGGATAAAAAATATCCTTTAAAAACCCTGAAAAAATCAAACTCATGAATCAACGCCATGAAAAAAATTCAATAAGATTAAAGTACCTTGTGAAAATTCGCATAATGATGCAAATCGTAAGAAATGCTATGGTATATTTGGATTGCAAACATGATTTGGGTTTGATTTTTTAATCCAATAGCGATGAAATTTTAGGGACGAAGATGGTGGATTTTATAACCCTTTTAGCACACTGTTTTATTAATTCAGCGGCGGAAAAAGAAATCCAAGAAAAGTGATTAGGTTAGATTCTATTTTTCTTATTTCCTAATAAGATTTTATTTCAGTTTAAAAAAATAAATATATATTTTTAATTACTTAAATCTATAAGAGACTTTATAAAGTTGACATCCAAAATTTGAAGCAATCTAATTCTATCTAAACTAGAATTCATTTTTTTAGTTAAGGTTAGTTATATTCTATTTTATTTAAAAGGATAATTTTTCAAATAAAAAAATTGAAAAGGATAATTAAAATATATTTTTAATTTGAGTTTAATAATTTATTTTTTAAGAAGAATAGACAAAAATACACTTGAAAGTTCACACGCTAGACCCGGTTAATTAACGGCTAATTAATCTGTACATGAGAATTTATTCTAGAAAGTCCAAAATGTAATTTTTATGGCTAAATGTGATAGAGGAGATTGAGACGAGAATTTCGGTACTAATTTATAGAATTCAGACCAAGATTGAACCGAACTGGCCAAACTGGGCCAACCGGACCCAAAGTGAGCCCTTGGCCCAACTAAACTAAACCAAAACCCTAGTTTTCAGCACTCTCTCTCCTCATTAGACACACACACACGCTGAAATGGTGGAGGGAAAGGGAAGAACACACTCTCAAGTTCTCTCCCTTGGTTAATCTTCAAACCACCATAACTTTTGATCTAGAGAGCTTGAGGAAAAAGTGGTTTGGAAGTGCTCCGGTTGAGCTTGGGAAATCGGCTAAGGTATGGTCTCGGTTTTCCGAATCAAATATGTAATGTGGTAGGAAATACTTAGGCTAGAGGCCCTAAGATAGGCATTGAATTATTGATGTTGTTGAATGGTTGAAATATATGATGTGGTCATATATGTGATGATGATTATTGATGCCTTAATGGTATGATGTATGAGAAATATGCATGTTGTGATATATGCTTGATGATTGATTATGGTTGGATTGTGGGTGGAACCATGTTGATGGTGAGTATGATGTTGATTGTATACAATGATGATTTATTGGAATTGGTGCTGTTGAAAATTGGCATGAGGAAGAGTATATGATATGTCAATGTGTTTGAGTTTGAGTCACTTGGGTGAAGTGGGTTAAAATGATGGGATAGTGATTTTTGGTGAATTGTGGTAAAGTGTCAATGTGTGAGTTGAGGAGGCTTGATGTTGAATTTGATATATTTTGATTGATTTCAAAGAAAAGGGATGAAATTGGCATGTTTTGATTGATTTTGAAAAGAGTTGAAAATAGCTTATTTTGCAAATGACACTTTGTGGTTTTGTATGAAAAATATGATTTTTGGGCATACTTTGACGGGACATAACTTGGAGTACGGATCTCTATTTTGTGCCAAATCTATTTAGAAATAAAATTGGATCCGGGATGTCCATGCCGTTCGAAGAACGGATGAAAAACGATTTAAAATGAGAAAGTTATGTCCGTTGGAAGATTGGGGGTTGAATCTGTGAATTCTGCAGCTTTTAACTTAGAAAATTTTTAGCAGAATGAACCCCCGTGCGTAGGCGCACTTGGCGCGTACGCGCCATTCTTCCAAAAAGCGCCATCCACACGTGCGCATGGTGTGCGCGGTCGCGCCGATGTGCTGCACCCAATGCCCAGCCATTTTCCAGAGAGTTGTGCCAGAACTGTGCCAGATTTGTGCTTGGGGCATGAGAGCACCCACGCGTACGCGTGGCTGACGCGTGCGCGTCGCTTGGCTATTTTTCAGTCCACGCATTAGCGTGCATGACGCATACGCGTCGATGAGTTTTGTGGCCATCCACGCATGCGCGTGGAGTGCGCGTACGCGTGGACCTATTTTCATCCCAAAGTTGATTTTTGAGTTTTAAAAGCCAAATTTCAAACTTCTAAGCCTCCGATCTCACCACTTATGTCTTAAATCATTATGATATGCCTAGCAATGAGAAAAGGAGCTAGGGAATGTGGTAACTTGCGAGTGAAGTAAGGGAAAAATGAATGATCAATGAGGATCAAAGATGATTATGTGAGATGCGGAGGATGGCGGTGGAAGTGCTTGTTATGCCATGGGCCGAAAGGCCGTGATTTTTAATGAAATGGCTGGTTATGGATTTAACCGTGAGCCGGATGGCTGGATTATTGCCGTGTTACAGCGGAGCCATGATTATAGCTAAGAATAAATGCATATATACTGTTGAATGAATTGTGAGTGTTACACTTCCACTGTTGGAGATGAGAGTTTCCCTGGAAGGAAGTAGTGGCTAGCCACCACGTGTTCCAGGTTGAGACTCGAAGCTCTTTTGACCCTATGTCGTCAGGGTGGCCGGGTACTGTGAAAGCCCCGGATGAGCTCACCCCCATAAATATTCACCAGTGAGGGTGATGGATATGGATTATGATTATGATCAAGTTTATATTGAGTATAACTCGAGTTGGGGAGACACGACAGAGGGACAGTCCAATGGTTAGCTACCAGGACTTGTCGGGTTGGCTCTATAACCGACAGATGATATCATCAGCCACTAGGGACTGGCATTCATCATATGCATACTATATGACTTGTTTGAGATTGTTTATTTGACTGATATTACTTGCTAATTGTCTAAATACCTTATTTGTTCCTATTTGTATATTTCTTGTTTGATATAACTGTGTTTGCTATATTATACTCCTGCTGGTGGTTGGGAGGTCTGAAGGAATTGGAAAGGGAAGTATTAGTTAGACTGAAGAACCTTTAGTCAGTCGCCACTTATGGTTTAGCTTGTTTATAAGCTTTGATATTATCTGGAGGAAGTTCTAGGATTGCCTTTGGCTTTCCTCTATTATTATGTATTATATATGTGGAAGCTGTTACCATGCTGGGGACCTCTAGTTCTCACTCATGCGGATTTTGTGGTTTTCAGATGCAGGACGTGAGGTTTCCCGCTGAGGCATGCTGGAGACTTCTAGACTTGCGAAGATCCTTTGTTCTCGGGACTATGTTTTGGTTTATATGTTTTGCTTAGATACTTTTATCTCCATTAAATAATACAAACTGTGATGACTCCTCTTATGGGAGATTTTGGAGAATAGGTTTCTGTATTTGTGTCCCTTTGGGTTTTCTTTGGGGTTTTTCTTATTTTATCATATGTATATATTGCTATGCTCGGACCGGTTATCTTCACAGCCGGATTTTGAGTCTTGATATTCCTGTTTTTGAGACTCCTTTGCATATTTATAATCTTGCGTTGGTTTATCCTTGTTCGTTATGTTATCGATCGGAGTGTTGCGCTTTCGAGTTGCGATTTTTGTTTACCCCTTTTTTCTACAAAGGCTCCTAGTTATAATCAATCATTCATACTACTATACGTACTAAATTTTTATTTTAGAGGTCGTAATACCTTGCCATATCTGAATTATGACTTAAGCATAAGACTCTGTATGGTAGGGTGTTACATTATGGTATCAGAGAAGTTCGTTCCTGTAGAGCCTGAGGGACGGACTGACTATACTTCTGTGCATTCTCTGTGTGCGTGTTATGTGCTGTTAGTATATCTGCTTGATATAATTGGCATAAATGTTCATGAGCATGCATTTGGGACCTTGAAGTACTAGACTTCCGATATTGAGACTGATCAACTTAATATCGATTGTTTGGTGTGTATAGGAACCAGATGGCGCCCCGTGGATGCGGTAGAGGCCGTGATAGAGGTCGTACTAATGCTCGTGCGCCGGAGATTAACCCTAATGACCCGGTGAACTTTATGACGGCGTTGGAGAATATGGCTGCTGTTATGCAAGCCACTGCTGAGGCTCTTGGTCAACAGATGAACAACCATGGTAATGATGGAGGTGGAGTTCAGGGCCCGATGACACTGGCAAACTTCTTGAAGGTTAATCCATCTTTGTTCAAGGGAACTACTAGCCCGACAGAGACTGATACATGGTTTCAAGATATGGAGCGAGCACTACAAGCGCAAGTGGTACATAAAAGACAGCGTGTCGAGTTTGCTACCTATTTGCTCACTGGTGAAGCGTCGCATTGGTGGCAAGGTATCTGACGTCTTCTGCAGCAGGGTGATGACTATATCACCTGGAATGTCTTCCAAGAGGAGTTCTATAAGAAGTACTTTCCGACTTCTGCCAGGACGGCTAAGGAACTTGAGTTACTACAGCTGAAGCAGGGTACCATGTCCGTATCAGAGTATACTGACAAGTTTGAAGAGCTGTTCAGGTTCTCTCGTATGTGCCAAGGGACTCCGGTAGAATATGAGGAATGGAAGTGTGTTAAGTATGAAGGAGGACTCAGGAGTGATATCTTCAGTTCAGTAGGACCAATGGAGATCAGGACTTTTTCCGAGTTGGTGAACAAGTGCAGAGTTGCTGAAGAGTGTGTGAAGAAGGCAGCTGTTGAGAGAGGGAGTCACAAAGATTCATTCCCACAGAACCGAGGGAAGAGCTTTGCACCTAGAGGTCTGTCCTTCAAGAAGGGAGGCTCTTCTAGGAAGCCCAACAACTACAACAACTCCCAAAGGAAGAAGTTTGGGAAGCAGCCTTAGAATGATCAAGCTTGCACTAGGTGTGGGAGTCACCATTCGGGAACCCCGTGCAAGGCCGGGTGGGGCTTGTGCTACAATTGTGGAAAGGAGGGGCATAAAGCCGCCAACTGTCCGGAGAAGTAGAAACAAGGTGCTGGGAAAGCACAACAGATTGGTCGGGTGTTCACCACTTCAGCTATAGGTGCCGAGGGATCCGAGACACTCATTCGAGATAACTGTGAAATGGCTGGTCAAACTTTAAATGCTTTATTTGATTCGGGAGCATCGCATTCATTCATTGCATTTGAGAAAGCCCATGAGTTAGGATTGAAGATTGTAACCTTAGGTTATGACCTAAAAATGTATAATGCTACCCATGAAGCCATGGTAACTAGGCTAGGATGCCCGAAAGTTTCCTTTAGGTTCAAGCAGCGCAATTTTGTTCATAATTTAGTCTGCTAGTCGATGATCGGTCTTGATCTTATCTTGGGATTGGACTGGTTATCCGAGAATCATGTCCTGCTTGATTGTTCTACAAAGACGGTGCACTTTATGCCGGAGGATACAGAAGGGCCGGTCATGGTGAATAATTATTACTTGAATTCGATGACGGTGAACTGTTCCGGAGCCGAATGTCAGGGTATCCTGTTGTTAACTGTGGGTGTTTCGGGTGATGATCAAAGGTTGGAACAGATTCCGGTTGTGTGTGAGTTTCCAGAAGTGTTTCCCGATGATATTGATGAGTTTCCACCTAACCGAGAGGTTGAGTTTGCTATTGAATTGGTGCCTGGGCGGGACCAATCTCAAGTGCTCCTTATAAGATGTCACCATTAGAGATGGACGAGCTAAAGTCTCAGTTAGAGGATTTGTTGGGAAAGAATTTTATACGACCAAGTGTCTCTCCGTGGGGTGCACCAGTGCTACTAGTAAAGAAGAAAGATGGGAGTATGCGGCTCTGTGTGGATTACAGGCAGTTGAACAAGGTCACAATAAAGAATAAATACCCATTGCCGAGAAATTGATGATCTCATGGATCAGTTACAATGAGCTGGAGTTTTCTCCAAGATCGATTTCCGATCCGGTTATCACCATATAAGGGTGAGGGGTGAGGATATCCCTAAGACCGCTTTTAGGACTCGTTATGGTCATTACGAGTATACTGTGATGTCTTTTGGATTGACGAACGCTCCTGCAGTGTTTATGGATTACATGAATAGAGTTTTCCATCCGTTTCTGGATAAATTCGTTGTTGTCTTCATTGATGACATACTAATTTATTCCAAGACTGAGGAAGAGCATGCGGAACACTTGAGGACCGTGTTGCAGATTCTAAAGGAGAAGAAACTCTATGCGAAACTGTCTAAGTGTGAGTTTTGGAAGAGTGAGGTGAAGTTTTTGGGTCACGTGGTGAGTAAAAAGGGAATAGCCGTAGATCCAACTAAGGTGGAAGCTGTGATGGATTGGAAGCAACCAACCACCGTAACGGAGATAAGGAGTTTTCTGGGCTTAGATGGCTATTACCGAAGGTTTATCAAGGGCTTTTCACATATAGCTTTGCCAATGACGAAGTTAACCCGCAAAGACACTCCGTTTGTTTGGACTCCTGAATGCGAGGAGAGCTTTCAAACATTGAAGAAAAAGTTGACCACTGCACCTGTGTTAGTGTTATCTGAGCCGAACGAGCCATTTGAGGTGTACTGTGATGCCTCATTGAAGGGTCTAGGGTGCGTGCTGATGCAGCATCATAATGTGGTGGCATATGCCTCACGGCAGTTGAGACCGCATGAAGTTAATTATCCTACGCACGATTTGGAGCTTGCTGCGGTCGTGTTTGCGCTAAAGGTGTGGAGGCATTACCTCTATGGGGTTAAGTTCCAAGTTTTCTCTGATCATAAGAGCTTGAAGTACCTCTTTGATCAGAAAGAGCTTAATATGAGGCAGAGGAGGTGGATGGAATTGTTGAAGGACTACGACTTTAAGTTGCATTACCATCCGGGAAAGGCGAATATAGTAGCGGATGCGTTGAGTCAGAAGTCGCTGTATACTGCTTGGATGGCACTTCAAGAAGAAAATTTGCTCAAGGAGTTCGAGAGTCTGAAAATTGGTGCTCGAGAAGTATCCGAAACTTTGTGTTTGAGCCGATTAGAAATCTCAAGTGATTTTAAGTCCGAACTCCTAAAGGCTCATGAAGATGATGGCGCACTGTCGAAGGTGTTACCGGCCGTTGAG